>NC_142138.1:67551033-67855297 GCF_024610735.1 Ursus americanus | reverse complement strand
CAATGTTTTCTCTTATTATTTTACTTAGTCTTGAATAATCTACTGCCAGCACTATGTACTACCAGAAGCCTTGGGACGGTATGCAATGATATATCCATCAAATACCATGAATAGTGCCCAAATCTGATTCGTCTTCTTTCTGATGTGATCTATTATAAAATGACACCAACAGCATTAAAACAATTAATAGTGGCAGACTGAGGGCTGTGTGTGACTCCGTTGTGTGACTGAGTTACCATTGGAGACAATGGCTCCTACTTCAAATCTGAAGTAGGTGTCCACTCCCATGAGTCTGTAAGCATCAGGTCCTGATTCTGCAACAGAAGCTGTAGTCCTTTGCGTCAGCTTCATTCCCCCAAGGAAGAGAGAAAGATCTTTGGTTTAAATCGTGAGTGGTGTGTGTAGCATATTTAAGTTACCTCTTTAGGCTTTGAACTTAACATCCTATCAGGCAAAGCTTGCTCACCTTTGTGATTCACAAGTTCAAATTCCCAGTGGCTCAGGTGACATGTCTCAAAAAAACCAAAGCATTCATTCAGTATTAGGTGTCTCTCCTAAATTTCAGCCTTGATGGCCGAAAATGTGGCACACAAACAGCTTTATATGTGTTTGATTCATGTTTGTCTAATGGTTTTCCAAAGTCTAAGTACGCAAATGACTTTCGGTCCAGTTTTTGTTTCCCAATGCTCTGCCTATTTGACAGGGCTCAAGAGTCAATATAAACACAGATTTATTTCAATTTATTTATAACCAACCAATCATTGTGTACATCACATATAGTTCTATACATTCCTTCTTTTACCTGTTTACTTTTGGATTTTGAGAGGATAGGACGTTACTCGCCTCTTCCACTGACATCCTGAATTACAGTTCTGCTCTCTGTTTAAAAAAAACAAAAAGCTGCTTGACTTGTTATTCATCAAAGTCATTGTAGGATGTGTTTAAATCTCATTATTTGTGAGCGTCATTAATTTTTAAAAGATTCTATTTATTTTAGAATGAGTAGTGCGAGCTGGGAGAACAGAGGGGCAGACTCCGAGAGGGAGCAAGAATCTGAGGCAGACCCTGGGCTGAGCGTGGAGCCCAACTCGGGTCTTGACCTCACTACCATGAGATCATGACCCGAGCTGAAACCAAGAGTCAGACGCTTAACTGAATGAGCCACCCACGTGCCCTTTGGTTTTCTAAGAATGGAAAAGTCATTTTTGGCTCAAGCCAATAGTGGATAATCTGTGAAAGAACGATTGCAGTGCTCAACTTCAACCTACTCACTTATTATTTTAATCTGATTGTTTTAGGTGCCTTCCCCAGACATTCTCAATTGAGGCTCTCCTGAAATCAATCTGTCCTTATGGGAAACATCAGAAATCTATGCCCAAGTAACAGGCAGAATTTGAAGTTTGTTTCACCATTCTGTACCATCATCTAATATGCCCAGAGGGAACCGTCAACAATTCTGGATACACCAAGAGGTAACTTGTACTTATCCTTACCTAGCTAATCCAGTCTCTATTCCTACCGTATTTTCTTTTTTTTTAATAATTTTTTTATTATATTATGTTAGTCACAATACAGTACATCCCTAGTTTTTGATGTAAAGTTCCATGATTCATTACTTGCGTATAACACCCAGCGCACTATGCAATACGTGCCCTCCTTCATACCCATCACCAGCCTATCCCATTCCCCCACCCCTTCTCCTCTGAAGCCCTCAGTTTGTTTCCCAGAGGAGAAAATTAACTAGATACAAAGAAGTAGAGTGAATTGATGACCTTCTTCAGTACCAGTGAACAGCTTCCAACAGTAGGCCTTGACTCTTTGCATTTAAAGCATATTTGTATTTGGGAATTTTTAATTTGGGGGGAACATTGTATGCATTTTCACCTTAGCATGTTTTTCTTCAACTTCCTTTATAGTATATGGTTAACAAGGCTTCTGGACTAGTCAATATCCCCATAATTTCATGTTGAAAACTAGTACAGTTTTATAAATCAATAACCAACCAATACACAAGGCTACTATGGTTTTCTCATTGCCCTAAGGAACTGAAGTATACTGTGTCAATTACGTACTTCAAATCTTAAACAGACTGTCACATAAAAAGTATTTAAGATAATTAACTTAAGAGAAAATATTCAACTTCGACAGTAATCAAATAACAAAGTACAAAAATTAAAATCATCATTGCATTAAAAAAAAGAATTATTGCAGATCGTGGACTAAATTTTTAGTGTCCATCGAATCCAAAATTTTGCTAGATATGTTTTCTCAAGATGGTGTAATGTTACTATGAGCCAGCTCACTTGTAACTTCAAAAGCCCCAACCCTTTTTCTCCACCACCTAAGGGATACTGTCACAAACTCAGCCCAGCCCTTTCTTCTGCCACCGGCCAGGTGATCTGTTTTATTGCATGACCCTCCTGGCAGAGCAACTTTCCAGCATGTTATGTGCATTAAGGGCTTCCTGTTTCTCTACGACCAATGCAAGAAAGTGGTTTGCTTTGTTATTTGGCATCTAGAGCCATGATTAGCGTCAGCTTTGTTTCCCCGGAAGTCATCAGGTGCTGTTAAATGCAATAACTTTTCTCCCACTACACTACACTTGACTCCACTCAAATATTATATTCCCTAAACCTTCACTTTCTGAGTAGATCCTTGACCCTTTCCATTCATGACCCCCAGGCAGCATTATTAAGAATATTATTAATATCATGTGGCTTCAGATGCAATGGTCCACTACCCTGGGCCTCCCTGACCTTAGGGCAGAACTATCTGCAGTGAGAATGGACATTTCCAACCCTTATCCAAACATCATTGATCCCTCTAAGCCCACACTTACGTGGAGGACATCGACCGTGAGGGCAGCTCCAAGGTCGAGGCTAGGTGTCTGGGGCAGAGCCTCATGGTCACATCCTCCTCCTCTTGGAATTGGTGCTTCCCAGCAGTTCAAACCAAGCCCGCTCCATCCTGTGGGGCTCGTCGGCAGGTTCACAGGTTCACTGTGGCCTAAGTTACTCTCTTAGTCCTCGTTCCTCAGCTCAGGCACCTCCTTTCAGAGTCGGAAGCTGCTGTATGCATTCCGTGGTCTCCCCTGATTTCTCTGAACTCAAGTTGTCCTTCTTCTTACCTCCTGTGCCAACCACCTGCTCCACCATTGCCTTGCCCATCTTTGGGTTATTCTCATCCTCCAAACATGCTGCTTTTCTGTCTTCCATCGGCTCCCTCCGTTCTCTGTTTTCAGTGTGGCCTCAGCTCAGTCTCCTGCAGGAGACACGCAGAGAAGAGACCAAGTCAGGTCTCAGCTGCAGTCCCCAGGGCTGTTTAACAGGCACCTCAGTTCCTCATGCACTCACAGAATCTGAGCAGGAGGTGACTTTGGAGAATTTGAATAACAACCTTATCTTACAGATGAGGAAACTGAGGCCCGGGGAGATTAAGACATTGCCCCAAACTCCTTTATCACTTGATGGCAGCAGAGCCCCCACAATGGCCTTGGCTGCAAGCTTCCCTGTCGAGGCACCTAACGCACCCTCCAGAAACCCACAACAGAATTTCGGGGGACACTGAAATTAAAAGTTCCGCTTAAAAATGCATAAGTAATTTTCAGGAGACCTTGGATTAAACGTAAGCATTTCCACTGTTAAAAACACCAGAAGGCCTATTTGGGGACAAATCTTTTCTCACAGCGATATAGTTCTCTTCCTTTTATTCACTTTTAAATCACTGGCTAATAGACCAGGATCACAGAACACAAGTGTATTACGTAACACTCATCATGATCACAAATAAAATGCACTTACGTGATTATTGATCAGATATCTGACTCCTGTGCCAACATTCATTTTCCTGAGAGCTGGCATCGGTCTGCCTTGCTCAGCCATGTCCCCAGTGCCTCCATGACAGCCTGCCAGGTGAAACATTCAGTAAATACTTGTCAAGTGGATAAATAGCAGTTGCCAGGAATGACGAACTTTTACTGATCTCCAGTCCGAACCATATTTCCATTCCAACCCTATCCCGGGTCTGTGCTGAAGCAATAAAAGCACAGCCTTCAGAGAAGCTGTCCAAGAGTCCGATAGCAGCTTCACCACAGGTCACATACGCTTTACTGGATCATTTAATTCTCTCTTTGAGCATATGTATCTCCTGTATGATAGAAAATGTATACTATAAATTAGGAAAGCCAGCATGAGCCACTGGAAAGTTAGATGTGAACTGGGATATCATGTAGCAGACAGGGCTCCAGTCCCTGGGCACCTGCTGCAGAGCTAAAGGACACCTACATCAGAGTCACTGTGGTGCTTGTTAGAATCCCCTGGGAATAAGGCAAAGTAGCGGCATTTCAGACAAAAACTCCAAGGAGATTCTCACGTATGAAAAAAAGCCTATTTCAAACAAAGAGCCTAGGATGGAGATTCTGACGCCCCAGTGCTCACAAGACTGACTCCGGTTTGAGCAGACCAAGTCCCTCATCCAAGGTGGCTTTCAACGGAGAAAGGGGACATTTCCAGGAAGGGCTCCTACCTGATGTGGATCCTGCTTCCATGACTTGGGTTTTTAGGGCGTTTCCTCCTCGGCTCCAATTGCTGGGGGATGTCAGCCCTCATGGGAGTCATTTCTTTATGAAGACCTCTGTCATTTATTCTGCCCCTGGAGAAGAGACAGCAGAGATCAGTTCTGGGCTCCACAGTTCTAGCCTTCCTCCTAAGCCACCTGGGTAAACTGAAAGCATCATGACAGACAGAAATCAGGGTCAGGGAAGAGGATCCCAGAGGAGTGAGATGGTGAGGGCAGCCCCTCCTGGGAGAGAGAACCACAACAAGGTCACTATCAGACCGTTTCGTGTGGGGATGACATACTGACCAATTCTGTGAGCAGAGAACCCAGCCTCGTCATTCCAGACTCCTGAGCCATAGGACTGTGAGGTAACAAATGCTCTTCGTTGATTTAAACCACCGGTTTTCTAATTTGTTAATATGATGAGTAGAGAACTACTTCAGATGTTATCTCTACTCTCCCGGGTTTTTAATCTTTAGAAACATGTAGGCTGATCTCTATAAAGAAAAAAAATCGGTAACGCCTTGAGATCCTGGGAAGGCGGGTGAGGGCTGAGCCAGGGCCGGAAGCAGAATTGTGGGAGCAGCGGAAGCTCTGGCCTCTGCGGACTGAGTGCAAGGAAGACAATCTCCCTGATTTTTCAGAGGCTCTTCAGGTTCTCTTCTCTCATTCGGTCTGCAGGCTCAGTGCATTTGAGGAGCAACACTGGTGTTCCAGCAGTGGCATCTGATAAGGAGCTTGATCCTGTACAGAAACTCTTTGTGGACACGGTTAGAGACTACAGAACGAAGCTTCTGGAGGACACGCTGATACTGGCCCAGAGCTCCAGCAAGACCTAGAGAGGGAGCTCTTCAAGTTTAAGCAAATGTATGGGGGAGCAGACATGAATACGTGCCCGGACTTCAAATCTGAAGATCCTAAATTTGAAGTCATCGAAAAGCCCCAGTCCTGAAGAAATAATGTAACATTTATTTGGTAATTTGAGCTAGATTCGTTGTACAACTGGATCAGAATAAACATACATTTCTCAACTGTCACGTGTTCTTTGAATTCTGATTCCAAATGAATGATTTGGTGATGTTGGGTGTAAAAAAAAAAGAAAATCAAAGAACCACAGTAAAAATCTGTTCGACACGTTCACTTTATGTTCCCTTACCCTTGTAACATGAAGGACACTGTGAAGGGCATTTCCTATCTATAATAGGTTCTTTCTAACACTCTCTTCCTGATACCATGGGGGGTGTTCTTTCTGGCTGCAAGGAATAAAAGCCCCAACTTGTTTCATGGGAGGTGTGTTCCTGGCGATTTGAGTTAAGGGAATTGTCATCGGCTAAGGCCATGCCAAGGATCAATTTTTCACCCAGATGTGGTGTGACAAATTTCCCAAAAATGAACGGAGCGTTTCAAGGTAAGATTGCTCCCTGTACTTCATCTTTTCTTATCCCTGCTGTATTTGTAACTATGGGAAATTGTATAAAACAAGATAGAAAGTTATGATAGATGGCATGTGGGATTTAATAAGAGCTGTTGGGGCGCCTGGGTGGCTCAGTCGGTTAAGAGTCTGCCCTCAGCTCAGGTCAGGATCCCAAGATCCTGGGATGGAGCCCCGCATTGGGCTCCTTGCTCATCGGGGAGTATGCTTCTCCCTCTCCCTCTGCTGCTCCTCTGCTTGTGCTCTCTCTCTCTCTGTGTCTGTAAAATTAAATAAATAAATAAATAAATAAATAAATAAATAAATAAATAAATAAAATCTTTAAAAAAAATAATGAGATCTGTTATAACACAAAGCAAAACAAGTACTCTCCGAACAGACTACTATTGGGCAATTATAGGGTCATGGATGGAGTGCCCTAGGAATCTGATCTGCCTTTGCCTTCATTGAGCCTTGAGGTAGTGGTTTACTTTGACCGCACTGTTGAAATTAGAAAAGATTGGGGGGCGGGGAGGGGGCGTCCAACTGTACTTGTCACCTGACTTCATGTTGTGGTGGTGGGCAGAATAATGCCCCCTCCCTAGGAGGTGCCCATGCTAATGCCAGGAACCTGGGCACCCTGGAATGACAAGGGGGCCTTAACACTGGAAGAGGCAGATGTTAGTCTAGAGAAACTGTAGTGTAATATAAATTGGTATTTCTAAAATCTGTACAGATGAGATAATGGAATTTATTTTCAGTTTACTAATGTGTTCGGTACTCCCTGTCTCATTTCAGACCGAGGAGTTGTACCAGGTGATTGAAGGTCAAGATGACACAATGGCAAAGCTTCGAGAAATGCTGCACCAAAGCCAGCTGGGACAACTTCATGTATGTGAGGGTGACATAGGGCAGGAGGCGAGACTCTGTTGAGGAAGTGCCCTTTTCGGTCACAGTTCTGATTTTGTTGGTCTTCTCAGCTGCTCGGCGCTTGTCCTCCTTGTGATTATGATTTTTACTCTTTTTCCAGAACTCAGAGGGTACTTCTCCAGCTCAACAACAGGTGGCTCTGCTTGATCTTCAGAGTGCTTTGTTCTACAGCCAGCTTGAAATACAGAAACTCCAGAGGGCAGTGCGTCAAAAAGAACGCCAGCTGGCTGATGCCAAAGGATGTGTGCAGTTTGTAGAGGCTGCAGCCCAAGAAAGAGAACAGCAGAAAGAGGCATCTTGGAGACATAACCAGGTAAATCAGCAGTCATTCTGTGGTCAGAGATGCTGACTTTGCCCTGATAATAACTTTTTATCAGGACAGTTTGTGTTGAATCCTTGAGTCACTTGCTTAATCTAAGTAATTCTGTTTGACATTTATTGCCCTCATACCATGTGCGAGAGACTGGGCTGTGTTCTGGAAATACAAGAGTCAATATCACAATCTCTTTCCTATTATTTGTCGTGAGTATGAGACAGTCACATAAACAGAATTTTAGTGTAAATACCGAAATGAGGTATGTTTGGGTCCTGTAGGAATATACAGGAGGGGCTGAGGAAGGGAAGCAGGGAAAGCTTCATGAAGGAGGAGCTATCTGGGGTTATTCTTGAAGGGTAGGTAAAGGTTAGCAAGACAGAATAGTGGGGAACAACCACCAAGGGCAAAGGAATGGCATGCACAATTAGCCACATCTTTTTTAAAAAAATAAAACAATTCTTAAGTGGTTCCTTTATCTTATTAGGTTAGAGCATATGCTATCCATTTTTTTTAAGATGTAAAAGGATGATAGGAATATTCTATCCTTGAGCTTATCCATGGTTACAGTGGAACAGAGTTCTGCTTAGTAGTTATATAGATCTATGATTTTTAAACTAGAGAGTAAGTATTGAACTATGTAATATGAAATTTACGTCTTCTTGCCATTCACCGTTCCCACAATTTCCCTTATCCTATTTGATTCGTGTATATTGTTTCTAGAGTAACTGTAAGAATGGCACTTTTCTGCTACTTTGTATTTTATTCCGTATGCCTTGAAAATTTTAAGGCCTCCCAATCTAGTAACGATGTGAAAATTTTAGATTGTTTGCAAAAGGGAATCTGTTTAATTCAGGAATTACGAAAAGCCTTGCTGCAGCTCCAAGGAGAATTGCATAGTAAGAGCCAACAGCTTCATACCCTGGAGACTGAAAAATACAATGAGATTAGAACCCATGAGCAACACATTCAGCACCTAAACCACAGTCTGAGTCACAAAGAGCAACGGCTTCAGGTGAGTCTATGTAATGATTTTAACTGAAACTGGGCTCACAGAGCTCTGAAAGTTCTGTTCATGTAATCTCAGATTAGTCCACCTGTGTTGAGTACCCGTTACATGTAGAACATTGAGAGATGGGAACCAGGAGGATTCAAAATAAGTAGAAAGTACAATTCATGAACCGCAATGCTAACCAGCAAGTGTAGGAAATAAAAATTGAGACCTGAAAGACATAAGCAATAAATATTCAGCAAGTAGTTACTAAACACCTCTCTGAACCCGATAGTATGCTGGGTGCTGGGAAGACAGAAGATATGACCACTGTTCTCAAGTCTAGTAAGTGAAGACATCTGTATGGAAATTTCCAGTTACTTATGCGATAAAATGAACGTTGGAGGGAAAAATGGAACACTGAAGACTGTGACTGGTCTCCTGCCCTAAGCTTGTCACATTGAATCCCTTACATTCTGATGAGCATACAGTTTTTTCATAGTGTGCATGTATTGTGCATACATTTTCTCTCTGATAGAAATACTGCCTCCCCCCCCCCACCTGCTCTTCACTTGGGAAACTCCCAGTCCTTTAAGACTCTGAGCAAATGTAACCTCTTTTGTGAGCTCTTTACTGACACCTTCAGGTAGATTTAGACAGTGCATCCTGTATTCCCCTAGTAGCTAGCTAGCAGACCTACACACCCGTATATGCATAATGTGTATATGCATGCTCATATGTATACACACACACACATATACACCCGCGTGCAATAGTTAACAATTTGTGTGTATGTCTGTTATCTCTGCTGACCTGTGTTTTCCTTGAGCGTGATCACATTTTGTTTTATATCCTGAATAACACATTGTTTGGCAAAGTGGAGGAATTCAGTGTATATTGCATAAATGAATAAAGGGAAATATTTTTTGGTCTCATTAGGAATTTTGGGAGCTCCTGCAATATCGAGATAAGTCGGACAAAACCCTTGAAGCAGAGGAAATGTTGCTTGAGAAACTTCGGCAGCGAATACAAGACCGAGACGTTGCTCTAGAGGTATGCACCTTAATTTTATTTACGGCACTGTGGATTACTCTCTGCACATAGGTGCTTAGAAATTTGTGTCTACTTCATTTGCTGCTTTTTGGAGTTGGTCTTCCCTTCCTTTCTATTTTTATTGAATAAGTGTGATCACAATAGTGAATCCTAAGGAGCTTTAGGATCCTTGCTTTCCTTGCAGCGGGCTATAGATGAAAAGTTCTCCATTCTGGAAGAGAAAGAAAAAGAACTGCGTCAACTTCGTCTTGCCGTGCGAGAGCGAGATCATGACTTAGAGAGATTGCGTGGTATTCTCTCCTCTAATGAAGCTACTATGCAGGTAAGAGCACAGTCTGCCATGACTTGATATCCCTTGTCCCACTTGGATGCTAAGCCTGAAGCATCAGCCCTTTCCCTCATTTTCTGAAAACCAAGGTATTTGCTTTATAAGGAAAAAAATATGACAACAGCAAACGTAGTTATCCGTCATTATAGATGAGGAAGTGAGAAGAGCTAGTACTTCTGCTGTGGACTTTATAGTGAATATGGATTTCTAGACCTACTTTCTGATTTGTTTCTAATCTTTGTCAATATCTATATACTTTTACAGAAGCATTGTCAGGGTACAGCTGTTACACTGTTGTTTTCTCATTAATATTATATGCATATCCCTGTATAGTCACAGAACACTTGATTATTAATATTTACTGTGGACTATTTTTGGATATGTATTTTAGAGCTTTTATATTTAACCATCTGCCACTTCTAAAAGAAGTCCTTCACTTCCTGTGTAGCATAGCCTGCCTCCTCAAAAATACTGCATTTATAATATATTTATTTTTCTAAACAAATTAGAGGAGAGTTTCTAAAACCAAAGAAAAGAGTAGTATGGCATTGTTAGATTAGATACTAAGTTTTCTACTTTTGCAAAAAATTGATACTTTATGAGATGATTTGAAGGCGGATCAAGTTTCTTGTTCATCCTACAGAGTGTGGGGTGGTCCTTTGACTTACAGTTGCTTTCTTTGTTACTGTAGAGTATGGAGAGTCTCCTGAGGGCCAAAGGCCTAGAAGTAGAGCAGTTATCTGCCACCTGTCAAAACCTTCAATGGCTGAAAGAAGAAAGGGAAACCAAATTTAGCCATTGGCAGAAGGAACAAGAAAGTATCATTCAGCAGTTACAGACATCCCTGCATGACAGGAACAAAGAAGTGGAGGCAAGGCTTTAGTTAATTAAAGGCAATTTGTTCAGTGATTACATTATCTCAGTCTTGGATTGGGACTCCTTAGGTCTGGGGGGCCGGTGACCCAAGTCTTAAATTCCATCCTGTGCCAGGGCGAGTCATTGGCTTTTACTGGGACTTTTTTCCCTCCACCTCTAAACTCAAGGTGACAATTATCTTTCTCAAATAGGTCATGTGAGAATTAATGAGAACTAAAACATGCACCTATAATATGATGGCTAACTTTTATTAGTGATGGTGCTCACACTTGTTAGGCACTGTTATAATTGCTTGAAGAATGCTAACTCATTGAATCCTGACAAGTCTATGAGGTATATGTTATTATCCTTCATTGACAGACAAGGAACAGACTTCTGAAATGAAATAACTTGTGCAGAGTAACATAGTTAATAAGTGACAGAGCAAGTAAGCCGCCCAGGCACTGGCGTTCCACAGTTTTAACCACCAGCTACAACCCCTCAGGAGAAAAGTAGGAACTTCATCACCATACTCATAAATATAGTGCTCATTATTCTTTCTCAGCTTATCATTTTGTGTTTCCCCTATACAAGTTATACTGGGGAGAAAATAAATACATGGATTGTGTATCCATTTATCTTCATCTAATATTAATTATTATGTACCCCAAGCAAATAGGGAAAGGGCCTACTTCAGAAAACAATATGTGAGTTGCCATTATAAGTATTTTTCTGTATTGTTAGTGTTCTTTTGTTGAGCATGTAGCCTTCTTCTTCTTTTTTTTTTTTTTTTTTTTTTGGTGAAAATCTTGTATATTGTTCATGGCTCAAACTTGTTTTGAGGTACATTCTATTTATGCTTTGGATGAGCCTTTCAGCTCTATTTTTAAAAAACATCCATTTATTTTAGAGTATGCACGTGAGCAGGGGGAGGGGCAGAGGGAGACTCCCAGGCGGACTCCATACAGCATGGAGCCTCGATCTCACTACCTGAGCCAAAATCAAGAGCTATCAAGAGCCAGAGGCCCCTAGCCCTTCAGCTGTATGGAAAGATGGAGGGATGAACTTGTTACTTTACCAAAGTTAAATGAAGCAGATTCAAGTTAAGTAACTGGTATTTCCCATACCAAAACCCAACTTCCCAGTGCTGGGTGCTGGAGGCAAGAACTCCAACAGGGAAGGGGTGCCTGGGTGGCTCAGGTCATGATTGATTGAGCCCCCATCCGGCTCCCTGCTCAGTGGGGAGTCTGCTTCTCCCTCACCTGCCACTCATTCTTTCTCAAATAAAATCTTAAAAAAACAAACTCCAACAGGTAAGTGTCTCAGGTCAGGAAGGGGACAGAGCCTACCTGGACAGCAGAGGGCCTGGCAGTTTCCACAGCCTGATTCTACTCATTCACTTAGCTCCCCTAGAAAACAGGAACAATTACAATATTGTACAAGGTCTCCTACTCGTGTTTTCCTAAGCATCTCAGAGTAAATTACTAGCCTGAACACAGAGTATTTAATTTGGGGTCAGACAGCAAATCAGGGTTGTGGAGCACTCCCATCTGAAAAATCTAGGAAACCAATCTCCATTTGAAACATTCCTTGTGATCCCCACCAGGAGCCCAAATGCACAACTTAGACAAAACAAGAAGCCCACGGAAAGAAACCATGGTGTAGACAGAAGCAACTTCAGAGCATAGGTTAAGCAGAGCATGTAGTCTTCTGTGTGCCAGGCCTGCACTTGATCTGGGGAAACAAAAGTGAATAAAACATGATAGCTGTTCTCCAGACTCTCATAGCTCTTTCTTCTATAACAGATTCTTATAAACTCCTTGATATGTAGTAGGGGGGATTCTTTCCTCCAGAACTTACAGTGTCCCTTCTGTTTTAGGATCTTAGTGCCACGTTGCTCTGTAAACTCGGACCGGGGCAGAGTGAGGTAGCAGAGGAGCTGTGCCAGCGTCTACAGTGAAAGGAAAGGATGCTGCAGGAACTGCTGAGTGATCGAAACAAACAAGCAGTGGAACATGAAGTAGAGATTCAAGGCCTGCTTCGGTCTATGAGCACCAGGGAGCAGGAGAGCCAAGTAAGGACTGATGCACAGAGAGTGTCGCTGCATTTATAGTCTGAATAGGGAGCATTTGAACATTGTGGCGTGTGTGTGTGTGTGTGTGTGTGTGTGTGTGTGTGTGTGTGTGATTTTACAGTCCGTTCTGTTAGGGTTTCTTCCTTCAGTCTGTTACCTAGCCTATACTTTTACCTCCGTCCTCAGGAGCATGCAATATTTTTAGAGCCTCTGCATTGAGAAGGGTGACTAAACAATACATGTACTCATTAACTTCATTCTGTACATTTTCTTTCCTTAATCTGATAACTTTGACAGAAGGGAGTACAGGGTTCTAGAGTGTTTTGATTTTGATTCTAAATTCTCAAGACTTGAGAGGTATTTTCTATTTTTTAGCCAAGGTATGAGAAAACTTACACTTGACATATTTTTTCTTAATTCTTATAAAATCTGAATCATCTTAAGAGGAAAAAAGATGGTGTTTTTTTTCAAAGGCTGTAATTAGAATAAATAATCTTATAGTAACATGGAATATATTAATCTTAAAATACTGGTACACAGGTATTACAAAAGCCAATTCTTTTTTTTTTTTTTTTTGAAGATTTTTATCTACTTTTTCGAGAGAGAGAGAGAGAGAGAGAGCACATGAGCGGTGGGGAAGGGCAGAGGGAAAGAGAGAAGCAGACTCCCTGCTGAGCAGGGACCCCCCCCGCCCCCGATGTGGGGCTCGATCCTAGGACCCTGGGACCATGACCTGAGCCGAAGGCAGATGCTTAACTGACTGAGCCATCCAGGTGCCCCTCAAAATCATTCTTAATTTATCTTCATTCCCAGGTATCTTTCTACTCAAGGCTAGAGATATGTGCTGTATTTCAGAGGCCAAATGCTCAGAATCCCCCCAGCCAGTTTCAGGGAGGACTAGATTCTTCTCATTTGCCTTTTTTATTTGACCATAATATTCTCTAATGCTTCCTTTATATTATGGGATGGTTGTCTCTTCTAGTCCTCAGGCCCACTGAAGTGAATATACATTTCCTTAGAAACATGCTGCCATGAGTTGCAGAAATTGCTTCTAGAGTAGACCTAACAAAATCACTGTGAATTATTTAAGTCTTTGGCAGAAGGCTAATAAAAGTCTTTGTTTGAGTGCTCTTTTTAACCCCTTTGTAACTTGAAGGAGCTAGTTTATTTCACCTCCAGAAAGAAATATTATACACTGCTGATAGTAAAAGAGTAGAAGCTAGCAGATGACTGAAAGTACAAAAGATTGATTTAACTCAAGAAAAAGAGTAATGGTTGTATTCTTCTAGATCTGCTTTTTAAATTTTATATGCAGGAGAAATTCCCCTGGATAGCTTTTTAGAAATGTAGATTCCCAGGCTTACTCCTAGGGGACAGAAATTAGGAGGTATAGATAGCACTCAAGAATTTGCATTTCTTAAAAGGTCTCAGGTGATGGTGATGCTACCGGTTCATGAGCCACACTTCGAGGACCACTGCTACAAACAACACTGCGAGAAGAAGAATGCCAAGCCAGATAGATCATATATACATATACATAAGAGATCGTGTGTATTATTTATTATGATTTTTACCCTAGCAACTTCTACAGATTTTTATTCAGGCAAATTAATAATGTACTGTTATCTCTAAGATAGTTGTGTCCAAATCCCTAAAGGGCCCAAATTTTACTTACTAAAAATGTAAGGTTATTCTTTTATTTCCCTTAGAAATTATGACAAGAGCTCAGCTTCTCATTAAAACAGTAGTGATTGTCCCCAGTTGATGCTGATACGGCTAATATAGTCCTGATTCATCATCTTTTCCCCCTAGTAATTTTAGTCTTAGTTTATTGTTTCTGGATTTTCGGATTAAATGCAGACTTTCTATGTGGTAATGGTCACAAATAATGTTCTAGATCTTTTCCTTATTGCGCTATATCGTCTGTCTTAGAAAACTGGGACTTGAAATTAAATAAATTGGGTTTGGTGGTTTTGAGGTTCAGATTCTCCTGATTGTATGTATGGTCTGATAAAAATGTTTGCGTGTAATTGACTCATTCGATAAATATGCATTGAATGCCTACTATGTGCCCGACACTGTTCTGGGTGCTTGTGATTTATCCCTGAAGAAATATCATAGAAACTGCCCTTAGGAAACTTACACCCAGTTGACAGACAATGGACATACATCAGATAACGGTAAGTGCATTGTAAAAACTTAGCAGGACAAGGAGAACTGGGAGTAGAGAAAAGACAGCTGTTTTAGATAGGAGATGCAGAGGAGGCCAATCTGATAAGGTATCAGTAGGCAAAGATATAAAGGGAGCAAACCAAATGAATATTTGGGTAAAGAAATCCAGGCCAAAGGCACATGTATCCCAGAGTAAAGGACATCTGCTATCCCACTTCAAACCAGAATCTTAATACCTTAGCCTGATAGAGTTCTGGCAGGGCCAATTTTGGATTGTTTCATCTGTAATAGATATGTTTATATTCAGTTTCTCCAGTGTTCTTCCTCTGAGAGACTCTTTTCAGCTGTTTTTCCCTGTAAACTGAAAGCAAGGAAACTATTTTTGGTGGGGGGGGCCACTGGCTTTTCATAAACAGTTGACTTTTAACGAATGACTTCAGAACACAAATTTTGTTTTATAGAGTATCTTTCTAATGGTATGTGTGATTTCCTTACTAGGCCGCTGCAGAGAAGATGGTACAAGCCCTAATGGAAAGAAATTCAGAATTACAAGCCCTGCGCCAGTATTTAGGAGGGAAAGACTGCCAAAGGGGATACCAGTATACCCAGGTCCTCATTAGGTAAGTATCAAATTTAATTTCACTAAGGAATCTTCTGTCTTTCTTTCTGTAATTCTGCTAATAGGTTTGGCCAAGACTCTCTTTTCCTACTGGAAAAAAAATAAGCTTAGATTCCCCTTGAAAGGCTGAAGACATGTCTATGCTAGAAAGAACTACCCTTATTATGTTGAATTGAGACTGTTGTTCTGGGTACACAGTTTGGCTCAGGGAGACTGCCTCCTGATTATACTTTCCAGATAGCTTTGCAGGGGTTCAGAAATGCAGGAGGCTATTGTTTCCAAACCTATACAACAGGACCATGGGGCTGACACCTTCTCCTGGGTATCTTTCAAGCGGGCCGAGGCTACTTATGGTAACTTGACATAACCTGCATTACAGTGTTGGGAGGGGGAGGCAGTATACATTAAGTTATTTGCCAAGATCACAGCCATCTAAGAGATGATTGTAGGCCTTGAACTCCCTAAAAACAAATGAATTCTGTGAAGAGTCGGAGCAAAACTTAAATGAGTGCTGGGCATTAGAGTCTCTGACTTGCACAGAGCAAAAGGTTGGGATCTAGGGTGGCTTCAAGGAAGAGATTTACCCAGTGAGTTGTAGAAATAGGGGCTCACCATTATTAATGAAGTGGTGATTATAATGGTATAAGAAACGTTATGGACTTGGAGAATTAACTTATGATTTTTTTGATGATATTAAGAATGAAAGGGGCACCTGGGTGGCTCAGTTAAGCATCCGACTGTTGATTTCAGCTCCAGTCTTGATCTCAGGGTCATGAGTTCAAGCCCCGTGTTGGGCTCCACGCTGGGCTTTACATGGAGCTACTTTAAAAAAAAAGAAAAAGAATGTAGAAAGTTTGTGTCTGTTTTATAGTATAAGGTGTTATGGAATTCCATAGGTAAGTCATGCGAGTAGTTATTTTTTTCATAGGAAAACTTTGTCAAAGAGTAAAGAATACTGGATTTGTTTAATTTACTCCCTCTTTACCTTTTTTCAAAAATTACTTTTCCACAATTTTTTATTTTGCAAATTTCAAACTTCTAGAAAAGTGGCAAAAATTGTGCAGTGAATACCCATATAGGCTTTTATTAAGATTCACCACCTATTAACATTTTGCCACATTTACACCATTTCTTCACATGCACATGCACAGATGAAATGTTTTTTCTAAGCCATTTAAAAATTACTTAGATGTCATGACACTTCATTTCTAAATGCTTCATTATGTATTCCCTAAAAGCAATGGCATTCTCCTACATAACTACAGTGTAATTATCATGTTCAGGAAATTTAACCTTGGAATAGTCCTGGTACTTAATGTATAGTTTATATCCAGAGTTCCTGTGTCGCAGGAACATTCCAGATGGTTGGGTCTCCCCCTCCAGGACCATGCATCCATTTAGTTGTCATGTCGTGTTAGTCTCTTTTAGTCTAGAAAAGTTTTCTAGCCTTTTTTGTCTTTTTTGACATTGGCATTTTTGAAAACTCTGGGCCAGCGAATGGCCCTCGATCTGGCTCTGATTGTTTCTTCATGGTTCGATTGAAGTTAAACATTTTTGGCAAGAATACTTACAAGGGTGAGGTCTTTCTCAGTGCACCACGTCAGGAGCACATGATAGCAGTTTGTATTTTCCTTAGTTAAGGTTGTATCTGCCAGACCTCTCCATTGTGAAGGCTCATTCCTCCCTTTGTGTGGGTGACCTGCCGCCCAACACCCTGAGACGTTGACCGTCTCCCTACAGCCACTCACCCAGGGGTTCTAGCATCCTTTCAGCCTTTCCCGAAGCAGCTGTGAGGTTGGTAGTTTAAAAAAGTGATTTCTATTTTTAAAATTTCTTCCTTGTTTATTAGCACGTGTTCTTTCACAAAGAGCTGCCCTTTCCCTATTCTCTCCCACTCCATTTTTTTTATATCAGTGTGTTGTAATTACACATTGTAATGTATTCTTTTTTTTAAAAAATCATTTTTTTTGCATTTCTGTTTTTGTCATTATTCCATTTGATGCCCAAGTTACCCCCAATCTGGCCAATTGGAGCCCCTTCAAACTGTTCCTCTGTCCTTTGAATATGTCGCCATCAGTTTTTCAGCACTTGCACACTTGCTGGCACAGTAAGATGTTCTGTGATTACCTTTCCCTTTCCCTGCCTCAGCCCTGGAACTGCCCGTTCCTTCAAGGAGCTCTGGTTCCCTAAAGTGGTTAATGACATTTAGGTAGGTACTAGTAATCTGGGCATGAGATGGGTTCATAGCCACACGTATGTCATTTGCTTCTAGGTTCTTTTAGGTGAACAGAGCTAAGGGGGGGGGGGGTAACGTGTGTGCGTACTTGATACTCATTTCTCTAATTCTAATTTAACACCACAAGTTCTTTCTTTCCCTTATTTTCTATTTGTATCTGCCTTTTTTTGACCTTGAGAAACCTGGTTACCTCTAACATGAATATATGAACCTATTCACACAATATACAAAAGTAGTTTAGAATTGCTACATGAATACCACTATCAACAGTAAGTCATTTATAAATAACGTTTAAGATTTTTTATTTTTTTTTTAATCCTTAGACTTTTTCCCACTGAGGGTATAGAGTTAGAACAGTGAGTTCAAGAAATCATTTGGATTAATTTTTTTATTTCCTGGGTGCTTATATTATCTATTTATTATATAGGTTCATTTATTTATGTTAATACTCAGTTTTAGGCTTTTTTTCCCCCATTATTATTGAACTAACTTTACACATTAAAAATAAAACATTAACATGGTTCAAAACTCAAATATATAAAGTGTGTTCAGAAGACCCATCAACTTCCCTAGTATTTTTCTCTGGTTTTCACCCCTCCCTTGAAGGCAACCAATTTCATTTCTGGGTTATCCTTCCTATGTTTCTTTTAGCAA
Organism: Ursus americanus; assembly: GCF_024610735.1. Taxonomy (NCBI): domain Eukaryota; kingdom Metazoa; phylum Chordata; class Mammalia; order Carnivora; family Ursidae; genus Ursus; species Ursus americanus. Next base: position 67,837,104 of record NC_142138.1, on the reverse strand, counting down.
AGTCAGGGAGCAATCCTGTGTCTAAATGTGATGTGTATGTGTGTGGTCTTACTTCCCCCTCTCCTAATATAGGACAGACTCCACTAGATGTATTCTTTTGTACCCAACTTGTTTTACTTAACAATATATCTTTGAAATTATTCCATATCAGTTCATAAAGAGTTGTTTTCTCATTCTTTTTGACAGTTGTATGTAGTATTTCGTCACATGGATATACCATAGTTTATTCAGTCTTCTTTTTACAGGCATGTAGGTTGATTGTATATTTTGCTATTACAAATATTGCTGCAAAGAACAATCTGGCACATATTTTCGTTGTTGTTGTGAGATTGTGTATTCGGACTAAATTCCTCAGAAACCACGCACCGGAGGTCATATGATGTTATAGTGATGAAGACGCGTGCTATGTGTTCATTTTCAGGAGACTTGGAAACAGTTGCAGGGCTGGAAAAAGAACTGAGTAATGCCAAAGAGGAACTTGAGCTCATGGCTAAAAAAGGAAGAGAAAGTCGGGTGAGTGTTCTAGTGAGCCTACTTTCAAAATTCCTATGATTTTCTTCCAACATAGTTTATCTTTAAAAGAGTACACTTGTCCACGTATAATATCTAGGTCCAAATGCAAAGTAAGGCTTTTTCTTTGTGGAGAAAATTACAAATTGCTTTATGTACACATTTTCTCAAAAGTTGCTTTTATTTTTATAAATGGAGACCATTAAACTTTTTAAGTGCTGGAAAGACAAAGGCCACTTTCTCTGCTCATTGCTAACTGGAATAATTGTAAAGGACTTGTGAAAAAATGAGATACTGTATAATCGCTGCTTGGAATTACGATGTTAGATCCATGAAATTAGTTTTAGAAACATGGAACGGAAGAATTTGGGGAATGATCAAGAATGTTCATTGAATACTTGCTACGTGCAATGTACTGTACTGGTTACTTAAATTAGCACTAAGGCTTACAGCTCTGCAAACTAAGTGGTATTGGCCCTATTTTATAGATGAAGAAGGTGAAATGCCGATTTTTTTTTTTTTTAAACATGGAGGTAGGAAGGGGCGCCTGGGTGGCTCAGTCGGATAAGCGTCTGACTCTTAGGGTTTCAGCCCAGGTCATGATCTTAGGGGCGTGAGATTGAAGATTCTGTCTCTCCCTCTGCGCCCACCCCCACCTGCTTACACAAGCTCTCTCAAAAAACAAAATATAACAAAACTGTGGAGGTGGGGAATTGTCATATAACTAAGACATACCAAAGCTAAGATTTAAATTTAGGTCTTTTGTGACTCAGAATACTTGCTAAGAAGTCATTACTTGGAGTAGATCATTTTTGCATTATGCTGTATTTCTAGCAATAGAGTTTTCATGAATTTTCTTAGAAGAGGCCTTTTGGCCTTATAGAATCCCTTCTCTTTTTCCCTCCCTTTACAGCAGATTTTATGTCCAGCTGTGATATGGAAGAAGTATTAGGGCCATAGAACAGAGTTACCAACTAAAACCGAAAGACTTTATGTTACCATGGCATCTATTTTAGGGGGTCAGCGGTATATTAAGTTTACCCGGCTAGTCTACTTGGCTTCTCAGATTCGTTCCACCTCTTTGCCAGAGTTAGATCTAGAATGTAAGACCTGTATTCATATTTGTGATAAAATTATCTTATTGTACCTCTTAATTTCTCTTCCCATTACTGTATTTCTTCTTACAGCCAGACTGCTGTTATATAACTCAAGTTTTGAGGATATGAAATTGTGTGGCATTTTAAAAATACCAGTTTTAAAAATCCCCTGGCTCCCCTCCCTTGTTTTGGGTTCCACCCTAGCCATTATCTGATTACTCATGTCAGATATTTCCGTTTCCATATGCTGTTCCTGTTTTTCTCATCTATACTTTATTCAGAGTAATGTTACTTTTGGGTTCTGTCCTGTTTGGGGGATCATAAAATTAGGACTATGAATGGTTATTTTGAGTGAGGTATATTTAGCTATATTGCTTACTTTTGTGTCCTTAATCAATTACCAGCCTCTCAGTTCAATACCGTATATATTCATTGTCGCATTCCCTCGGATGCTAGGTTTATACCAAAAGCCATGTCGATTTTCCTGAATTTTAAGCATTCCCTCTACTGTCTTGAAATCATAGCAGTAGTGGTAAGAATAGTTAACATTCACTGATTGGCTACCAGGCACTTTTAAATATATTTTCTCTATTCTCACATAGCCCTAAAAAGGAGGTTTTATTTCCGTTTTACAATTCAGGAAATGAAGTTCAGGTTAAATGCAATGTAGAGAGATTATGCCGAGATTTAAAACCCAAAACTCGTGTCTGCCTGGCTGTAGACCTTTATCTTGCTGCACTAATGTTTTCCTCATGTTTGAGTTTTTCTTCCATGGAGCCGATACCCGGCTATATAATGATAGAGGTCTCTGAAGAGGGCCTCATAAGTAGCACTCCATTTCCTGTAACCAAGATCTGAACAAACGGAGAAATAAAGTAGTGGCAGAGAGTTTGGTATTTCATTGGCTGCATTACTGATAAAGGCTTAGGTAGAGAACCTAATGCAAGAACCAAGGGGCCTGCTAGCCAATCCCCAGAATTAGGCAGACTTACCTACCTAGTCACAGACGACATTGGGCCTTGGCAGACCACTCCACATGGTGAGGAAGAGCCTGCTCTTGGAGAAGCAGTGCCAAAAACAGGCTTCCTGCAGGCAGGTGCCTCCTAGAAAGAAGGAAGATGGAGCCAAGTCAAGCATGCCTGGTTTATTCCTCCCCAACATACCATTAAGATAAGTCACTTTACCTGCCTGGGGCTGACTAAAGGGGTGGAGAAATGTCAGGAGTCACACTAACTGAGGCCTTCAACATGGAAGGAAATGGAAGGAGAAGCATTTCTTCCTAACATGCCACAGGAGTCCAGAGCATCAAATAACTTTGTGGAGTTATAAGTCATCACCACATAGTGAGCTATCAGCATTGATGGAATTCGAAGTAGTTTTTACTGCTTCTAACTTACATTTTATATCTTAAAGAAACAGATGCTGCTTTCTTTAGGAAGCTTGACTATACCTTAAACTAGGTTTGTGACATCTCTCTTCTTTGTCACACCTATTTCCTTTAATTATCTCCAGATAGTTCCTTACGTGGGGGTCCTGGCTGGCTCAGTCGGTTAAGCATCTTCCTTCAGCTCAGGTCATGATCTCAGGGTCATGGGATAGAGTCCTACATTGGGCTCCCTTCTCAGCAGGGAGCCTGCTTCTCCCTCTGCCTGCTGCTCCCCCTGCTTGTGCTCTCTCTCCCCCCACCCTCTGACAAATAAATAAATAAATAAAATCTAAAAAAAAAATAGTTCCTTACAATGTGTATTTACAAATAACTTGCCATCATGATAAAGAATATATGGATGTGTTAGAATCTGCAGGAAAGGCATTATAACCTCGTGTTCTGAGTCTGCTTCCTTGAGTTCACATTCTGGATCTCCCGCTTCCTCGCTCTGTGACTTTGAACAGGTTCCTTAATTTCTCTCTGCTTCAGTCACCTCTCTGTAAACTGGGGAATAAAAGAGTAGTGATTCTGTTGGGTTGGTGAGGATTCACTCGTCTGCTAATGGTGACCCATTTTGTAAGCAGCACAATAAACTCATTCATTAAGCAAATTTGAAATGTTTCGTAGTGCTGACTAAAGTGGAGGACATCCTTAAGGCTACCGTTACAGCTTCCCATGCAACACCCTTTGGTACCACACCGTGTGGTTTATTGATGTGATCCACCAGAACACTGTAATTCAGCTTCTGGTTGGCACTCGCATTCCTGGCTGATGGTGATACAATATGGAAGAGCCTTGGCCTAGGGGTTCAAATATGAATGTGACAGATACTGTGTCCTCTGCACACTGACTTCAGGACTTCTTCTCTCCACAGATGGAACTTTCTGCACTACAGTCCATGGTGGCCGTGCAAGAGGAAGAGCTGCAGGTGCAGGCTGCTGACATGGAGTCCCTGACCAGGAACATACAGATTAAAGAAGACCTCATAAAGGTCCTTCAAAGCTCTTTCAAGATCCTTGGAAACGATTACAGCTCAGAATACCTGCAGGGCATCTTCAGACAACATTTAGATACCCTGAGTCCCTTGGCCAGTACTTATTTCCTTGATGCACTGTCGGTTTGAGCCTCTTCATATCACCGTATTCTTTTTGACTTGTATTAGAGTTGCTGAGATTTCACAAAGAGTGTATTATTTCATATGGCTTATCAATATTCCACTTGAAAGTACAGCAGACTGTTTCAGGGACTTCTGCTCCTTTGCTCCTCTGCTAAATAGCAGTTTGCAGCCCCGAGATCAAGAGTCGCATGCTCCACTGACTGAGCCGCCCCACATTTTTATTCATTTTTTTCTTGACCTTTAGGACCTGCAGATGCAGCTGGTTGATCCTGAGGACATACCAGCTATGGAACGCCTGACCCAAAAAGTCTTACTTCTTCGGGAAAAAGTTGCTTCAGTAGAGTCACAGGGTCAAGAAACTTTAGGAAACCGAAGACAACAGGTAAGTCATTGGACTATAAACCTTATTTTTACTGTGAAACAAACACTGGAAAAGCTGTCGATCTCAGTGATCTCTGAAGGGGAGAGATCTCTGTGCTCTAAAGTTGCCTGCCTTGGTCAGCAGCAGCAAGAGATACCCCTAACATTTGTCATTCCTTTCTAGCTGCTCCTCCATAGCTGACCTCTCTTCAGTGCCAGATTTAAAAACGACCTATTGCCTGTACTCCCTGTTATCATCTCTCTCACTAACTACTCATTTCACTCCAGTCCTGGCTTTTAACTCGAGCAGTTCACTTAAACAGACCTCTCTGCTGGTTGCGTACGTCGTGGCTCATGTTCTTAACAGCACTTACTGTAGAGCTCTCTGCGACACAGGTCTGTGATTGATGGTGTCTCCTCCACCCACTAGATAGTAAGCTGATCCCTAGAACAGAGCCTGGCACATAGAATGTGCTCAATAAATATTGACTGAATGAATGAAGAATACCAATAAGTCCTACTGTATGTGTCCTTCTGGCACTTCCTCTCTTTCCCTTCCACTCCCTTCTCTTAGCTCTTTGCTGCGCTTCTGGCCTCTCTCTCCTCTTTCTTCTTCTTGCTTCCATGTTTGACTTCTGCCCTATAGAGTTTTAAAGATTAAAAAAAAGATAATGTGACATTGATTTGAAAACTGTATAATAGGAAGTTTAAGCAAGTAGTAAGATGGTGAGCTTTTTTTGGTCATAGTACATGTGAGTACATTCCTTTGGCTGCTTTCTCAGGATCTCTGTGGCTTCATGTCTCACGTCCATTTGCGTACTGCTTCTGTTCTTTCTTCAGTTGCTGCTGATGCTCGAAGGGCTGGTGGATGAACGGAGTCAACTCAGTGAGGCTTTACAAGCAGAGAGACAGCTCTATAGCAGTCTGGTGAAGTTCCACGCCCATCCAGACAGGTAGGAGAGTGACGGCAGTGTTTACCCTTCCATTCTTCTCTAGGAGCAGATGCTTCTGATCTCAAAGCAGGGAGAAAAAGAGAGAGAGACAATTACTAGGATTACTCAGTTTGTCATTTGTGGTGTGTGGATCTCTCAGAGCCCAGTGTTTACATCTTAAGTCAGGAATAGTGCCTATCTCCTATAGCTACACAGTGATCAAATGAGAAGACTTGTCAGGAAATCGAAGACAGCAAGTAAGTCATTGGAATATAAACTAAAATAATGCCTTGCATATAGTAAACACTCAGTGTTTTCCTTTCGTTCCTCTGCTCCATGTCCTGGGTAAGGGCTGTTCCGTTCCAAGAGTGAGGATAGAAGGGTATTGATACTCGCCAAGTATCACTGAAGAAAATATATTCACCACGATGGCTAGTATCAACCCAGGATCACTGATAGCCATCATGGTGAATATATTTGCTGGTACCTCTTGACTTTCGGTCATGTATATTATGTCGTTCTGGTTCATTTTATATTCCCTTTATTTTTTTTTTCTCATTCTGCCTTCTCCCCTTGTCCCTTTTTCTCTTTCCTAATTTTTATTATTTTACTATTCATTTTCTTCTAGTTTGTTGTTCAGTTTAAGCATCATTTTTCTTTCTACTTCAAAGAAATGAAGGGAGAGGAAAGATACAAGAAGGACCAGTTGATTGTATTACTTTTTAAAGAATTTCTGGATCTTTAGTCTCTCTAAACTGGATTCCTTTTCAGAGCTTTGTCCAGTCTGGTTACCAAATGAGAGAACACATCTTCAGTAGCCGTCGTACTTGGCTCAGTATTTCTTCGGTTTGCATTTAGCTCTTCCTGGATTTTGGTTTTTCAGAAATTAATACTTGTCAAAAAGTAAAATTTCTCTTATGTCGGCTATAAGGGTATGAGATAAGTCTTAGGAACTATAATTTTTATGTGACATTGGCTCACAATCTAGCATAAAATGACAAGCTTTAAAGAAAGGAGCAGGCCTTGCTGATCTGTCTGCAGTGAAGGATAACAGTGCCCAAACAAAGACCGTGCTCAATTACTGTGTCCTGGAGAGCGTCCTTTAGAAAGTCTCATGGCTCTTCGGAAGTATACGTAGACTCATTACAGTTGATGGCTAATCCGTTTTCCTTCCATATGGGATGTTTACTCAGCTCTGAGAGAGACCGAACTCTGCAGGTGGAACTAGAAGGGGCCCAGGTGATACGCGGTCGGCTGGAAGAAGTTCTTGGAAGAAGCCTGGAGCGCTTAAGCAGGCTGGAGACCCTGGCCGCCATTGGAGGTGGGGAACTGGAAAGTGTGCGAGTTCGTCACAAGCATGCCTTCTGAGCACTGGCGGGTCAGCCTGCAGCCCAGGATGGAAAACCTTGTTTGCGCTAACCCGAGAGCCTTGTCTGACTCTGGCAGAATTAAAATGGTGACTTGCTAATGGTAGAACTGTTGCCAAGTAGCATCAGCTACAAAGTGAAACTTACTTTAGTCTACCTGTATGGCGCTGTACATATCTATCTCGGAGTTGAATGGTGGAGGTTACAAAGTGTATGTGCACCTTTTAAAGCATTCCATTTCAGTTTTCCCACCATTTCACTCTTTTCCCTGGCCCCTCCCTGTTCCCCCATCTCTTCCCATGGGCCAATGAAGTTTATTACTCCCTTGCTCTCACCGTCCATTTCATATGTTCCATATCATGTCATAAACGCATGCACGTGTATTATTTTTGCCATCTGCCAACTCCTGCTCTTTGACTGAGAGAATTAAACTTTGATTTGACTTGATTTTTTAATCAAATAAAAGTTTCAGGGTGAAAGAGAGAGAGAGATTAAATGTCTATAAGAATGACTTTGCAAAAGTGGTATAATCCTTATCAGAAGGTAATCAAAGCCAAGTCTTGCCATTAGCAGACTCCAAGTATTGGAAGGGTCAAGTCAGAGAGAGGAGGCAAAGATAGTTGAAGTGTTCACAGTAAACCTTCTCCTCTGAAAGTGTTTCAGACGTGATAATTCAGTAATAGTGATAGTGAAATTAGATTAGGTGCAGATTAAATTCCATTAATATTTTTCCTTTAAACCAAGGGTTTTATGTAGTCAGAACACGATTTCAATAAAGACTCCTTTCAGTTTTGAAACATGGAATTTGGTGAACAGGGATTGAGGCTTTCCCACATGTCTTTCAGAGTCATGATTCTTTATGTAAAAAGATAATTTCAAATGTAATGTTTCCCTTTAAATTCAGCATTTCACCAAATTGCTTATTGCAGCCAGAGGAAAGTATTGCTTCTGGTTTTTCATTTGGTAGTGGCACGAGGTGGAGTCCTGTGTTTTTCATGTTTTAGTGCTTAAACATTACTCCATTAAAATAAGTAATAGGCTTTGAGGTGTTTGAATAGTTTAGGAAGAAATGTTGTAGATCTGGGTTGGTAGGTTTGGGCCGTTGTCTCGGTGCTTTCTTATGGCAGCATGACAGGCATAAGAAAGGGGTCCTGGAGATTGTATTTCTGGTAGCTAAATGTCAAGAGTATAAAAAGTAATCAGGATTACTTTGGAGCTTTGCGGGTTCAACACCATGAGGTTTCAGATTTCTGTTGGTTATAAATTTCCTAGATTAGAAGCTGAGATTTCAAGTTTGAAACATGGACTTTGCTGAACAGGGATTGAGGCTTTCCAGCATCATAAAGGTGACTGAGTACTCTTTCTCAACGAGGGGGCGCACAATGAGTTTTCTGTTTTCCCTCCATTATTCACATGACACTAATTTCTTTCACATTCATCTGTTGACATGGGTTGCCTTACATTCTCAATTCTGTCCAACTTTCTGTAACCTTACCCGTGCCTGTAACAACAGATAGAGCATCAGTCAGACCAAAGTGGATAGGGAAGAAAATATTCTGCTGGAGAAGCACCCTGGGATTTTCTGATGAAGTATTTTGTAAAAGATTGATAGCCATAAGCCTTCCTCTTAATGAAATGCTTTCCAGTTTTCATGCGCTTTGGGGTGGGGAGTCATTTAAGAGGGGCATAGGAAGTATAAGCAGAACCATCCACTTTCTTCGTCTTCCAATCTTGAGAGACCCTTTCCTACAAAAAGCTTTTTGTAACTGGAAAAGGATAGAGGGAGTAATTGAACTTACAGAAATGTCAACCCGGCAAAGACTAGTCTGTCATATGATTACACGGCATTTAGGAAGTGTTTTCCCTTTATTTTGCTAACAGACCAAGGAAGCTTTATAAGTGTCCTGTTAAGATTCAACCATTGGTGATTCTTGGATTCTAATGGCTTATAGTGATTATACTAATTTCTAATTATAATCCTGCTTCTATCATCCTCCAACAGTAGGAATTTCCCGTGGTGTCTTGAACTGTTACTAAGTGTTAGAAATTTTAAGGTAGCTGCCCGAATAATGAGGAACCCAACTTCCTATTGAAAAATGATCAAAATAGATTAGTGGGGAAAAGGAAGTGAATGCTGGTCCTGATTTGGATCCTAAAGAGACAGACTGACTTGTGCTACGGTTAATCACCTTTAATATTGGTCCTTGGGAAACATTTTAGATAAGTAAGTGATTTTTGTGGCAAAAGATAAACTTAAGAGATTGATCCTGACACTACAGATGTGACTGGAATCTGCTACTCATGTCCTGGAGTGAGGCTTGTGAACAGTGCTGCCTGGAGAGAGCTGGCCAGCCTAACAAGTTTGTGTGCTAATGTGGCATCTTATTAGAGAACTTGACTCTGATGAATTTTGTTCTATAACCCACAGATAGATGATGCTGTGATTACCCACATCACTCACAGAATTCCATCTACCGTGATAGCATATGATTCCATTCTCTCCTCAGGAGCACAGACCCTTTTTCTTATGGGATTATTTGACCTTTGTCAGGCATTTTTCAGCCTTAATAATTTTAGAGAAAGCATCATGGGCTTGTAGAACCTTGTGCTTGAATTAAAAAAAAAAAATCTTGAATGAATTAAACCCAGGCCATGATTAATTAGAAGCATAGAACTTAATTTATGAAAAATTCATATCAATAGATTTGCTTTTACTTACATTTCCTTTTTGAATAATAGCAAATATGCAAAGTAATGGTTGTGAGAGTCAGGGGAGATGAAGTCTATAGTTCTTAGAGCTGTAGACTTGAAAAGGACCTCCCAGAACATTTATTTTAATGAATGAAATGGAAGTCCTTTTTTTTTTTTTTTGGAAGTCCTTTTGATAGATATTTCCCTTACCCTTTACTGTTGCAGAAGTCTGACGATTATTAGTGCCTAGTAAAAGTCAACGTTTTTCTGGTGTTTTCTTCTTAGCTATTTAGCCAAGTTATCATTTTTTTAAAAGGCACAACTGGGCTCTTTTAATATTATCAGCCTTTTGCTCTGAGAGGTATGTGCTTATCCTGAATGTCACGGACCCCTCTCCCACACCCACTTCTCTTCATTCACTGCGGACAGCAGGGGTGTTGTTGGTACCTCTACTTCCTTATTCATATTTTTAAAAGATTTGTCAATGTCATTATATACAGTAAGACATATGTAAAGATTAAGAAAATTGTGACCTATATAGGATATTAGATCCTAGCCACAAAAAGTTTCCTGGAGGGAAGCTACTTGCATAATTTATACCTAAGTGACCTCTGGAACAGATACACATAAAAGACCTTTCACTTTCATGCTTATTTATGCTAATTTGGTATCTGGTCTTGGGAAGTTTGATTCACAGATTCAAAACAGTTCAAGAAAATTGATGTTAGTTCTGTCTCTCTTCCAGTTTAATCTAGGGTTTTCTGATGAGGGAAAGGAGAAGCAGGTCAGACTATACCAAAAAATTGCTCCTTTCATTGAGGAATAAAAATTGACCTACCTATAGTCACTTCCTTTTAGAGTGCTAATCTTAAAGGGGCAATACTTCAGTTCCTTTGCTTTCCTTGAGCAACTAGTATTAGCAAACTCTCGTTCCTGTTTGTTAGGATAAAGTTGTTGTTTTCTGGTTTCATGGTCTTTTTTTTTTAAAGATTTTATTTTTATTTATTTGAGAGAGAGAGAGCACAAGCCAGGGGAAGAGGGAGAGGGAAAAGCAGACTCCCTGCTGAGCAGGGAGCCTGACTTGACTTGGTGGTTGATTCCAGGACCCTGGGATCATTACCTGACCTAAGGCAGACACCCAACCGACCAAGCCACCCAGGCACCCCTCATGGTCTTTTTATATGAAAAAGACATAGAATCTCCACATTTGATGTCCCTGAAAAACTCAAGTTGCCTCTTCAACGAGGGCCCCAGTAGTAATTCCAAGGGTCTGCAGCCAATGCCTTGGGACAGTCGTCCTATGAAGCTAGGAAGAAATAGTAGTGACCCACGCCCTGACAGTCCACTTTCCATCTTGCCTTGTAGAGATGGTAGAGGTAGAATAAATGAAATTAGCTTTCTTTTTCAGATGCTAACATCCTGTGAGAAGCAAGCATATAAAAGAAAAGCATCCTCTTTTCTTTAAGGTTAAAATTTAGAGAGCTTTTCTTCTCCCTTTGGTCGTGAAGAACCATCCGTACTGTAGAAAGAGTAGTTAGGAGTATGGAGCTTATATGAGGCAACCTGGTAATAAAAAATAGAAGGAATGAGTCATTGGGACAGCATGTCAGAGTGATTTCTGTACGTTAATAATTTTTGAGTCTTAGAACATTTTGGAATATGGATTTAAGGCACCTTCTCACTAGACATTTAGAGTAATAACTTTGTTAAACAACTTTTTTATAATTAGAAGACAGGCATGTTGCTTTTAAGTAGTCTGAGTATTGACAAAAGGTAAGTCGTCAACTTCTTTCTATATAATCACATGAGCCAGGACGAGTTTCCCAAATAAAAAATCTGTGTTGTAATTTGCTTCCAGTAGAGGATGGAAGTGGAAGGGAAACATAACATGTAAAGCTGACAATACCAATTTTACCAGATTTCAAAAAAGAATGATTAAACTTACGAAGTGATGTACTAATTCTTTTTGCATTACTTTCCCGTTATGTTGTTTAATGTCAAATTCCAGAAATAAAATTTTTTTACTTATCATACTGTTTTCCTTTTGCTAAGCCTGGAAGGATAAAGTAGGAAGTTCAGCAAGAAGATGTTCGATAAAGAATAATATGAAGAATAGGGGTGTTAAGTAGATGAACTAAGTCGGCTTCCTTGTTCCCTTTAAAAACTCATAATTGTCTAGCATATGCATGTAGCTTTGCCTTTCGTATATAACATGAGTATTGCTTCCTTTTGCAATTACCAAAATCATTGCTCTAAAATACCAACCTCTCAATCTGTAAACGTTAGAGGCATGTGTGTGTACAAGTATGTTCTATAATTCATGAATTTCTGTTTCCATGAAGTATTCAGTTTGACAATAAAAGCAGTTTTACTTCTATCACTTAAAATTTTGGTCCTAGGGCCGTCGAGAAAAAGTAAAGTGATTTCCTACCAATTTAAATGAAGAAGGAAATGACAAGTGATCCAATAACTTGGCATTAGATTATTTATAGGACTATATTCCCACCAAAATAAGCTGTATATTTTCCTCTGGAAATTCATTTCTTCCTGGCACTGTGCTGTGTTAAACTGTGTTAACATTTGTGCTAAAATGGAGAGTGTTCTTTTTAACACATAACACATAAGTGTTAGAATTTCAGCTACTTTAGTTGAGACACAGAAAATTGTTACTGATCCAATAAAAGTATCAAAGGCCAAACAGTAACCATTTGGTTTCATTCTTGAAAAGATTGATGAGAAGTAGAGAAAGCTCATGTCTTTTTTGTTTGTTTCCTTATAGGAGAACCAGTGTTATTGATCATTGTACTAAAAATCCAAGTGGAAGTGAAGGCTCCAGAATGAGTGAATGCTTTTGTAATTTATTTAACTAGAGGAGGGAAGAGGAAGAAACTGGATTATTCTTCCGTCAAAGAAGTGAGACTAAAGAAAGCATTACACTTCCCCCAGAAATGTGAAATGAACTCCTTAGGCTTAAAAACTCTTTCTTGTTCTCCTTGCTGTGGGAGAGCAGTAGCAAGCAGGACGGAGATTTGAGGAGCCACCTGTTACGGTCAGTGGTGCTACTCCCATAAAATGTTCCTGGAAAGGCCTGCTGCTTGTGTTCTTTGAGGGAAAAAAAAGAGGCCATGAGCAGGAAGAACTCCTTGACATTACAGAATTTTAAGTCCCTGGAAAATTGCTTTCTGAATAAAGTACAGGCTGGAAAGCTGCCTTAGAGATGTTGCAATATAAAGACAAAGATACACCGTAAAGGGGCTTGACTGCAGACTGCGGTTTTCTTTCCTTAGCTACCTCTGTTCCCGGAGCAGAATCTGTCTAGTGGAAGAATTTTATTTCTCAGCAGAAGCTTATGGAGGACTATATGAAATCTTAAAGTTCTTTTATGGTCCAGAAGGGAATGGATGCAGAGTTTGACAGGAGACCTTTTTTGTTTGAATCTGTCATAAAGCATCATAATATTTAAATCGGGGATAGTTTAGCTGGTTCGTGACATGAACGTGTGAGTGTTCTTGTAATAATGAGCACATGGCAGGTCCCTAAGAGAGAGTGGGAGATGGCCCAGAGAATCTGGTTTGAGAGCCTGGCCCTGAGGGGAAGACCAGCCGGGAGCTTGGCACCACATGCTTACCCATGCTGTACAGTTTTCGTTCTTTGAATCCCCTTTCAAATTAGTCAAACAGGACTCCTGCTATGTTCTGAGTAACTATATGGGAAATATTACTCCTTTTCTGTTGGTTGAATATAAATAGCTAAAAGGGGAAACAATAATGACTAGAGTAGAATTCAGGAAAAGGGTCTTGTCATAACCCAGTTTGGGCTCATTATTGAAGAATTAGCATAACACTATATGACTTTTCCTCTAAGGCTTATTCATACATGATGGAGTTTTAAGGCAGTCATAATGTAGTAACGATGAATTCTGTTTGTAAAACACCTGTTCAAAAGAATTCATCCTACTTTACTGACAACTCTGTTTGTTCAACAGTCCTGTGAAGCAGAGAGACCAAAAAGTATTATTTCAAGCCTCCTGTTGGGGGAAACAGATATTCAGAAGGAAGGAAGTGCAGATAGATGCAATCGAGATCATCCAGTTATAATGTTAGGTATTAAATTCCTCTCTGCCGATTACACTTAGGATCTGTGGACACCTTTTTTTTTAGCTCATAGACCATGTCTGCTTACCAACAACAATAATATTATTGAGTATACATTGTGTGCCAAGCACTGTTCTAAGCACTTCAAATGCAGTGAATCCTTTGAAGTTCACTAGTGAACAACTGTATGGTGTGGATATCACTGTTAACCCTAATTAGTAAGTAAGGAAACTGAGTTACAGAAAGGTGGTGGCTTGCCTAAAGTCATATAACTAATGGCAGAAGCAGAAACCAAACCTAGACAGTCAGGCTCCAGGGTCCATGTTCTTAATAATTCTGCCTTCCTCAACTAAAAATTCCACAAACTATCAATTTTTATATCAATGATTAAAAGAAAACATGTACATAACACTTAAATTTTCACAGAAGGATTTGTAGTGTTTTAGAGGCTTTTATTTCTGTGTACTTTATCAAGTCAGATAGCTGGTGGAAAATAATTTTCTAAATCTAAAAGGGATTTGGGATACCACCTCCATTATATATATGGCTCCAAGCCTAGAAATTTGCAAGAACCACAATTTGGGAACCACCATCAAAACCTCAAGTAAAAAAAAAAATTTAATAAAATTTCTAGTCTAGGTGTGCCTGGGTGGCTCAGTCGGTTAAGTGTCTGACTTTGGCTCAAGTCATGATCTCAGGGTCCTGGGACTAAGTCCCCCATCGGGCTCCCTGCTCAGCAGGGAGTCTGTTTCTCCCTCTCCAACACCCCCCACACACACACTCATTTTCTCTAATAAATAAATCTTAAAAAAAAATTTCTAGTCTGACTTGTAAAACTTAATCTGGAGATAAAACCTGGAGACGAGAAAGTGAAATTTGAAGTGACAGGCTCTTAGTTTCCAGAGAATCTGAAATAATAACCAGAAGACCCACCAATATAAAGCATGGTACCTTTTTTTTAAACATTTTTTTTTAGGATAGTACCTTTAAATTATAAATTTGGAACATTACAAGTTAGTTTGGAAGATAGCATTTTGTTGCCTTGTAAAAGCTTAGAAAAGGGTATTCCCTCACAAAAGAGAAATTATTTTATTGTCATTGATTTTAAAAAAATGGTAACAGAAAGGTGTCTAGTGTCAACTTACAGGGCTTCATGTGGGATAACTTATTCAGTCCAATGTTTTCTATAAGATTTTTTCAACTTGATTCTAGCCGCCTCCCCCCACAGCCTTCAGCGTTCTAATTCACATTGGTGAAAGATTGAGCAGCTGTTGAACTCCCCTGAAGGAGCTACAGCAGACTAAGCTAGCTAAAAATAGATAAGGAAAGCAAAACTCCTACATACTAGAATGTTGGGATGAAATGGGCATTCTTAACTTGGTCTCCCTTTAACTCCTGATGAAGTCAAAACCATGGTATTGTGTCCCTGAGTGAATTAAAGAGAGAACATTACCTAAAAATGCAGATGTGGCATCAGAAAGCTACAAAGGTAAGTGGAGGGCAGAACGTATGAGATGAAAGCCTTCAAGACCAGTGACAGTCACTTTTTCCAGTCATCCATTACCTTACTCCTGGAACCTAGCACAGGAATCCTCTTGGGATGTGGGGCAGCCTGGCCACACAAGCCACTGAGAATGATAATGGAGATGAGTTCAACTCATCCAGCTGAGCTTTCTTCAACCACAGGATCTTGCTCTAGCCCAGATCTCAGGGGAGAAACAATGTGAAAACTATGTTTTCTTAATCTGTCATTGAGGGGGACATTCATTTTCTTTGCCAGAAAAAAGTGAAAGATTCTGATCTCTACTGTTGTGCAGGGAAAGATTTTCCAAAATAAACATAATAAGATATGGAGGTCCACAAGTGAATTGGCATCCTGGATTTCAGTGAGTTACCAAAGCTTAGGGAGTGTGTTCATCCATCTCTCTGCAGCCAGTATTGTGAATGAGATGGTTCTGGGGCTTGTTTGAAAAAGTGTGGGAAACCCCTATTGTACACTGTTTGCCAGGGAATTCCTAAGAATGCTGAGTGGTGGAGGTACCTCCTTGTAGGTAGGACCTTATTGAAGAGGGCACAGGAACGTGGTGCAAAGTTAATACAACATTTGTGGAATGAGTCATAAGATTAAGTTGTTAGGGCAACTACCTTTTAGTACTTTAATAAGATTGGCCTGGGTCATTGCAAATACTCTGGCATGAACTGGCAGATGACAAGAGATGGAATGAAGGTGTGAGCTGCTCCTGTTCACCTTACCTGCAGAGAGGGTAGTGGATGCTCATTATTCATCCATGGATGTCTGAGCTCAGGAGCAGGTCTTTGGTCTTGGAGGAAGAGACAAAGATAAAGATCTGATTTGTCACCAGAAGGAACAGTGAGTTGCCTCTGTCTGAAGGTCAAGAGACTTGACTCCTTGGCACACCTCTTGTCAGGACTAGCTATATAACCTTGGACAAACCACCTAATTTCTTCGGGCACAGGTTACTCAGTGGTCAGAAGAGGAGTTTTAAAGGTTGGTTGCTGAGGCAAGGGTCAGAACTAGAGCTCAAGCTTCATTAACTTGGGCAGATTCTATAAGACCTGTTCTGTAGAGTGTCATGGTGGATTTTCTTTGGTGTTAAAATGAATTAACCATCATAAATTCCTCCATTTTCAGAAGAAATCAGTAATGTGGGCCACAGGTCTTAACCTAAAATCCGATGGACAGTCTTTTATTGTAACAGATGTGGAGAGGAAGAAATGCCCCAGCTTTGTTCTGTCCAATATGGTAGCCATGAGCCATGTGTGACTCGTTGAATTTGAATTTGAATTTAAATTAAATTAAATTAAATTAAATAATTCAGCTCCTCAATCATCCTAGCACATTTCAAGTGCTCAGTAGCCACATGTGTCTACTGTATTGGGCAGCACATGCATAGAGTTGCAGAAAGTTCTGTTGGTCAACACTGTCTCAAACCTTTGCCCAGACCACAAACTGCAGTTATTTGTCCTCTCTGAGTGCAAGACATAGATATCTGTGCCCTCGGGTGACTGTGTCTGTCTTTAAGGAATGAAAGAATGTATTAAAACTCATTTGGACAAAGAAATATAAGACACCCTTCAGGCAAAAGATGTTGGCATTGAACAAGAGTTTGAGAGAGATGGGGAGGTTAAAGGAAGGAATTAGGAAACACCCAAACCATTCTGTGCCTTGAGTCTTAACTAGTCCTGAGCTTCCGTAGGACACAGAGCCCCTAGAGAGGTAATGTCACCCCATGATCCCGGAGATGGAAAAGTATGAGAAAAGCAGGTCTCCCTTAATCCCCAGGAAATCAGGGACCCTCTCAGTACTTGATGGTGGGGAAAAGGTTAGTCATGTTGGGCCCATGTTTCAAAAGAGAAGGTCGTGACATAGCCAGATTGGCAGGACAAGAAATAGTTCAGGCTTTCTGGAAGTAGGTGAGAGGGGGGACCACTCTAACAGCCAGCTCCTTAGTGCAGGTCTGTGCAGTCAAAGCCAGCGAATGTTCTAAGGCTTAAGCTTCAATATTAGGAAGAAAGTATCAGTGACATAAGGCTTTTCTACAGATCTGGCACACTGGTTCCACCTTCAGCCCTACTGGATAGGGGGCCATGCATATGGGGAAAGGAGGAAATCAGAGGCAGACGGCAAAAAGTGTAATTTTAGCTACTGTCTGGAAGCCACCTGTGAAGGGAATCACCTTTCTCTTCTGGACTCACTTCCAGGTGCTGCTGCAGGGGACGATACCGAAGATGCTAGCACTGAGTTCACGGACAGCATTGAGGAGGAGGCTGCACACAATAGCCACCAGCAAGTAAGTCCAAGTCAGGTTCTGGGTTCCCAGGGTGGAAGGCTCATAGCCCTTTGGGGTCTGGTGGTCTCCTGCGGCCCTTGTGAGCCTAGGGTAAGAAGCTATCTTTTTATAAAAACCACTTCCCAGTCTTTCCGCCCTCCCTGAGCTTCCCAGCCACCTTACCAGCCAACCCCTATCCTTACTCCACTTTTCTCTCCAATCCACCTTTTTTTTTTCCTTTTTACTCCTTCTATCTCTTGTTCCTCCTTCCCACCTTTGCCCCTATGTACCATCTATAGCTATAGCTTCAGAAGAATTTTCACTTACAACAAGACCATGGACAGTTCCCCTCTTGGGCTTTTGTATTTGAAACACACCACAGAAGCCAGGGAGTCATCGGAGGGCTGCTTGGGGAGGTGGCAGGCCTAAGACCTGCTTCAGGAGAGTGCTCTCTGAGAGCCTCCAAGAGGACTGGAATGCTTCCAAAGCAGGGATCTGTCTTGGTGAAATCTCGTTACACAAAAGAGAATTCCGTTGGGCAACCTGACAGACCACCCAGGTTGGGACACATCAGTGACCAGCAGGTGACACTTCAAGAGCAAGCCCCCATCAAACCTCAGAACTTGGTACCCAAGGCTGAAACACTGTTCCCACCAGCCATCAGTGAAGGTGTAAGCAGCATGTTCGCAAGCTCAAGAGTTGAATGTCCTGGACCTCAGAGATTAAGTCACCGACATTGATCCCCTTGCACTCACTGGCACTCCTATGTGTCTCCACCTTGCCCAGTGACACTTAGCAATCATGTCTCCTGGATGAATCATGCCTGTGAGTCTCTGAGTTATGAAGGAGAAAGTGGATCATTGGTATCCATTCTTCTGCAGAAGTAGCTGGGGTTTTCCAGTAATAGCTTCCTTGGAGCTATTAAGAAAACTGCCTGGAAAATGAGGCTTTCTGGGTCTGCCTCTGTACCTCCTGTAGAAGAAAAAGAGGAGACCAACAAAAAGAACCTACATGAACATTCCTTAAATCTCGTAGGCCTTGGCACAGTCTTTGGCTCTTGAGGACATGAGTAGTTAGTTGTCTGGGATACCTCACATCCTCAACACCATTTCTTTACCTTCTACCAAGATCCCCCTTTTGTTGCTCTAGCCACACCTGACCCTTACTTCTCCTTAAATTCTTGCATGAGTTCTACTTCTCTTTTTGCTTGAACAGCTTCTTCTAAGTCCTCCTAACCAATGCTTGTGACTTTAATTATGTAAACTACTACCCCTCTGGACAGATCCCTCTGCCTCGCACTCCTTAATGTTACTGAGGAGCTTTGGGGAGAAGAGAGGGATCTGCAAGATAAGCAAATGTCCACTCCAAGAGTTAGATTGGGATGTCAGTGGTCACTGGTGGTTATTGCTGCTGTGGACAGGATTAGCTTCAGAAAAAGTGAACAAGAGACACAGATGTGAAGCATCTTCCTATAGCGTAGCATGGAGCAAATGACCAGACCGCATTTTGAGAAGGTCAGTTCAACCCTGGAATAAACCTTTACATTGGGGCATGTGTATTTCCCTTGCCATGTCTGCCCTATTACTTGGCCAAGATACTTAATAAATTATTAGTCCACCTTTCTATGAGGGCTTGACTCATGATAGACAAATTTATGTACCTGCCGGATGAAGAATATCTTGGGGAAGCATCTTTTTCTTTCCATCACCTTTCCTTGAAAATCAATCTCTAGTTTTGGGTAGGAGGAACCTTGGTGTATGATATCATTGTAAATTCACTTCAACCTTTCTGGAGTTTGAGGGCGTGACTGTCCTGCTGCCAAATAAATAAAGCTTGTTTTGCTGTAACTGTTTTGTGTCCAGATTCTCAAAACTGTGTGTGCTGGTTTCTGGGGAAATAGTCCCTTACAATCATGCTCTGAGTTCCTCCTTGCTGTGTCCTTGGAAGGTAAACTTTACTCAACACCAAGCTACCTTCCTACCTCAGGCATACCCAGACTTCCCCTCACAAACACATCCCACTTGGTGTTCCTTCCACAGCAAGAGCTATCTTTTGGCCAAAGCAAGTTGCTTCATCCCTATTTTTTTTAATAATTTTTTATTATGTTATGTTAGTCACCATACAGTACATCCCAAGTTTTTGATGTAAAGTTCCATGATTCATTACTTGCGTATAACACCCAGTGCCCCATGCAATACGTGCCCTCCTTATTTTTGGACTCATTTACATCAGGAAGTCTCAGGTCTGGCTATGTTGGTAATTTTCCCCAAGTATCTCCCACAAAATCCCATTCTCAAGCAAATGTAAGGTCTGTAATAACTAGGAAATGCCTGTGTAACGAATCAAGCATTGCCTTTCTTCTTTTGAACTTTTGCAGTGGAAAAAAGTTAATCAAGAATCAAGATTCAAATGCAATGAAGGAGAAAAAAGTCAGTAGACTTAGTGTGAAGAACTTGAGAAAAAATCATTAATGCCCTTCATGGGTGTGAGAACTGATTTACATTTACCTATGTCATAGGGTAAAAAGAAAACAACTCAATTCAAATAAGAGATCAGACGTGTAGGGTCAAAGGAAACCCAGTACACACAAAAAAGGTTTAATTAGACCATGGAAGCACTAGAACAGATGAATTAGGAAATGGCCGGTGGGGAGGAACCTGTCAGAGATATGATTAACAATAGACCTAAAGGATTCATCCTACCACCACACATACTGAAAGCCCTGGGGTTTTATTTGGGGAAAATGTAGAAATATCGACTTTCCATGGATGAGAAAGAAAAACTGATTAAAAGCTAGATTCTGAGTCATTTTTCATGCATTTACATTTTAATTTTAAAGATAAGTTAGCCAAAGTAAGCTCCCTTTGACACAGAACCCAAATTAGCTTGGAAACAAATCATAGCTCTATTTTCTTATTTTAAAGTGGGAAATTAGACCAGGTGTACCTTCAGGCCCTTTCTGGTATTGACATTCTGTGGTTCTTATTTTTTTTTTCTTTTTAAAGAAACTAGGTATATTTAAATCAATAGAACATCACATAGATGCAGAAGGAAGTTTAAAAATAGATGGTACAGCTGGGGCACCTGGGTGGCTCAGTCAGCTGGGCAGCCAGCTATTGATCTCCACTCAGGTTTTGATCTCAGGGTCATGAGTTCAGGCCCTGCATTAGGCTCCTCGCTGGGTGTAGAGCCTACCTTAAAAAAAAAAAAAAAGATAGGTATCATTAAAGTGAGATTTATTTTTTTTTTAGATTTTATTTATTTATTTATTTATTTGAGAGAGAGAGAGAGAGAGAGAGAGAGAGCACGAGCAGGGGGTAAGGGTAGGGCGAGAGGGACAAGCAAACACCCCTGCTGAGCAGGGATACTGATGCAGAGCTCAATCCCAGGACTCCAGGATGATGACCTGAGCCAATGGCAGAGGCTTGACCAAATGAGCCACCCAGGCACCCCGAGGTGAGATGTTATTTTTAAAGAGAAGGAACACTTACTTAGGTTTTAGAGAGATATAAAGTGCCCATATTCAAAGCTGATGGCAATGTTTATTTATTTTTTAAAGGTTTTATTTATTTATTTGAGAGAGAGAGCATGAGCAGGGGCAGAAGGGGAAGCAGACTCCCCGCTGAGAAGGGAGCCCAATGTGGGGCTCAATCCCAGGACCCTGAGATCACACACGACCTGAGCTGAAGGCAGACACTTACCCGACTGAGCCACCCAGGCGCCCTGGCAATGTTTATTTCGGTTAAGTTAGTTGGAAAGGGTTTATACAGAAAGGTGACATCACATAGTTTTAATGAGAGGTTGAGGTCCTAAATTTTCAAAAGTGGTTTTATTCAGTCTCCCGTTCTTTGTTTTGTCCCAAGTGCTTGGTGGCACATATGGAGATAGGACAGTGTAACTGAGCCCGGCAGCAGAGCCAGGGAGACAAATGTCAGGCTCAGAGCCCTAGGAATGCCTGGGAAATGAGCAACTGTGTCTATGCATCTTTCTTCATTCTCTTTCTTTGCAACCTCAACTGCTGTGCTACTAAACGCCATGGCACATACATGCCATGAACCAACTCCACCCATACAGCCTAGGTCTTACTACACTCAGTTACAAGCAAAAGTCTATGGCTTTGTGCCAGGCCAAGCAGCTCTGTCAATCATAGATCCGTTTAAGCTGCTCTGGGCCCTGTTCTGTTCAATATATTTATGACCTGAATGAAGATACAAAGCATATAATTAATTCTACAAATCATCCCCAATTGAGTGGGTACTACTTGATTTATGGAGAGCCACATAAAATATTTTGAGGACTTGGATCATTGAGAAATGATTCTGGATAGCCAGAATGCATTTGCCAGCAACAAGTACAAGTCACACTATTAATACAGATAGAAGGAACAGCAAGAGCTAGAAATAGCTGTGGGAGAGAGGTGGAAAACTGGGAGATCAAAATAGACCCGAAGCTAAGTAGAACCCCAAAGTGCAGTCACAGAGAGGAGAAAGAAGCCACATGGCTTTGGGATGTATTAAAATTCATATTGGATGGATGGACAAGAAATGCTTGCACCAAAGTACTTAGTCATACAGTGAGTGCGTTCTCATACTCAGGTTTTAGTTTCTATACTTTTAAAAGTGTGGGGGAAACTGGAGAGGAGCCCAAGATGAACAATAAGACAGTCTTAAAAAAATTCTTTGAGGAAAAGCTACATGATCTCCTTGAGTTGACGCACTGAAGAGTCACTTCAGGGGTATCCACAAAACATAGAAAGGTGTTGGGAAGTTATTTCCACCTTGTTTTCTTCTCAGGTGCTTAGATTTGTAGAGAGAATTTGCCTGGCAGCATCAGCACAAGGGTGATAACCAACACGTGGGCAGGTGGCCTCACTTTACCTTCTCTGTAGTTATAGGGCGTGATTCTCCTGCTGCCAGTGAAATTAAGCTGCTGTTTTACCTGTAGCTAAGTGCCTTCTGTCTTCGTCTTCCTTTTTAGGGCCTGAGGGGCAGACATGGCCTTAGGCTTTGAGAGCTGGTGTCTCAAGCCGAGATCTTTGTAGTCAAGGACTCGGATGTTGTGGAGTCAAGGAAGTTTCCCGTCTTGTAAGAAGCCTCTCAGGGGACTCTGTCTCCCAGGAAGAGAAGAATCACAGCATCCACACTCTCCAGTCCTGTGTAAACCTCATGTGTTTGCACTGGGTTTTGATATATGATGTGCTTGTGTTTTTTTCTCACCAACATCTGGATGCTGCTCTTCCTGCCCATGGCAGCAATCCCCCCTGCCCTCTTGTGTCCTCCCCACCCAGACCAGTCTCCAGAACCCTTATGGCTGAGGAAGTCCTTAGGGCGAGCTCATTTTAGGGCTGCCTTTTTTGTTCCTATTAAAGGCTGCCTTTGCAATCTGATGTTCCTCTTGGATCCTCTCTCCTGACCTAACTTCTTTAAATTATGATTTTCTTTCAGATCATCAAGGTGGCCTTGGAGAAGAGCCTGGCAGCTGTGGAGACCCAGAATGTATGTCTTCCCCCTCCTTCCTCAACAGGAGGGGACAGTAACAGAGGTCTTCAGGAGGAAATGCTCTACCTGAGGGCTGAGATCCACCAGCACTTAGGGGAGAAGAGGAGAGCTGAGGGGGAACTGAAGGAGCTAAAGGCTCAAATTGAGGAAGCAGGATTCTCCTCTGTGGCCCACATCAGGTAGGACACCACCCAGAGAAGGAAAGCTTGTCCATCGAGAGGCCACCACAGCCAAGGAGTTCACCTTGCTGCAGCCAAGGCATTTGTGCTGCTGTAGGGCTTCTTGGTCCACATCAAGCTCCATGTGTTAATGGTTCAAATTCTTTAGAGAAAACTCAATAATATTGGATAATGGTGATCATTCAAATTATTTAAATCTGGTCTTAATTCAGTACAATAGTGCCCATTATTAGCCATGTATTCATGAGTGAAAATCTCCCAGTTGTATGACAGGTGTTGCTCTTTTGCATTGACTGGAACATATGAGAAATCTCCTACTACCCATGATGCTTCACTGCTGTGTGTGGAACCCAAATAGTCCATGAGGGAGGAGGATTTTTACAGGGGCCCCTTTGTTTCCACTCAGCTCTCTCTTAGCAGCATGAATCCCTAAATCATGGAATAGCAATGTTAATAATCTCTGCTGTTTTGTTAACTTTACAAAAGTGGTATATAGCTGATTCATTGGTTAGATTGGCCACTCTGTTTTTTTAAAATATTTTATTTATTTATTTGAGAAAGAGAGAGACAGAGATAGGGTGAGCAGAGGTGGGGAGGAGAGGGAGAAGCAGACTCCCTGCTGAGCAGGGAGCCCGATGTGGGGCTCAGTCCCAGGACCCTAGGTTCATGACCTGAGCCGAAGGCAGGCACTTAACCAACTGAGCCACTTGGGTGCCCCTGGTCACTCTGTTTTTAAAGGCATTTTTTCAAAAGATGCTTGGGGAGCATGCTGATAATGTAGGGTTAATCCATTCACTCCTTCATTCATCCCTGAGGGTCATAATCATTGTGGCCTGTTGTTTAGAACACAGCAGTGCAAAAGTACAAATTTAAATCCATGCCCTATTGTTTCCCTTCCTATTATGTGCCACTTAAACATCCCCACGTCATAGAATAATCTTAGCGCTGAAGAGGACCTTGGCGTCTAGCCTAATCCTTATTTCAAAGTCAAGAAAACTCTGGTCTAAAAAGTTCTAGCAACTTGCTCAAAGTTGCATATTAGTCCATGGCTAGACCCCTGCCTCCCAATTTTTAATATCTAAGCCTTTTCTTCTATGCTATATACTTTGTCAAACAATCTTGGAAGTATTCTTGTGATCATCCTTCATGCTGGTTCTTTCACTCTGAATTACCATGATATTTCTTCTTCTCCTCCTCCTCCTCCTCCTCCTTCTTCTTCTTCTTGTTCTTCAGAAAGAGAGCTCAAGTGGGGGAGGGGTGGAGGGAGAAGGAGACAGAGTCTTAAGCAGGCTCCATGCCTGGTGTGGAGCTTGATGTGGGGCTCAGTCTCACAACCCTGAGATCATGACCCGAGCTGAAATCAAGAGTTGGACGTTTAACTGACTGAGTCACCCAGGCACCCCCATGATATTTCTTTCTACTGAAGTGAAATTCTACTTAAGCGAAAGTGTAAGGTTTTTGTTTTTGTTTTTAAAATAAGCTCTATGCCCAACATGGGGCTTGAAGTCATAACCTCGAGATCAAGAGTTGTGTGCTCTACTGACTGAACCAGCCAGGTGCCACAAGCAAAGTTTTGCTTAACTTTTTTTATGTGTAAACTTGATTAAGCTCATGGGTAAGAACAGTACATCTCTTTTGATCATACAGCTGAATATACAATCAAACCAAGTGCAGATACCTCCATGGACTATTTTCTTTTTTCTCCGGAGTTACTAAACTGAAACTCTGAGCTCTCCACACAACCTTAAGAATCACGGATACTGTGGAAGACAGAATCTATCAAACGAATAGCCTATCTTTTGAGGACACTTTGTTGAGCTTTGCTTTCATCGGTTTGTGTCGTGAAAACAGCGGAGTTTTTCCCCAAAACATGAAGCTAGAACATAATATCAAATATTCTTTTCCATACTACACATGTGTTGCCTTCTCTCCATCTGACACCTCAGTTTTGGCAAAATGTCGCCCTTCCTCTCCATTGAGGAAACTCTCTCCTAGATAGTCTATCTGATTCCTGTGTCCTAAAGTATTTTCTTCCTTGATTCACACTAGATAAGCCCTGCTCTTGGTTCCAAGACTTCAGGATTCTAATCTAACTGTGCATCCTTCCAGGTGTGAATCACTTGTTTTCTTTGCCTCTTCTAGTCAGCGGTTCTCAAAGTAGCGTGCTAAGGATCACCCAGAGAACCTGAGTAAAATGTAGATCCGTAAGCCTTAGCTCTAAAGTTGTTGTTTTTTTTTTTTTAAAGCACCTCATAGGATTCTGATGGTAGTACTTTTCAGGTCTGAAGCTAGTACAGCAGAATAAAAGGACTGCTCTGTTGAAGACCCTGAGCTTACCAGACCATATATGCTAGTTCATTTAAGCATCCAGTAACTCTACTAGGTACGAGTTATCCTCATGTTATGTAAAAGGAGACTGAGGCTCAAAGAGGTTAAGCAAACTGCCTACTTAAATGAATTGCCTTGTTAAAGCCATGGTTGTTTTTTTTAATCATTTCCATCCAAACTTGGTGAAGGGTATGGTGGGAAGTAAGGATGGAATCTAGAATGTCTTGGTGAAAATTAGTTGTTTATCCATTTTATTTCTTCTGCAAATGTGAATGTTCTATGTGGCAGGAATTGGGAAGGCTCTGGGGATACAGGTGAACAGGACAGAAAGAGTCCCTGACCTCATGAAGATGATCTATCACAAGAGCCAGACATAAAGCAAATAATTACAGAAGTGCAATTGATTGTAGTTCTAGATTGGTATTATTTAATTCTTTTGTTCCTAGGTCCCACTTTCTCATCCAGTGGTTGAAAACTGACCGATGATAACTAATAGAATTGTAGAATCCATAATAAGTTTGTCCTAGGCAAAGTCTTTCTTATTGTTTTGTCTTCCTTAACACTGTAAGTACCCTTGTTTATTCCAGAAGCCACTGAAAATTAGAACATGAGGCTGAGGGGATGCCTGGGTGGCTCAGTCAGTTGAGCATCTACCTTCAGCTCAGGTCATGATCCCAGGGTCCTAGGACTGAGCCCTGCGTTGGGCTCCCTGCTCAGCGGGAGCCTGCTTCTCCCTCTCCCTCTGCTCCCACTTGTGCTCTTTCTATCTCAAATAAAATCTTAAAAAAAAAAAAAAAAAGAACATGAGGCTGAATGACCAGGGTAAAGACAACTAGACCGGTGTGTTGAGTCCAAGATTTTTAGGGACTGTGTTGTCACCAGGTAGCTATGGAAGTGTGAGCAAGTCTCTCCTCTTCTTGAGTTTTGGTTTCCTTGTCTATAAAATAAGGGAGTCCTTGTTGGTCTCTGAGGTGGCTTCATGCTTTGGGGATATCTCTGAGTCTCTGCTGGACCAAGATGGGGACTACAGGAACCGAGGCCGAGAGCAGAGCCAGCCCCTCATTGTGTGTGTGTTTCCTGCAGGAACACCATGCTGAGCCTTTGCCTTGAGAATGCAGAGCTGAAAGAGCAGATGGGAGAAGAAATGTCTGATGGATGGGAGATCGAGGAAGACAAGGAGAAGGGCGAGGTGACAGTGGAAACTGTGGTAGCCAGAGGGGGTCTGAGTGAGAATAGCCTTCAGGCTGAGTTCAGAAAGCTCCAGGGAAAACTGAAGAATGCCCACAACATCATCAACCTCCTCAAAGAACAGCTGGTGCTAAGCAGCAAGGACGGAAATAGTAAACTTAGTCCAGAGCTCCTTGCGCGCCTGGCCCGGGAGATTGACAGAATGAATACAGCGCTGGTGTGTTCTCCTGAGAAGCCCCAACGCCAAGAAGAGGAGCCCGTGACCATAAGGCCCTGCCCCAGACCCCAGGGCCTTGACCTTGGGGCTGCACTCATAGTGGATGGCCACCAAGTAAGTGCGGGATTAGATGGAATGAAAGACCTGTGGAGAAGGGCTGGAGGTAACAGTGTTTACCTTAAACAGTTCTGCCCCATGGGTCATGAGGGTCTGAGGAAGGGCACCGTTGCCCCCAAGCAGTGGTAATAATATTGTATACACATTCAGCCTTTATAAAATCTTTTACAACCTTATCTCATAAATATTAATTGGGTGATTACTTTTTCATAAATATTTCTTCAGCACTTAATTTTCCAGATGACACAGTAGGCATTGGGCAGCAGGCAGTAAGACCTGGTCTCTGCCCTGTAAGTATGCAGTACGGTGGGGAAAGATGGCACGAAACAGATCATTTCAGTAGGATGTGGTATAGGGACGCCTGGGGGTTAAGGCAGCCCAGACAAGTGGTGTGTAATGACATCTCTCCTTATCCCTGCCATTTTCATCACAGCTCATCCCAGGTGTCTGTTCCTGAGCCACAGGAGGGGCTGTCAGGATCCTCATAATGGGAGGGGCTTTGCTGAGTATTGAGTAAATAGGGAATATAGAGGATTTGGGGGGGAACAAGGGTGGGGCAGGAGCACAGGGAGAGATGAGGAGAGGTGTCTACCCTCCTCTTTTCAACCACTGCACCAACATATACTGAGAGCTCCTCACTGGACTCTACTGGCACTGTAGTATGTGCTGTAGATACAGAGATGAATAAAACATGATCCTAGCTCTGCAGGAGCTCGGAGCTGGAAAGCAAGCCACTACCAAAGGCCGTGAGGAATGCTGTAACAAACCCATGAGTAAAGTCCACAGGTTCAGAAAGGGAAGGAGCCGTGACTGGCTGGTCCCTGTGCTGGCTCTTTTCACAGCTGGATAACTGGCCCCAGGCCCGAGACCCTGGGCCTCAGTCAGAATTTAGCCTTCCTGGATCCACCAAGCACCTGCGCTCCCAGTTGGCCCAATGCAAACAACGCTATCAGGATCTCCAGGAGAAGCTGCTGATATCAGAAGCCACAGTCTTTGCCCAGGCCAACCAGCTGGAGAAATACAGAGTCATGCTTAGTAAGTCTTAGGTTCACCATCACCAAGGTGTCTGTCTTCTCCCTGAGAAACTACATGCTTTGCAGACTTCCCTTTTCTTTCCCAGCCTCAAAACAAATTTAATCCTGACCAGGTCCTAGAACTGTGGAAATGCATATTTAACTTCAGTTTTTGCACCTGGCAGAGAAGAATAAAGAACAAAGCAAGTTTGCAGTGACCATATAGGGAGGAAATGGGCCAACATTTGGGTTTGCTGATTTCTGGTATAGTCAGCAAAATGCTTTACATCTCTCAACATATACTGATAGTTCCTCTCCTCCTCTTGGCACCAAACCATATTCTTCAAAAATATGTCATCACCGTTGGTTTAGAATCCATGCTTTCTAGTAGAGCTTCCTGGGGTGATGGAAATGCTTGTGGGGCATGTGAAATGTGGCTAGTTCAACTTGGGAGTTTTATTTAATTTTAATTAATTTAATATGAAGTAGTCACATGTGACTGATAGCTATCTTATAGAACAGTATGGATCTCAATGTTTTAGGACTCTAAATTAGTTCAGCTCCATTCACGTATTTACTGAGCCTCTGTGGATAAAGCAGTTGCTGGTTTCACTGGGGCTTCTAGGGATGATGATTCATATAATACCCAACTTAAAGATGTCTGGTCCCTACAAAGTCTCAGTTGTTGGAGGTGAGATCATCAGTGGCAAACAGGCTCATCCTGGTGCAAGGAAGTCCTGCCTGGAGTGGGTGGTCTTTTCTCCCACTTGAGTCCAAAGTACCATCCATCCCACTCTGGCTCTGCCCTCCCTGTCCCCTGAGGGCTAGGGCACATGCCACTGAGGTTGAGGGGGTACGTGGGACATTCAGAGCTTCCGTGACACCCTCTGTCTCTTCCCAAGCAGGTGAATCCTTGGTGAAGCAGGACAGCAAGCAGGTGCAGGTGGACCTCCAGGACCTGGGTATGAGACCTTCGGCCGAAGTGAGAATGAGGCTGAGCGGGAGGAGAGCACCAGTCCCGGTAGGAACACAAGGGAAGGGCTCACCTGGCCTCCCTGGAGTCGGCCTTCACATCTAGGAGCTGTTAACCAGTCCCACACCTGATGAGGAGTAGGGCTGAGGGGGTGCTGTAGACTGAAGGGGACCCCAGGACTAGCGAGGCACAGGAAGTTTGGCAGAGAAGTCTTATCCAATGTGAGGCTGAGTGTGAGTTGGAATGTCTCTAGTTTTCAACATACTCTGTTAATTAAGAGAAGAAAAGTTTTATCCAACAGATGATCGTCTAAGGCTGACTTTTTCATGAAGAAACCAGATGAGCTTTTGGAGATATGCAAACCCTCAGCTAAAAAGACCTGTTTTTCCATCATAAAAGGACTTTGACTGTAGGGACACCCACCAAACTGAAATCGAGAAAAGAAAAAAACACTCCGTGCAGTAGAAGGTGACTGTGCCTGACCTGCAGGGCTGTTGAGTGGATACGAAATACCATGTTTGAATGCTAGTAAAGTGCAGGGCTGAATAAAGTCCCGCTTCAACTTTTTCTCTAGGAATTCTTATCCCCAGCACCAAAGCTGCTCCAGCTACAGCAGCATGCATAGCTTTATTCAGGAGGATGTCTTTGTCTTTTCTCAGAGTGTGAGGAGCATAACAGCCTCAGGGAAACCATCCTGATGGAGGGGTACCTGGGCTCCTCAGCGGCCAGCTCCCCAGGGAAGAAGCCCTTGGAGAGCCCTCGAGGGAAGCAGGAGGAGTTCCAGGCATATGGAAAGTCGGAAGACATCTCTGTCCTACATAAGGACATCAGAGACCTGAAGGCCCAGCTGCAGAATGCCAACAAGATCATTCAAAACCTCAAGAGCCAGGTCCGGTCCCTCTCAGTTACAAACGATTATTCATCTAGTCTGGAGAGACCTCGAAAGCTGAAGGCCGTTGGCACCCTCGAGGGATCCTCACCTCACAGTGTCACTGATGAGGATGAGGGGTGGCTCTCTGATGGCACTGGGGCTTTCTACCCCCCGGGGCTTCAGGCTAAAAAGGATCTGGAGAGTCTGATCCAGAGAGTGGCCCAGCTCCCGAAAACTGGAGTGGAAGGGAAGCTGGCAGAGGAGCTGAGATCAGCCTCATGGCCTGGGTAAGAGGGGCACTCTTTGGACCCTTATTTGATTGATGATGTCTAAGTTTGTATTGGAGGTGGGCTAGCCCAGGCAGGTAGAAGAGAGAACCTATCAGGGCAATCAGAAGAACACCCGCTTAAATGCTAGGCCTAGATCTGAAGACAGGTCAGTAGGCCCTGCTGGGAGACACCAGGTCTCTGAGATTTCCTCTCAGGAATCTATTAGTAAAGCGACCGGATATGTGGTGTCGTAGTAAGACTGGAGCCAGACTGCCTGGGTCTGAATCCTAGCTCTGGAACTTCCTAACTGTATAACTTACTTAGACTTTCTGGGCCTCTTTCCTTACCTATTAAATGAGGAGAGTAAGAGAACCTATCTCAAAGGGTAGTTATTGGGTTTAAATGAATTAGTATAAGTGCTTATAATTGCTTAACATATATTAAGCTCTCAGTACTACTTACCATAACTGATACTGCTATTGATACTTTATATTGAAAAACACTGGGTAGACTTCTGTCTAGGTATCTGTCCTTGTTATTTGCACTGAATGTCAAACCATCCAAAAGCTTAGTGGCCTCAAACAATAATTTATGTGGATTGACGGGGCTCAGCAGAGTGGCTCTCACTTGGGGGTCTCTCATGGGGCTGCTGTCCAGTGGTGGCTGGAGATGGACATAGCTTCTTCCTTCATGTGTCTGGCAATGTGGTGCTCCTTGGCTTCTCCCTTTCCACCCTTGGCTTCTCGTCTTCCAGGGCCTTTCTTCCTGGGGTGGGCCTCTCACAGTATGGTGGTCCCAGGGTGGTTCCACTTCTACATGGCAGCTGGCTTCCAACTGACAGGAAGTAGAAGTTGCCAAGACAGTTAAGAGCTACTCCTGGGCTTGGCACAATGTCGCTTCCATCATTACCTCGGTCGTGGTGGTCACAGAGCTTGCCCAAATTTAAGGAGGTGGAGAACAGCCTCTACCTGCTAATGAGAGAAGGGGCAAAGGCACATTTACAAAACATCATGTGGAACAGGAACTTGCGTAACGGCCATCTTGGCAAAATACAGTCTGCCGTAATATAGACGGTCTTCCAAATAGAAGGCACGAAAGATCCTATCTAGACTTAGGATTAAGTGATTCCTTCCCTTCCCCCCCATGTTCGTTTGTTTGTTTATTTTACATATGCTGTCCACCCAATGTGGGGCTTGAACTCACGAACCTGATATCAGGAGTCGTGTGCTCTTCTGACTGAGCCAGCCTGGTGTGCCAGGATTGAGTGATTCTAATCGCTGAATTTATTTTTATTTATTGTGTTTGTTGAGTATCTACTCAATAAATACATTTAGTGTTTCTTGAGTATCAACGGTGAATCTACACTCTACTAGTCCTGTGAGGAATGTGAAATTTGGCATTGTATTTACGTCCACAGGACTTAGGATTCTTCTGGACATATGACTAATACGTATAAAACAGCGTAAGAACGATGGCACACTAAATTGATGTCATGTATCAGAGCAGGATTTACTCTTAAATACCTTCTTTGGTTTCTGTGCCAGAATTTGGCGTGGGGGACCTCCTTAGAGATGTTCTCACGGAAATCTCTATTGCAGGCCCATAATTTAACATTCACTCATTTTCATTCTTATTTTTTCCTCTTGTCTCCTGTATTAGGAAATATGACTCCCTGATTCAGGATCAGGCCCAAGAGCTGTCGAACCTACGCCGAAAGATGCGAGAAGGCAGAGGTATCTGTTATCTTCTCACCCAGCATGCCAAAGATACAGTAAAATCTTTTGAGGACCTTCTTAGGAGCAATGACATTGACTACTACCTGGGGCAGAGCTTCCGGGAGCAGCTCGCCCAGGGAAGCCAGCTGACAGAGAGGCTTACCAGCAAACTCAGCACCAGTAAGTTGATCATACAGCTTTGGCACACACTCAGTCGCTCCCACAGCTCCAGGCCCAGGTGGCCACCACACCTCCACCACGGCCTTTTCACCCAGGTCCTGCTTCCACTTCATTTCCTGGGGCCATCGCAGGATCAGGACTGGCTGGTGGGGAGCACTGAGGAGGAACACAGGGTTGGGGAGGTCATGATTGCAATGGCAGAAACTGGAGCACTCGTGGCAAGTGGTCTTTAGGAAAGCAGGCTGTGTCCATCCAGTGCTAAGGGGGAGAAAGGGAGAAGAGATCGGAGGACCTCGTCATAGTGAAAAGAGTCTGACCTGAGAATTGCAAGACTCAAGCTGTGCCCTGGATGCCACCATTAACTTGCTTTGGGCAATGACTTAGCCTTTCAGTGTCTGTCTCTTTGTTTATTTCATGGTGTTGTACATGAATATAACCCCAATATAGTGAAAGCACCCTGCCCTTAGGACGTGATTTGGACACTGAATGTCATAGTGCAAGGGCTAGGAATGTTGGTTATCATTGGAGCTCTTTACTTAGAAAACATTTCCTGGGAGTAACCCAGGGAGTACAGCAGGATCCGAGTTGGGGGCCAGACATCCCACATGCTGGTGGCAGGTGCAGAGGTGGGACAGGGCGGTTTGTCATCTCCTCGGAGCAAGAGTGGGTTCCACATGAATGCTGTGATGGGACACACAGCATACCTCTGCGAGTCAGTCTGTGGCAGGCTTGGAAGCTGGAATGGTCCAGAGAGAAGCTGGGCAAGTGCCTTTTAAACTTCTTTGCATTGATTTAGGGCAGAGGAAGTCATGATGCTGATCACCAGGTCAGGGGAGGTCTGCCTGGTGAGCTCAAGAGAGCCTAAAGGTCTCCTCTCCGAGGATACAATCTGCAGCCTTCCCAAGTAATTCTCCTACATGTCCTGGACATACACAGAGGAGTCACCGTTCTGTACTCGTGCATTTATAATGTGGGAAGTGGGACCTGTTTAATTTCTTACCATTTCTTTCTGAATTTGGCTTACAGAGAATCATAAAAGTGAGAAAGATCAAGGTGGACTTGAACCACGGGCCCTCAGGTAATTTGAAATAGGATCAGGAACAAGGCCCAAGGGGTCCAGGGTGACTGCAACTTCACAGATCAGGGAGGGGAAATGCTGATTATAATGAATTCATTTATTCATGGAACACCTTAGCCTAATTCTTTACGCTCTTTTGCCATAATTCTGTTGATTTCTATTTGCATATTTATTCTCCAGGCTTGGTAAACTAGAGTTGGTCTGACCCAACAGTAAACTAACCAGGGTCCAGGGGCCCTTGGCACCCCCAGAGTTCTCCTCTGCTTTCCTCCTTTGTGCTACTAAGTTGGCTTACCCTGAGTTGAGTTGGCAGCTAGTTTAATAATCGTTCAATTTCCTTGGGGGGAAAAAAAGAATCAAAGAACCACAGTACAGTTCCTAGGGGGGAAAGGCCTGGACGTTGCAGATGCCTGGGAGGCTGCAGTATCTCAGGAGCCAGTTTTCCATGAATCACTGCATAGACTCTTATCATTTGTAGTAAAATATGGGCTCAAAATCTGTTGTAGCCACCAGTTCAAGCCCCTTTGTGTCAGAAGTGTGCTTTAGAACATTCTCAGAATACCTGTCATGAAGAGCAAAGTGTTTTGGTTCTGTTTTCATTTCTGATCCATCACAGACACATACGTGGGCTGTACCCTCAATCAGCCAGATGATTCCACGCATCCTGCTCTTGGTTGTCAGTGGCAATGCCACGATGCTGTATGTTTCTCACTGCTCACCTTCAGTTACTGTACTTACCTTCTTGGAGACTGATAACCAACAGCTCTGCTGGGGCCACACTTGGAGCAGCTGTGCTTTAGAGGGCTGGCTGGGGCTCCACTAGTCCCCAGCATCTCACGGGGCCAGTGCCCTGGGTGGCTATTGCACCTCCTCCTCCCTCTGCACCCCACCTACCCTCCGCCCCTAATCAGTGATAGGTTATTTTGATCATTCTTTGCCAGAATGGTTCCCTTGACTCCTGCGGCTTTTCCCGTGTGCCTTAGTCAGGACTAGTTGGTCCGGTGACCTTGGCTTCACCTGTTGTCCCCCTTCACCCTACTAGGCTCAGCAGGGAGCTGCAGGAGAAGGAGAAAGTGATTGAGGTCCTGCAGGCCAAGCTGGATGCCCGGTCCCTCACGCCCTCCAGTAGCCATGCCTTGTCGGACTCCCAGCGCTCTCCCAGCAGCTCCTCCTTCCTGTCTGATGAGCTAGAAGCCTGCTCTGACATGGATGTAGCCAGCGAGTACACACACTATGAAGAGAAGAAGGCTCTGCCTGGCCACTCAGGTAGCCTCTGCTTTCTGGGTGGTACCACTTTTCTCCAGGCGGAGAGGAGACTTCTGTAGCCAGGCCTTATAGCTCCACCTCGGTGTGTATCAGGCTGAACGTGGCTCTGGGACCAAGCACCAAGCACACGCCCCAGTGGCTCAGGATCTTTGCTGTGCTCCTGACTCCACAGGGTGTCACTGGGTCTCCACTGGATGTGCATGCTGGTAGACCCAAGGGGAACTGCAATAGGAAGAAGGAGAAGATCCTGGAAGGCTTTTCTTCCCCATTGCTTCATGAGCATAGACTGCTGACTTCCTTCTTAAAATGGGACATCTTCTCCCTCCTGCAGTGGCCTTGCTCACTCCATTTCCTGAGCCAGTATCCCCTGAGTATCTGTCAGTGGTCACAGATTCTGTTGGTTCCACCTGGTATTCTTGGAAACGCCATTTCCATGGGTTTCCATGTCTGGGCCCCACTCTCACCTCTAAGGTGGTTTGCTTCCCTCAAGAAGCTATCTGCAAACAAGGAAATGAACCCTGCTCACAGTGCTTGTGCTTGGTGCTTTCCCAGAAAGCAAGGCTCTGCCCTGGTACCGCTGGTTAAATATAAGGCCAGATTCCAGTTCTTTGTCGACCACCAAACATTTTCTTTCATTCATGGGTTTTGTAGATTCCATCCATCATTCGAGTCATTCCGCTGTACTGTCTTCTAAGTCATCAGCAACCAGTGCACCTCAGGGGGTTAAGGCCGAACCCAGCAGCAAACCCATCAGCTTGCCAGCTCCCCAGAACTCCCCCCCCCCCCAGGAGGCCAGCCAGGCCCATCCGGGTATGCGACAGCCAACACGGCCAGAGCTTTGTCTCCTCTTCCTCAGCAGCCTGTTTGACTCTTCTTCAAGGACGAATGTTTCCACTGTCAGGGGCTTCTCTGCAGCAAATCCTAGACGAAATCAAGAGGCCATCCTAGTTCACCAACTGTGTCTGTGTTTTCTTTGTTTTAAATATTGTAGACAAATCAGAGATCCACATAGACTTGGATCTGCATCCCAATTTTGACCAGTAGTTGGCAAATCATTTTAAAGTAAACATTTTCATTCTTTCATTTCACTCTGGGGAGCAAAGAGGCAAAATGTTTCTCCCAGGATTACAGTAGCCAAAGAACAAAAAGAAAGGCCCTTCTGCTGCTCGCCTCTAAGAATTACCCATTTTATCTGCACGGTGGGTCTCTGCAGCAGCTCGGGATGTCCGTGTCCT
This sequence comes from Ursus americanus, assembly GCF_024610735.1. Classification (NCBI taxonomy): domain Eukaryota; kingdom Metazoa; phylum Chordata; class Mammalia; order Carnivora; family Ursidae; genus Ursus; species Ursus americanus. The sequence continues at coordinate 67,801,592 of NC_142138.1, read as the reverse complement.
CAGACTAGCTTCTGTTCACATCACACGATCACTCACGGATTTATGAACTGGCTGGCAGCCCTTGGTATGTACCTAGTGCATGTCCTGCAGCCAGTTGGAGGGATACATTTCATTTACCTGCCCCAACCGAATTGCCAGGGGGTCTGCTGTTAATTAGGGCCCCACACCAGTGATGGCAGGGCAAAGGCAAACCTTGTCCTCGCCTCCTACCTCCTGCCATCACCAGCTGGCTGCCTTCAGTGTGGCTTGTGGTAAGGTGCCCGAAGAAACACGGTGCTTTCCTTCTGCTGCCCCCGTCTCTCCTAAGAACAAGTCAAGCAAAATCTTAAGAAGGGGTTGTGTCTGGCTCTTTCTGAGCCGGGGCTCAATGTTTCTGGGCCAGAGTAGACAGCAGCTGGCCCAGGAAGTCATGGGGAAAAGCTATTTGCCTAGCCCTGTAGACATCTGTGTAAATGCTTTGGGGTCAACAGGGCAGAAGGCCAGGGATTTTAAAATCAGAACACCTCCCTGAAGGATGCCTGGCCTGTGTTACTTGGCAATGTGGGTGTCCTTGCCATGCTGCTCTGATAACGTGTCAGCATTCTGGGGCGAGGGATGTGATTAGAATGTATTCATTATCTACCTTGGAAGGCATTCTCCGCAGGTCAGCCTTGGTTTCTGCTCCCTCCGAGGGCTACCTGCCATATAACTGTTTTTAGGAAAGAGGAGACAGATTCAAACATCAGAACATCGCAGGTCCCTAGAGACCTGTCTGTAGATGGGCTGCATCATGCTCATCTGTGAAGATTTATTTTAAATTCAAATTTCCAAGCCCTCCTTCCAAAGTTTATGACTTAGTAGATCAGGGCCTGAAGAATCTGCACATATTAAGAATTTTTCCTGAGGGATTTGAATGCCCAGCAGGCATGCAAGCTATTGTGTCTGAGTCACTGCAGCAAGACCTTTATTTTTCATTTGGTGAATGAACCCATTGATTTGAGATTCTGAGGTTTGTTTCCATGATGCTCTTGAATTACATGCATGAGGAATGCACATTTCCCCACAGTGGTAGCCAGCTCCTGCCCTCCTCAGGGTGAGCCTTCATGCTCTCAGAGGAGTTCTAGTTGTCAGGAGTCTTGTCACAGGAGCAAGGACCGACTCATGCCCGGGGCACTTGAGAACACTGAGGCACAGCCGTCCTGACCCATCCGTACCTGGGATGGCTGGGAGTGGCTCCCATAGCTGCCTGGGTTACAGTTCTGCCACCTTGCCTTCTAGAGCCAGTGGTTTCCAAGATGAGCATAGAATATGTATGCCGGATATCCCTGGCAAGGGAGAAGGAGGAGCGGTCAACTAAGCCAGCCTCTTGGATAGCAATGCTTGCCTTTTGCCTTGTCCGCCAGCACCACGCGGAAGGATAGCCACCCCGCAGGGAGACATCTGCACAAGAAATAGTTTCATCTTCTCCATCTTTTCCCCATTCCTTTCTCTCACTTTCTTTCTAATGACATGTCTCCTTTCTTCCCAACTCTAGGCCTTCATTTTCCCTCCATACCCACGCTGGTTAGACTTCCCCAGGCACCACTGCCCTCAGCTCCACCCAGCTTCCTGCCTTTCAGCTCCACTGGCCCTCCCCTCCTTGGCTGCGGTGAGACACCCGTGGTCTCCTTGGCAGAGGCTCAGCAGGAGCTGCAGATGCTGCAGAAACAGTTGGGAGAAAGTGAGCACTTCCTGCTGCATCTGTGTGCTTGGGCATGGCAGCCCCACCCTGCGTGGCTCTGCATGGCTTTGGCTTGGTGGCAGAGTTCTTAAAAACAACATAGGGTGTACACGTTGCCAGCAGATGGTTGACAGATGGCCCAGTGCTTTTTTTGGGAAATATATTTACTGTTGTCTTGCTGGTGTGTGTGTCTCATCGCTTCACCAGGCCCTAGAGCTGCTCCTCTCCTGCTGCTGACAGTGTGGGGTACCAACGAGTATGCTGAAGGCCTGACACGCCGGTGATGTGTTTGTAGGCAGGGCATGGCCCACAGCTTTTGTGTTGCCTATGTGAGACGAAGAGGCCATGAGAAAGACGGCCACTTTCCGGGGAATCCTTTCCAGGCCTGTTATATTCTCCTCCTGTGAAAAATGCTCTTAATCAGGGTGAGATCCTGACATCATCAGGTGGAGAGCCAAAAGGGTAGTAGTAGTAGTAGATTCAGAAGAGGTGACTAAGCCCCTCTTCCTATGGCACAAGGTTCATTTCCACCCCTGGACAGGTGACATGTGGGTGGCTAGAACCAGAAGCACAGACTGTGATACCTGATTGTAAATTCTGTCCTCTGACTCCCAGAGATCATTGATCTTATCAGTTACAGACTATGTGCAGTCAGTCAGCTTTTTGGAAAGGCTTTGATACATGTATGGGCTGGATGCCTCATCATAAAGATTTTGTGTGTGATCAATTATAGCTTAGAAAAAAATAAGGAAAACCCTCACATGAGGAATTTGCTCTCTAGTAATGCTAAAACGAAAACAAAAACAAAAACAGCACCTAGAAATCAGTTCGATGTTACCTTAAAACCACATTCTGTGACTTAAAAAAAAAATAACTCAGGTGAGCCAGAGATTGATGGTAAGGGTCACCAGGTGCTGTGTCGAGTAACCTAAGACCACAGCTGAGAGTCATACACCTGAAGCCCCAGTTGTCATTTACCCCACCTTATTTCTTTTGTCAACGCTGAAAATGAATACACTGTCTAGTCTACTCTGTTCCACTTTGATTCCCAGAACCAATTAGGTAAAACCCTTTTTAGGAGAGTTTGCACACGTTCCTTTTTTGCAGGCAGGGAAGTCTAGAAGACTGCCTCCTGCTTATTGCAGCTTCACGCAGGGGTAGCAGTCTAGGCTTACCCAGCAACACGAACCTGTTCTTCCCTGAGCCTCACACCACTTGCGTGATAGGTAGAGTCAGAGTAGGGGACTAAGGCTTAGGGGAGTAGAGCTACTTGTTGAAGGTTACTAGTAAGTGGGAGAGACGGGCTTGAATCCAGGTCTTCTGCTCCCAGTCCTGTTTTTCCATGATACCTTTTCTGCCTAGGATGGTTTTGTTACCATCCTGCTCAGAGCTAAGCTCGACAGATTCTGGAAGCCCCTTGTAACAACCTTTTCTGTTTCTCTTTAGAGATCAGTAGAAGGTTCTGATGTCTCTGATCTAGAACTTGTTATTTTAGCAGTTCTGGAACCAACAGTTGATGGATAACAAACTTGTCCCATATCAAAAGGGCAAGAATGTTCTCTAGCTTACTTTTCTTTTCCTTTACCTTTCCATACTTGTCAGTTTGTCTTTGTCCCAAAGGAAAAATAGGACACATCTGTACATGATAAAGGGTCTGTTGATATGTGTTGAAGTCATACCTAGTCGGAGCCATTGACCAGAGTTTGGATGGTCCCAGCTTTGGTGAGCAAGATTATAGCCCTGTCTTGTCTGTCTGACCTGAAGCACAGCTCTCTCTGAGGGTCTACAGCTTACCAGTGTTCCTTGTTTGCTTTGAACAAAGCTTCCATGTGGACAGTGGTGCATGGCGGCTTCTCGGGTCACCGTGGGGCAAAAATCTCCTTGTGCTAGAATCTGTCCAGTGTCTTTGCATGGTTTAGGGCATGTGCTCTATGTTGTGTGACCAGGGCAAACTGGAACATGAGAATACTGATTGCTGTTACTGATAGACTTGGAACCTTCTACGACCTTGGTTAAAAAGTAAGCTGTCAACAACCCCTGATTTCCCCCTTTGCGTTGTGTTGGGCTGGGGAGGAAGGGGGTGTGGAAGAGGTAGGAAATCACATCTTTACTGAATCCCAACTAAAATTTAGATGCTGAGGGGTGTGTGGATAGCTCAGTTGGCTAAGCATCTGGCTCTTGTTCTCAGCTCAGGTCTTGATTTCAGGGTCATGGGTCCAAGCCCCACATTGGGTTCCACACTGGGCATGGAGTTTACTTAAAAAAAAAAAAAATTCAGATGCTGACATTTCTCATCGCTCTCTTTAATTCCCAGTGATCCTAATGAACATCTAGTATTTTGCAAATTGTGGAGGGAGAGACCCAGGACAGTACTGCTCAAACTTTGCTGCCTATTAGAATCACCTGGGAGAACTTTAAACCATCCAGTGCCTAAGCTGTACCCCCAGTTAAGTCAAAATCTCTGGGAGGTCTGGGCTTCGGTGTATATTTGTTTACATTTTCCAAGGTGACTCTAATATGTAGCCAAATTTGAGAGCCAGTTACAAGTGGAGATAAAAATTGACAAGTGCCAGTTGCATTATCCCCTCAGAGGAGTTTGGCTTGGTTGGAAGGAATGATGACCTCTTCCTCTTTACTTCGGGTGAGCTATCTGTTTACTCTGCTGTCCATGCTGATAATCCCTAAAAGAAAGCAGTCTTCTGAATGTAAATATCCTAAACTGCAGCCCTGCCCATCTCTCTCTGTCTCTCCCAGAGACTTCTTTTTACATAGAAGCAGAGATGATTTGGCTTAGGGGAAGGCCGATGATTTCCCAAGATCTATGAAAGCATAAGCCTATGTTAAATGAAAGGTCCTACATCCCTCCATGGATGCTAGCACTGAGCACATCTGTAAATAGGAATGTGCTATATCCCCTGACTTTGGGACTGAGTTCTCCTGGAATTTTCCTGGGCTCTATCAGGAGGAATTATAATAGAAGCCAGGAGTGGGGCCACTGGACTTTTCCTTTTCCTGGTGACTTTCAGATACTTTATCCATCCTCTGCCTCTTGGTGTCTCATACCAGCAAATACATGGGGTGAAAGTTATGGCCTCTAGGGTATGGTCTTCATCTAACTGGTATTCTGCAACATACTGGGATCTCCGACATCGCACATGTCCCCTTTAGTGTCCATTCTTAACAATCCCACACTTCCTTGCTGGTCCTTCCCTTCCAATCCTCTCTTCCTCACTCCGGTTTCTTTCTGCCCAGGTGTCAGCACCGTCCATCCTCCTTCCCCAGCTGCATTGCCAAGCAACCATTTAGAAGCCACCTCTTCCCACTATCTCAACCCCGCCCAGCCCCACTCTCCTCTGAGGGGCAGCACAGAACCGGGCAGAATCCTGGAGCCTGGCTACTTGGGCAGCGGCAGCCAGTGGGATGTGATGAGGCCTCAGAAAGGGAGTGTATCAGGCAACCTGTCCTCAGGATCCTCTGTGTGTCAGCTTGACTCCAAACCTACAGGTAAAACATGAAGCTGAACGGGTCAGCCTATGAAACGAAATCTCATTGAGAGTCTACCCCTCTCCTACCTGGGCAGGGGCATTTTTCATCTCTCTAGTCCCCGGCTCACGGAGTGGGGATAAAATGAAAGGGCCCTATCCGTGCTGGACCTTTCTAAGTGGCCCCCTTCGGCCACCCTGCGCAGGGCCTCAGTGCTATTCAGGGGACTGGGAAAGTCTGGGACACATCTTGTGCTCTCACACTCATGTCATTAGCCACACGGGAGAAGTTCATGTCCATGGACTTTTATCTCCTCTCTGAGGCTGGAGGAAGGGCTTGATGCCTCATTAAAGAATGTTCAGTCAAGAGTCAGTAAGAGGAACGGTATCAGGGCAGAGTGAGGTCTTCCCTAATGCACTCAGGAGAGAAAGTCACACTTAGGTCACCACACCTTTCCAGATACTTCAGTTATTTTTCTAAACCATGTGGAACTCCCTCGCACCAGTTACACTGGTCACTGCACACTTATATTTAAAACTCCCTCACACTTTCGGGTGCCTGGGTGGCTCAGTCAGTTAAGCATCTGCCTTCAGCTCAGGTCATGATCCCAGAGTCCTGGGATTGAGTCCCACATTGGGCTCCCTGCTCAGCGGGGAGCCTGCTTCTCCCTCTCTCTCTGCCTCTCTGCTCTGCTCATGCTTGCTCTCTCTCTCTCTCAAATAAATAAGTAATCTTTAAAACTCCCTCATGCTTACTGTGTGTAGGAGGAGGCTTTGCACCAGGCTGTCCTGGGGCAGAAAGCCAGTTTAGTCTTGGAGCAGAGTCCCCATGTTCCCGAGTGCCCATGTGAGAGAATGCAGTTAGTGGAAGGATGGGGATGTTTAGGGATCCTGCTGAGGAGCTGCTGGCTGAACCCCACCCCCACCTGGGCCCCACTAGTGACCAGGTTCCCCACCTCCCACCTCTTCCATGTCCTGGCGGGATGGTTGCAGGGGCTGACCTGCTGGAAGAACATCTTGGTGAAATCCGGAACCTGCGTCAGCGGCTGGAGGAGTCCATCTGCATTAATGACCGCCTGCGGGAGCAGCTCGAACGCCGGCTCAGCTGCACGGCCCATGGGAATGGTAGGAGAGGCCAGAGCTGCCCACTTCTGTCACGACTGGGGAACTTCCGAAGGGAGGGCCCTTAAGCTGAGCTTCACGCTTTTCAAAGCACCGTGCTAGGATTTTCTCTACCCGCCCCCTCCAAACAGTCTGCCAAGGCAGGTGGGGCCCGTCCTCTTATCTTCACTTTGTAGATAGACTGGAGCTAAGAGAGAACTTTCCTCTTGGCAGAACTAACAAGGTATGTCCATAGTGTCTGACTTCTCATCCCATCCTTAACCTTCTCATATAAGTGCCTACTGACCTCCCTGTGCCTTGCCATGTGATTGGCAGGTGGTAGAGCCAGGTCAGCGGGCGCCCTCCCCCAGCCACTCACTGAGGTGGCCTTTCTCCCGCTACTCTCCTCTCTGCTGTCCCTTGGAGGCCATTCCTTCCACACACCCTCATCCTGCCCGCAGCACAGAAGCTGCTATTGCGGGGCCAGAGCCTCTGGAACAGCTGCAAGCTAGGGCACGTGGTGGGGCCTGCACAGAACCCACTGGTAGGAGGCACACAGAAACCAGGCATTTGGCCCACCAGGCTTGGGGTCCAGGCCTCGAGTACCCAAGCACTGCTGCTGGGTTGGGACAGTATTTCTGGAGGCACAGAATGGGTAGCTTCTTGAAAGTGTCTCTTTACCCAAATGTGTAACTTGTCTGCTTGCACTTTTTGGGACAGGATCCAGCTCTAATTTCTATGGTCCTGGCCTGGAAGCCACATCCCAGCTCTACAATGAGAACAGACTCCTTAAGGAAGAAAACCGGAGCCTTCAGGCTCAGCTGAGTCATGTTTCTAGAGGTGGGTGGTAAAAGCCACACACTGTGCTCATTCCCGGTCCCTTTCCCCTTGGGCACACCAATCATGACTTGAAGCCAAGAGAAGAAGGTGGAGACAACAGCTAACCAGATCCGCCAACCCAAAGTCCCATGGCTGTCCTCAGTCTAGAAGGGGCTGCTTCCTGAGAGGTCCTAACCATGGGCCCTCACACTCCGAGTCTCTAGGGACAGAAATAGCTCTGGGAAATCCACAACCTCTGTGCAACCCATAGATACTCAGATATTCAGTCATTAGTTATGAAACTGGATACTAGTTGGGTGTCTGTTCTACCTGTCCAGACTTCACTGCAGCCTCATGTGTCTCTCCCGGTACTGAGCTGCCATCCCCATCTCCTCACTACCTCCCCTTACTCACCCACTCGGGCTCCTCTCTGCTCAGTAATCCTCAGGACTTTGTGTCTGGAGGCACCAGCCAAATGTCCTCCAGAGCTTTCCCAGCACTATTCGATGGGCATCCAAGGGGGAGAGGGCATCATTTCCTCTGTGACCTGGGGGGCAGCTGACCTTAGTGTCAATTGACTTGATCAAATCAATATATGATCAATAACAAATTACATTTATCTGCAAATATTTATTGAATAGCCATAAAAGACTAATAGTTTCCTAAAGGATTAAACCCAGAATGAAAGAATGCTTGTGAAACGGGAAGAGACATCAAGTGGTATTTCTAAATTTGCCTCTTCAGAGCAGGAAGATGTGAGGGGAAAGGTCACTGATGGGGAAGTAACGAGTCGTCACAGATAAGAAAGAAGGCACAACTGCTAAACCACCATTGCATGCCGGGACAGGCTAGCACAGACCTCACAGGGGAGAAGACACTAAGATGTGAGCAAGCACAGTCGACCAGGCCCAGGGACTTCCCGCCGGACCACTGACAGCACCTACAGCCTGATTCTCAGCGTGCCTGTCCTTAGTCTCTGAGAAATCATGTAGATCATTGAGATGCCACAAGCCCAGAAAAGAGCAGATGTCCCCATTTTCAAATTGACGAATATAATACATTCTAAAAACCGTAGACAAGAAATCTTGATGTTGCTCTTTGGCAAAATTCAAGAACGGATTATCACACAGAGGGTGTGTGAACTTAAAAACAGTGAGCATTAGAAACCACAGTGTTTTTGGCGCTTGGGTGGCTCAGTTGGTTAAGCATCTGTCTTTGGCTCAGGTCATGATCCCGAGGTCCTGGGATTGAGCCCCGTGTCAGACTCCCTGCTCAGTGGGGAGGGGAGTCTGCTTCTCTCTGTCCCTCTGCCTCCTCCTTGCTGCTCCTGCTCTGTGTCTGTCTCTCTCAAATAAATAAATAAAATCTTAGAAAGAAAGAAACTGCAGCATTTTCTCCAAAAGCAGGGTAGACCTTGTAGACCTTATGAAATCAGAAGATCAAGAGCATTGCCCAGATGGAGGCTCCCCATTCCCCAGGCAGTGTGGATGTAGTGACCTGACACCCTCTGCCTCCCTGAGCAGCTGCAGCATTAGCTGCCCTCCTGTTGCCTTAGTTCTCTGTGTCAGGATGGGCGAGCCTGGGCTTCTCTTCCTGATGACTATTGGCCCCACGGTAGAAATCCTCCTGTGTTCTGCTCACCAGAGCGCTCCCAGGAGACAGAATGCCTGAGGGAGGCTCTGCTGTCCTCTCGATCACGGCTTCAAGAGCTGGAGATGGAGCTGGACCACCAAAAGGGGGAAAGGCAGCAGCTTCTGGAAGACTTGAAGGAGAAGCAGCAGGAGATCTTGCATTTCCAGGAGGAATGCCTGTCCCTCCAGGAGAAAGATTCCAGGTAAGAGGGAGCCCAGTAAGAAGGAAGGTGGCCCTGTTTGCAGATTTAGAAGAAGGGATATTGGCAAGACAGGTATTGGCGCCTTTGGGGACTCTCAGTTTCCCCTCTGCTAGTCCTGATTTATGGATGACTTTGAGCAGAGGGAAGGACTTCTCTGGGAATGCCTTTTTCATGCCAGAGTTGGGAGAGTAACACCCTGTTTTAGAAGGCTTCAGCATATCAGGGGCACCTGGGTGGCTCCGTCAGTTTTGTGTCTAGCTCAGGTCATGATCTCAGGGTCCTGAGAACGAGCTTGGTGCTCAGCTTGGAGTCTGGTTGGGATTCTTTCCCTCTTCCTCTCCTTCCTCCTCTGCCCCTCCCACTGCTTGCAAGCATGTACTGTCTCTCTCAAATAAATGAATAAATAAATAAATCTTTTAAATCATAATAAATGTTAGTAATGTGAAAAAAAAAAGATTCTCTCTCCTTCTCCCTCTGCCCCTCCCCCCAACACTTTCTCTCTTAAAAATAAATAAAAAATATAGATAGAGGTTTGAAAATTTTTCTACTGTTTTGTGATTTTTGTGGCCCAAAGTAATGGCAACATGCCCATATATCAAAATCTCTTATGTGTGAACACTTAAAATACTTAGAAATAGAAAAATCTAAACTGTTAAAAAAATTTCCAAATAAAGAGTTTCAGGGCTTTTGAATTCATTTGTTAAAAGAATAAAGAATTCCCATTAGAAGAAAATTTGCTAGCCAAATTTCAACAAAATTTTGGCATATTTGGTAGATAAGATAGAAAAAATTGGAATCATAATTCAGTTAATAGTCAATGATGAACTACTATTTAGAGCTTTGAATTTTTGTATTACACCTCTTTCTGCTATATTAGCCATAAAACCCAGATTCTAAGGAAATTGAGCTTAAAAACCAGACCATCAGATCACATTATCAGAAAGGGTTAAGCAATGATTACAATAAAATGTAGCTTTTTGCTTCCAAAAAAATGTGTATTATCTTGTGCTATTAATAGGCTTTTGTATTTAATGATAACAAATAACAATAAATAAAAAATTTTAACAAAGATTAAAAAAAGTTTTCAGCATATCAGATCCTGGAGAAAAAAATGTTCTCATCCTTCCAGTTAGTTTAAGGATATTAGTCTCACCGTGGTGTAGGAAGCATCCACACCCTCTGTCATGAGCATCCCCAGCATAAACCCTAGAACTGTCTGTCACTGTGAGAAGAGCACCAAGGGGCAGGAAGAATACAGGGCTAGTGGGTCTGCTCTCAGCTAATGTAGCTAATGGCATGACTTCAAGCAAAGTTACTTCACCTCTCAGAGCCTCTGTTTCCATATCTGTAAAGTAAAAGTAATGGTCTTCATGACCCCTGCATTGGCATCTAGGGCTAATACATTGTGATGCAAAGGCTGGCTGACAGCTGATTGTCCTGGAGTGGCCCAGGGGCCCTGGCCTCTCAGCAGGCCCTTGTCTCTCCCCTGCAGGCTGCAGCATAAGCTGGCCCTCCTGCAGCAACAATGTGAAGAGAAACAGCAGCTCTTCCAGTCTCTCCAGTCAGAGCTACAGATCTACGAGGCGCTTTATGGCAATTCCAAGAAGGGGCTGAAAGGTATGTGTTCTCCCTATTCCCCTCCCCCATGGGCTCCCTGCCCTTGCTTAGGATATTGGTGAGGTCTTTACCCTGGGAGTTGCAGAGCTCTGGAAAGCTACAGAGTTCTGCCTCAGAAACTCCCAGCCAGGTCTAGGGCTCCCAATAAGAAGAGAGGGGTTCTCTCATGTGCAAAGCCCAAGGTTGGTGACATGAGCAAGATCCAGCCAAGACATCCTTAAAAGTAGGCCACAAGAGTCCAACTCTACCTACCTAGATGGCCAGAGAAAAGTTGATCGAAGTCCAAATTATACAGTGATTTTTATTTTTAATTCAGAGAACTGTTCTGACGGCACCATCATGTGAGAAGGTCTGGAATATTGTGAATAATCATATTGGCCACCCATGCAGCCAGTACAGCAGGCAACCAGCTCCCACCCTGACCCATTTTCTCCCCCAGGGAGAAAATTAAAAGATGCAAAACAATTTACAGGAATGCCTCTAATAGGATCTAAATTTCAAGACTGGATTTAAATTTTAAACTGTTATATTGAGGACTTTTGCCACCTGCTAAAATACTGCTCTAATGTTGGAAAATCTGCTTCTATTTCCCCCTTGTTGTTCAAATGGGGGGGTGGATTCTAAACATCAAGTTAATAACTCCAGCCAGGCTGGAACTGAGGATTGAAGTCAATATGATGAAATTTAGAAAAGATAAAACAAAAAAACAACCCTGAGCTTGGTTAAAAATATCAGTGGTAGAGGTAAGGGGATGGGGAGGCCTGAGCCATTCGTGGGCTTGAGGATGCAGAGTTAGTTAAAAACCCGCTGGGACAAAGAACTTGTAGGCAAAGGTTGCTACAAAAGGCAATTCAACTTGAGACCGCAGTAGGGTAAGAGTGGTGTCCATATGGAGAGACCATGTTGGAAATATTGTTAGATTGTGGGGCACCATCTTGTAAAAGAGACATTGGCAAACCAGGGACCATAGTGAAGGAGGTCCCTCCACGCCAAGGGACCAGAAATCTTCAACTGTCAAAGAAACTAACAATTTTAGGCCTGGAAAAGATCACAAGGAAATGAGAACTGGCTTTAAATATTTGAACAATTATCAGGTGAAAAAGAGCTGATGTGTTTGGTGTCCCTTTAGAAGGCTGAACAAGGGTCAGAGGATGAAGGGCAGCGGAATTTGGACTTAATAATTAAGCCTTCCTTACCACTAGAGCCTTCGAGTGATGGATTGCTAGTTTGTGAAGGAATAAGCTTCCCATCCAAATCTCCTTTAAATAGAAAAGGATGACTTGTCAAGGATCCCATAGAAGCAGCTCTTGCTTTGGATGGGATGTTAGCTCTCTAAGCCTTTCAATTGTAATTTTTTTTTGATCATATGTTTAAAAATTCCTTAAGCAATATGGAATTTTCAGTATTCAGCCAAATTTGAATTTTCATAAAACCTGATTGGATTTCCTAATTTGCTGATGAGAAGGTGAACCAGAACTTGAAGAAGTATCAGGTGTACCATATGGATTTCCGCATTTGCTGATGATAAGGTGAACTAGAACTTGAAGAAGTATTAGGCTTACCGCAGACTGAGAGAATAGCTTACTTGGGCTCCTGGGAGCATCGGGTTCAACCTGCCTGTGGGAGAGCTTTGTAACAGGGAGTGTGAGAAGTCAGGTCAGTTGACGAGACAGCCGCCAGCATATAGAGGACCTACGAAGTACGATGAAAGTTTGCAAGCCATGGAAAATGAGTACGTTTTTCCAAGCAAAATAGGTACTTGATGGGAGCAGAACTGTCAGATGGTAGGACTATTGGGACACGCTGGAGTCAGGAGACATTCGAATCAGGGAAACCACTGAATGGGTGCAGTTATAGGGCATTTACGTGAGGAGACTCTGATCCAAGGTGCTGTTGGGAAGATAAAGAAGAATGGATAGATGGACAACATTTTTTAAAAATAAGCAAAACTTTGTGAGAATTTGGATATAGGGAAAGAAACAGGAAGGAGCTTCATGGAGCTTTGGGATTAGTGTCTAGAAACCACTTTATCCTGACTACATTTTCTTTCATGCCTTTCTCCTTTCTTATAGGTGTTTTAGGAGTCATTTCAAAACTACCACTAAAGCCCCATGGTGTCTTATCCTTAATTCTATAATCGCATGAGAACCATGAATTCTGTGATATCTCTTTCATATACTCATTTGGTCACAAAAGCTGTCTGAACTGACCAGAAGGGTATTCACAGCCGTCACTTACCCCGCTCAGTGATAACGTTCACCCAGCTCATCACAGAAATAGGACTGTATTTGACTAAAGGCCTGTGGCCCAGGTGCATCCCGGTGCGTGCGCTACATGATAGATGGCATACGGATCCTGCTGCTTTCCTAAATGCCAGAACAAATTCTACTTTTTGAAATACATTTGGCTTCAAGATTTCAGAAAAAATATGTGGTCTTGTAGAGTATTTCTTAGCTCTCTTCATTCCCAGTATGAAGAAATGGACTGTGTGTGGCAAATGGAGGTAAAAAAACATGGTGAAGTGGAACAATTCAGTGAGTTGTGACCCTGGCCTCTAGTGGAGACTCCCGTTCCTACACGCTGCCAAAGGCCTGGTGCCTTCGTCTCCTCTCCGTGGGGACTCCTGAACATGGGGGCATCAACTCTCCTTCTCCCTCATCCCCTGCCCTTCTCTAGTCCAGTGCTGACCCCCTATCTCGGAAGACCTTGCTCTCGGGCCTGTAGGACTAGGGTTACCGTGGAAGTAGAATACTAATAGGCCTTGACCCCATCTTCTCATCAAAGGCTCTCTAGATGCAGGTGAGCCTCAGGGAAATTCCAGTGTGTGGTATCTCACTCAGTGTGCGCCAGGCCCCACACAGGGAAAGTGGCAGCTCTATCCCAGGTGTGTTGCCTGGGACCCTGAGAGGCCAGTGGAATGTCCCGGTGGAGTGTTCTGACCAATGCTTGGAAAAGCTTGGATCCGAGCCACCAGGCCCCACCTCTCTCTTCTTTCAGCTTCCACCCGGGATGCCTGTCACCAGGTCCCTTTGAGCAGTGACTTGAGCCACCTGGTGGCAGAGATTCGAGCTTTGCGAGGGCAGCTGGAGCGAAGCATCCAGGTGAACAACTGTCTGCGACTGCAGCTGGAGCAGCAGTTGGAGGGCGGGGGGACCAAAGCCAGCCTCAGCCCCTCTTCCGCCAACCAGGAGGACCCCGGAAACAAGCAACCGGTCTTCCAAGGTAGGAAGGACAATGGGACCAGGAAGTCCGTAGCCAGTGGGGTGGTGGCCAGGATGTCTGTGGTGGAAGGGACTGTCTTCCCTCTTCCACGCTCCTTAGGGTCAGGGTGAAATCGGAGGCCTTTCAATCTACAGCCTCGGGTGAGAGGGCCAATTTTGGGTCACAGCTGGCTTGGGCTCCAGATTCGGAGTCTGGGCATATAGGTTGCTTGCCTTGGGCAAGGTGTTTGAAGTCTCAGGTACTTAAGCCTTACTTTCCTCATCTTCAGGGTGAGGATAATAATCATATAGATGTTGTATGGTCATTTGGAGCATTAAGTGAAATAATTTACAAGTGTCTGACACGATAAGGATGGCTCAACAGTTAATAGCTGTGTATGTAAATATCTATTCCTTGTATTTGTGGAGTGCTTTACAATTTACCATGAATTTTCAAACAATTTTTCAAACTGTTTTATCTGAGGTAAGGGAGGTTTTATTCTCGGTATTTCAATGTGGGAAAACTTCGGCCTTGAGACATTAACCAGGACACTAAAGTTTGCAGCAGCTAAGACACCGACCCAGGATTCAAACCAGATGTTTTGGTTTCCAGCCCTTGTCCCTCCTCCTCACTATGCTCTTGCTCTGTCTCGGTCTCGCTGGCCTTCCAGATTCCCATTCCCTGATTTGAGGGGAACTCAGCTGAGTGGAAACTGTTCCTGTCCTGGAGGCGGTGCTGGCTGTGGAAAGCAGGGGGGGAGGGAGGACAGCCTCGTTTATTCCCCTTGGCTGTCATCCCCTTCCCTACTCTCTTTGTCAGTCCTTCCAGATACTGCCTTGCCTGCTCTCTCCCTCTCTTCTCAAAGTCCTTCATCCAGCCCCCTTCGCCTAGCTTCAGTCTGAATGTTAATACTGCCCCCCCATCTTGACACACTCATTTCAACTTCCTCTTCTTTCTTTTCTTTTTTTAATTCACCATCTCCTCTCACCTCCAGAGCCCTATTTTCAATTGTGTTTCAATAGGAGGCATTTCTGCTCAGGATTATCTAAAGCGGAGTTTCAAACGCGTTCATGCCTGCTTTTCCTGGGCCTGTTAATCTTAGTTTGTCCCCCTGGTCCTGCTAGATTGTCATTGATTAGACAGTGACCTCACTTGTCAAATGATGTGAGGCTCCCAAGATCCAGTGTTGTGGCCATTAGATAAGAAAGTGTCCCGTGGACTGTGGCCCATAGAAACTGCTTGACCACAATAGGTGGATGCCAGGCTCCACCCGGGCTGCCGTGATGCTTGTAGTGTTCACTTAGGACTCCCTGCTCTGCCATCCTGCCCGGCTTTCCCTTTTCACTGCGTCCCCACGACCCCAGACAGGACTCAGCCCCGGTGACTCCGCCACTGCTCCTGTTCCTCGCCCACCAGAGAGGCCTGAGCTGGAGAGCTGGTTCTAAGCCACCTTTGCCTGAGCGGGATTGTTCCTGTCTTCTCTGGTATTTTCCAATACCAGGTCTTGGTATTGCTACCTGGTCTGCAGGGGGACGTCTCTAACCCTCCACGCCCTCTGTCTCTACTCTTCTCCTCCTACTACATTTTTTCCAGCACTAACTCATCAGAATGGTGATTGGAATGCTAGTTTAATTGTCCACAAGTCCATTCATCCTTTGATTCAGTATTTTTGACACATATACCCACATATGTGATGTGGAAATATTGGGGTTCAGAGCTGACGGCCAAGAAAGAATGTCTTGAGACATTTTTGGTGCGAAAAGGGCTTTTTATTATAGCACAGGGACAGGACCTATGGGCAGAAAGAACTACACTGGGGTGGTGAGGAGCCATTGATTACATGCTTTGGAGTTGGGGGAGGTACAGGCAAAGGGAAGTTTCCAAAAGGACTTTAATATGCTAAAGAAGATTCATGGGATACTGGAAGCCTGGCTGTTGTCAAGCTAGGACTGTTTTTCCCTCTAGTCGGTCATTAAGACAGTTGGGAGTTCCTGAAGTAATGTCTTACTCTGCCTGCCTCAAGTATTTGTCAATGGGTTGTAGGTTATAAGGAAATTTAACTTTATCTACATTTCCTTTTGCCTTTGTTCTCCACCTCATGGTATGCATATTTATATTTAGTTACAAGGCATTGTATTAGAAATTGCACACATAATTATATTCAAAATGCAGGTTAGAAAAATGCACCTAATAATTTTTCAAACCAAAAGTCGCTTCTCATGGAACACGCTTCCGTTAAAGGAACATGTGTTTGTTCCAAGCTAAGGGATGTGTTTGCTGTTGCTTACAATCACGGTCTGGGAGTGATGATTGTGTAAGAGACAAACCACGCTGCCTTAGATCTCTGCTGGTGAAGACTAAGCTGTGCATGGGCTTGGTGAGCAGTGTTCCAGGGTTGCTGAAAATTGTTCTTGTCTTTATGCCCTGGACTCCATTGCTTCCCCTCCAGTCCGAGATGTTGGCCTGAATTCTCCAGCGCTCGTGTTCCCCAGCCTTTCTCCTGCTGCTCCTGGCTCAGAGACCGCCACTTTCAATAGGACAAATGGTAAATATGGCAACTGAACGATTCAGGGACTGATGATGAAAAATTACCAATGCAAGTAACCTTTGGTTACTAATGGACACATTATCTGATTGTAGACATTTTTCTCCCTGGGTCCCAAGGTCTTTAGCCCTACTCATTGCACCTTCTGTGGCCACCTTTCTTGCCATTATTCTTCCTCCTGCGGTTTTCCTATTGCTCTGTTGTGCTTCATTGCCCAGTGATCTCTCCCTCCTTGGAAGTGCTCTCTGTGTCCAGCTTAATTAATTTCTTTCTGTGTCTTCTTAACCGGAAATTAAAATTTTTTTATTAAAATAATATTTGTCCTGGATATTTCATTTGTCAGTAAGGATAAAATTTGCCTCCTGGCAATTTTGTCATTATGAGATGATGTAAGAAAGATTATAAAAACATAGAACCCAGCAATCTATGGACTTCACACCTTGCTTGTACTTTCCCAGAGTGCCTTTCCTGTTCCTGGCCTCTTTCACTATTTGATGTCTATTTTAGAATGAAGTAGACTGAGGGTATGCTTATCACTGTGGATTCTACGTTGTTCTGGTTTTGTTTTTCAGAGCTGGATTTGGTGGCTTCTCCAGTAATGAAGAACCCTCCCAAGCTGGAGGGCGAAGCTACTGATGGCTCCTTTGCCAATAAGCATGGCCGCCATGTCATTGGCCACATTGATGACTATAGTGCCCTAAGACAGCAGATACGGGAGGGCAAACTGCTGATCAAAAAGATAGCAGCTCTTGTGAGATCAGCCTGCACCTTCCCTGGCCTGGAAACTCAGGGCACAGAGGTAATCACGCTGTAGGTCTTAGGGGCTCCTTTTCCTTGTGCCCTTTCTCCTTCTGATTGTAGCTTCTTCTCCCACTGGCCATCTCCCACAGCTGAGGCTACATCTTCTGCTTACGCCCAGCCAGGCCCTTCTTCTCCATCTCCTGTTTTCTCTGTCCACTCTGCTCTAACTGTTATTTGCTCTCAGAAACACAGAAAAGCCTGAGGAGCATTGTCATCCTCATATGTAGAGCATTTGCTGAGTATTGGCTTATGTGTCGTGCTCTTCTGAGCACCCTTTGGTCACTTATTATCTGGTCCCGTCACCCCGGCACATGGTCATCAATGGGCAGAGTAAAGTCACTTAATCATGTGGCTGGAAAGTCAAGATTTGCATCCAGATGAACCCCATGTTTTGGAAGGGCTGAGAAGCCTGGCATCCATGGGATTTCTCTGTGCAGACTGAGCAGGGAAGACAAGTGGGCAGCATGCCTTCTCAGAGTATTTCCCCACTCAGAGAACAGCTACCAGCTGCTGTGCTGAGCCACTGGAGATGCATGGACATGCAGGGACAGCCCTGTCCCCAAAAGCCCCCACTCCAGAGAGAAGCCCACACATCCAAGGAAATAAGGGCAACAGGGGTCTGGGCTTAGTACCAGAAGCCATCCTCTGAGTTGTGAGTGCACAGACACAGAAGGGGTCATTGTGCCAGGCCAGGAAAGTCCCAGAGTCCTTAGAGGAACCACTAGGGGGACATGCAGGCTCTGAGTGATGGAGGAGAGCGTTCCAGGTAAAGGGAAAGGCTTCTCAGTCCTTGGAGCTACAAATGGTTCAGCCCAGTTGAAGCAGAAAGTAGGATTTAGAGATTTGCATGGGGGTGCCAGTGCAAAAATCAGGGACCGTAGACTTGAGAGCATGGAGTAGGACTAGAAGCTTACGGAGAGTATGAGAGAAGCCAGAATCTAGTGATTCTTGCAAGTTGGAGGTCACTGCTGAGGTGGAGATCTTGGGCTTCCAGGTTAAAAAAGGGTTTCACAGGGTCAAGCAGGCCCATGCCTGTGCCTCACTCACCAAGGAAACCTGAGCCCTGTGCTGTGGGAGCAGGGGGTGGGGGTGGGAGAGAGTGATCTCTCAGCCTCGGTGGTGTCCAGGGCTATCTCCCCCTTCTCCCAGGTGCCGGGCAGCGAAGGCATCCATGAACTTGGGAGCAGTGCCCAGGCCCTGCTGCACACGCTGGAGGAGTCAGCCTCCCTCCTCACCATGTTCTGGCGAGCAGCCCTGCCAAGCTCCCCGAGCCCTGCCCTGTCTGGCAACACGGTGAGTGGCAGCCTCCTTCACGGCTTCTGCCCCAAATGCCATTCTGCCTCCTCCGTCCCACAAGTCCTAAAGGTCAGGAGCCAGAGAGTTGAGTTGGGACAGAGGGGCCTCAGGGGACTGTTCCCAGAGGAAGACCTGTCATCCATGCTGGCGGCTGGCAGTACAGCTCTGATGACATCCCTTCTCCCACCCCAGCAATGAGGGAAGGACAGAATATGGAGAGGGAAGACACATGAGAACCCTGGCCACCAGGAATGTTCAGGTTCTTTCACTTTCTGAACTTAGCTGAGCTGAAAAATTTAGGGACCTGTGAAAGTGTTAACATGTCCTTTCCCCCTATGTCACCCCCACAGAATGTCACCATGAGATGACCAGCCTCCTTTAGCCACCCACTGCATCCCAACACACAGCTTCTCTCCACATCTTGGGGCCAGGCCTGGGAGAGTCAGCCTCCCCACCCATCAGGTGCTCTCAGATATGAGGCCTGGACTCTGGTTGGTGGGAGCCTGGACAGGAAGTTTTCTCAATCTGCCCTCCTCCCCCTCCACACCCCCACCCCCAGAATTCTAGGCCAGATTAAAGTTACTGACACCGTATGGGCCCAAACTATGCCAGTTCCAAGGGAGAGGTTGTTTTGCCATCTTGAAGTTGGTCCCAAGATTTACAACATGGCAGACTGTCTCCCCAGGCATAACATTCCCAGCTAGAAGTCTGATCTGTGATGCCAGGGTGCTAGAACTGATGGGGCACTACATGTGAGCTCTTGTTCCACCGCTGGGAGTCCTGGTGCTGCCCTGGAGTCAGGTTCTCTTCCGCAACAGGAGTGGAGGCCTGTGTCCCTCTGCATGGGGGCTCCCAGGTTCTCCGTGTTCTGACCGAATGGCCTCATTCTAAGCTGGCCTCAGCTGGAGGGTTTTAGAGGCTTTCATGGAGGGACTCCAGTCCAGAAATAGTGCAGAACATTGTAGAATCCCACTTGTGACTTTCAAGAGCCACAGAGCATGGGGTGCTTTAGGCCTTCTGACCTTTGACAGCCTGTTTCCCTTCCCCAGGGACAGTCCATGAGAAGGGAACTTCTGGAACTGAGAACCAAACTGTCCAAACAGGAGAGTCTCCTTCAGAGCACAGCAGAGCGTCTGAAGACTGCCAACCAGCAGAAGGAGAGCATGGAGCAGTTCATCTTCAGCCAGTGTGGGTGCCCCCAAGCCAGGAGATGGGAGAGGAAATTGGGGAAGGGGGCGACTTCCAGACTGCCCACTTGTGCTACAGATGGATGGTGACCCGACAGACTGGAGGTGGGGGGTGCACACTGATGTCATGTCTCCAAACCTCCTGTGCCCTGAGTAATTGTGGATGCAGAGGGAGGGGCGCATGGAGGCAGCAGGAGACCCTGAGCTGAGCGGCCAATAAGACACACTTTAGAACACACCAGGCAAGTATGGGCCCAGCTGGTCACTGCTGCCTGTTGGGCTGTTTTATTGTTTCAGTGACCAGGACACATGATGTTTTGAAGAAGGCAAGGACTAATTTGGAGGTAAGGAGACCACTGCACCCACCAGAGACCCCAGCCCAAATCCAACCCCACCTGTCTTCAGAGTCTGCGAATATCGCCGACCCACTCTGACCTTCCAGGAGAAGATTTCTGGTCCACTCCTAGGACTCGGGTCCTCATTAAGTGTCCTTCTGCTTCGCTCCCCATCCCCTCTCCATCCCAGTCCCTCCCCTGCCATCTCATCTCCCTGTCACATCGTCACCCTCTTCTCTCCTCACCCCACTTCTTCCCTCCTTTAGGCCAAGGCAGGAGTCCGAGGAAAGCAAGTGAGTAGATTCCCAAGATCAGAAGACATGGGGAGTCCGCCTCTGAATTACCTTCCAGGAAAGGGTCTCTCTGGCCAGCTCTAGTGTCTCCTGTAGCACTTTTAGTTCAGGAAAAAATAAACCCGAGATGCAATCTAATTGGTTGATTCTACTGCACACTCAGAGAAGAGCAATTCAATTTTCACACATCTTTCTCCAAAGAAAACCACTGGGTCTTCTTGACCTAAAGGAGAATTTGATAATAAATAAAAATGAAACTTGAAGGGAAACATTCTATCTGTATGGCAGGTGTTCTGTACGTTTATGTATAATACTAACACTTTCCCTAGCAGTAAGCTGAAGTGTAGCAAATAGCTTATAAATCAGAAACTAAACCTTTCGGGCCACCTGGGGGGCTCAGGCAGTTGAGCATCTGCTTGATCTTGGCTCAGGTCTTGATCTCATGGTTGTGGGTTCAAGCCTTGTGTTGGGCTTCTCGCTGGGCATGGAGATTTCTTCCAAAGAATAAAGAAAGAAACCAAGCCTTTCACTTGGGTTTTAAAGCTCTGCCCTAAGCAGTTGGGCCTATTCCTGGGAATGTTCCTCATGTAACCTGAGAGCCTGTTGATCCCACAGCGTGAAAACGGGTTGGACCATGCCTTCACCCTCCTTTTCTTTTTTTTTTTTTTTTTTTGTGTGTGGGGGGGCTAATTCCCTTTTGTTCTTCTCTGATGATTCCTTTCTTTCCTGAGCCTCTTTAGAAGAACACTTACAAGATGGCCTCTGTAAAGCCTTATTCCTGTCCCAGCAAAGGTAACCCAACAGCCCCACACACCCACTGGCTTCCCTGTGTTTGGAAGTTTCCTCTGCACTTCCCAGAGACCAATGGAAAGGGCCTGAGGCCTGGGTTCTAATCCCGGGCTTGTCACTAACCGACCCTGTGGCTGACCCCTCAGGGACGATGAGCCCACCACCCCTCATCTGAAAGAGGTGGCACTAGACGCAGGGAGTCTCTGAGCTCGCTGCTGCCTGGGCCCCTCCCTCTCCACATCAAGTAAGGGGGACATGAACTTAACAGGGGACTTCCCTGTACAATGTCCTCTCCTTCCTGCAACAGGCTGCTTCTACGTGGGCATGTTTCATACTAAGCGCTTCGGTTCCTGGGAGGTCACAGAAGCCATCATTTTGCTCTGAGTGAACTGGGGAGTGACCTGGCCCCTGAAGAGGGCGTGTGGGATGCGGGCACCTTGTGTGCAGTGGCTCTGAGCAGGGCCGTCACCCGCCCGACGTGGTGGGGAACTTTCCTTCTCACCTGGTGGCACCAGTGGCTCCTCAGGACTGCACCCCTTCCCCTGGGCACATCCTCCTGACAGGCTCTCCTTGAGCTCCTGGCTCTGCCACCGCCCACTGCTCACTGCAGCTCTGGGAGCCACCAGCAGGGCCTGACAGTAGCCTCTCACCTTGTTGCATTTTTGTCTCCAGGTGAAGTTCTTAAGGGCCCTGCCCTGCACCGCAGTCTTGTGACCCTTGCCTTCCACGAGCCACGCAAGAAGAGGAGCCACCAGAGGTCCTTCAAATAGCAGGAAGGCTGGGCCTGCCCCCCTTTTGTGCAGACCCCAATCTGTTGAGGAGACCTGGACCCCACTTCTCCACACCTGCTGGAGTGTCCAGGAGGAGTCAGAGGCCGGCCTGGTGGAGGAGGGCGAAGGGCAGACAGCCTCTCCTGCGGCTGAGGAAAAGCATCCGCCAGGGTCTGCTCAGCCCAGCCCTGAGCAAAACACGCAGGATTTGTAGAGGAGCTCGTGACACTGCTTCTAAGCACCACACTGGGCTGGGAACTGCAAATGGCCATTTCTCGCTCTAGCGCCTGTCCTCAGATGGCCAGCTCGGGGGACACAGGACCCTGCTTCCTACAGATGGGACACCTGGTCTCCACACGGAGCTCCTGGGCCCACTCTGAAGCCCACGAGTGACAGCAGTGGCCTGAGCGCCAGTGGGGCTCAGCCCGCACCACCCCCAGATCCATGCTTCGCCGGGGCCAGCTCAGCTGGGCCACCGTCAGCCTGGGCGTCAGTCTACACCGGGGCTCCGGAGTGCTTTGGATCCACGTGGTGAAAGTGGTGGCTTCCCACATGCCATCTCCTGCTTAGCCTAGCACCTCCTATTTCCATTCTTTTATGCTCTCTGAAGTGTGGCCACCTCAGTCTAAATATGCTGTCCCCTCGCATCACCCTAGCTCCTCTCTGGGGAACTGGGGCTCATGGCCAGGCCAAGGCCAGTGAAAGTCCTGTGTAAGACAAGCCAGCGATCATTTTGAAGTGGCACCTGAGAGGCCCCCAGTTATGGGAAAGCCTAGTCTGTGTCCTGACAGTGTTTTGAGAAGGTGTGTATGTGTGTATAAATGTACGATAGATATTTATCTATGTTGCTATGGCAATATGTCAAGGGCAGCATAACTGGTGGACAGGGTCTGTTAGAGAAAATGAAACACAGTCTCTTTGGTGGCTATGAAAGTAAAATGTGTATAAAGAGATAAAACGTTCTTCCTCACCTGCTCTGCTTCTGATTTTGGCACCAGTCTCTAGGCTGAATGTGTAAGAGTAGGAAAGACACCCTGTCCCTCAGAAGGTCATAGTCTAACGCTTCAAGTCTAACTTTAAAAGGAGAACTTTTGCCTTCTCTCTCATTTTGTAAAAATCCCCAATCTCAAAATATAAGAGAGTGGTTCTTAGATTTCTTAGATTTGGAGAGCCTTAGAATCAGCAGTGGAGATCACAGAAGGCACTTCCTGGGTCCCAATCCCAAGAGACTTCCTTGGTGTGGGTGCCCAAAATCTGCATTTCTTATGTTAATACCCTTGTGATTCTGATGCAGGTGGGCTGCAGACCACGCTGTAAAACTGTTGTACTCTAACAGTCACCCAAAAGTGTAAACACAGGTTTCTTTTTGAAGATTTTATTTATTTATCTGACACTGAGAGAACACAAGAAGGAGAGAGGCAGGCAGAGGGGGAAGGAGAAGCAGGCTCCAGCTCTGCGGGGGAGCCTGATCCCAGGACCCTGGGACCATGACCTGAGCCTAAGACAGACACTTAACCAACTGAGCCACCCAGGCGTCCCCAGTTGTATTACTTTGATCGATAACCTTTCATTGAAAGTGTAGGGGGCTCCTGGGTGGCTCAGTCATTAAGCCTATGCCTTTGGCTCAGGTCATGATCCCGGGGTCCTGGGATCAAGCCTGCATCAGGCTCCCTGCTCAGTGGGAAGCCTGCTTCTCCCTCTTCCACTCCCCCTGCTTGTGTTGCCTCTCTCCCTGTCTCTCCCTCTGTCGAATAAATAAATAAAATCTTAGAAAAAGAAAGAAAGAAGAAAGAAAGAAAGAAAGAAAGAAAGAAAGAAAGAAAGAAAGAAAGAAAGAAAGAAAGAAAGAGAAGACAAAGAAAGGAAGGAAGAAGGAAGGAAGAAAGAAAGAAAGAAAGAAGAAAGAAAGAAAGAAAGAAAGAAAGAAAGAAAGAAAGAGAGAAAGAAAAAAGAAAGAAAGAAAGAAAGAAAGAAAGAAAGAAAGAAAGAAAGAAAGAAAGAGAAAGAAAGAAAGAAGGAAGGAAGGAAGAAGGAAGGAAGGAAGGAAGGAAGGAAGGAAGGAAGGAAGGAAGGAAGGAAGAAGGAAGGAAGGAAGGAAGAAAGAAAGAAAGAAAGAAAGAAAGAAAGAAAGAAAGAAAGAAAAAAGGAAAGAAAAAGAAAAGTGTGTAAGTCCTTCCATAAATGTTGGCATAGAGATCTGCAAATATTCCCCGGGAAGTGGCCTTACTTATGTCCTTTTGCCTTCCAAGAATTACTATTAAGCTATCAATTATTTCCTAGAAAGTGTTAAAACCACGGCCAATAACAACAAACAAAACCCTCAAACACTCTCCTCAAAACCATCACCACGACCACCAGTAACAAGAAGACCCAAGAAAAGACCCATTTGAGGGAGCAATGCCTCCTACTTTTCTAGTGGATGGAGTGACCCCGCATCTGCCCTAATGCTCTGTTGTTCAAGTGTTTCCACGAAGGCCTTTGGCTGTCCATATAGAGGAACTCACTGGCCCGATCAGCAGAATGGATGAATGTCAGTAAACTATTAAGGCAAAGAAAGCAGGCACCTGGGTGGCTCAGTGGGTTAAGTGTCTGCCTTCAGCCCGTGGTCCCGATCCCAGGGTCCTGGGATCCAGCCCCACATTGGGCTGCTTTCTCAACAGGGAGCCTCCTTCTCCCTCTACCTCCTGCTCCGGCTCCTTGTGCTCTCTCTCTGTCTATCAAATAAACAAATAAAATCTTAAAAAAAAAAAGGTCTTAAAAAAAAAGATTTTATTTATTTATTTGACAGAGAGAGACAGACAGCAAGAGAGGGAACACAGGCAGGGGGACTGGGAGAAGAAGAAGCAGGCTCCCAGAGGAGGAGCCTGATGCGGGGCTCGATCCCAGAACACTGGGATCACGGCCTGAGCCAAAGGCAGATGCTTAACGACTGCACCACCCAGGCACCCCAATAAATAAAATCTTAAAAAAAAAAAAAAGAAAAAGGAAGACAAGGAAACCAAGTGGGAGACCATGTTGCCCTGTGCTTATGCCAGCACCCCAGCAATTCCTCCTCCATCCCTGTGCCACCAGGGCTGGTGCGCCCTGATGGGATCGTCAGCAATCAATGGACAACACAGATAGTGCTTCTACAAAATTCATTTGAGGTACATAACATTTAGGAAAGCAATAGCATACGACATCATATAAACCTCACTCTGCTCAGGATCCAGTCACAGCTCTCTTTTGGGGAAAAGCCCTAAAACTGTTGCATTTCACCCTTTGTGAAAGGTGGAACAGTGGGTCTGTGCCTTAAGAGACCTCGTTGCAACAAAAACGGACCTTTGAGGGGAGAATCATCCAATATTCACCTTTCTGTAAGGTCTATCCTACCCCTCCCTGTGAACAAAGCCCACTCTTAAAAATTAAAAATCCTTCTGGGTGAACACCAATGGCTTCAACTTTGCATCATTCACGTAAGAAGCTTGCTAAGCCCCCGCAGGGAAGAGACTGTGAGTCCCACAGAAAAGAATGGAAAGAAAAAAGACGGCAGGTGATGGGGAGAACAAAGGCCAATGAAATGTAGAGAAAAGTAAATGTCCTTGGCACCTGCAGCCCATGAGTACAAAGCCCAGACAGAGCAGGACAGTCCTCCAGGAACTCACAAGTGCACTACTGGTAATGCTTTGCTGGAGGTAAAAAGTAACCTCTGCTGGACAGAAGCCAGACCTCCAGGACCCTGGAAGTCTCCTTGAACACCTAGAAATCCCTTTGGAAACTTCCTTATCTCTACCCTCCACCCCCAATGTACAGGATATGATCATTCGCTCCTCAAAATCCCAGGGCAGCTCTTCTTGCCCAGGGGTCCCATCCCGGAGCTTCAGTACAAACACCCTTTTGCCCCGGAGATGCCTCAAGAGTTCTTTGCTGACCGTTCGCTCCTGGCCCACCTCGCATCAGCAGGTACCTAAGCGTAACACGTAAACACTAATTAAACTAGCCCTTGACCTGTAGACCTAAGACAGACAACCTGCAGAATTTGTAGAGAATTTATTGCCTCCCCCAGATCTATTTACCGCTGAGCTGAAGGAGGTAGACCCTTACATTGGTTTTCTATTCCTGTGATACCAAGTCGCCAGAAACGTAGCGCCCTAAAGAGAACACATTTTTTATCTTCCAGTTCTGAGGGTGCAAAGTCCCAACAAGGATCTCACTGGACTAAAATCCAGATGCCCACAGGGCCACCTTCCCTTCTGGAGGCTCTAGGAGAGGGTGGAAATTGGTCAGGGGAAGCCTCACTAACATGCAGTCGGGAGGTTTTAGCAAGGGAGCTCCTCTGCCCTCCTTACCTCCTGGGGCATTGCAGCCCCAAGGGGAAGAGACTGATCTGACCTGACAGGGACTTGACATTGCACATGGATACGCCCCCACTAACCCCGCCAGAGGAAGAAACGCTAGCCTCGTCCCCCAAGGAGACACCAGCACACAGCACACTTGCAACTTACGGTTTACCCCGATGGACTTTTAGAACAGCCTTCCCAACTGACCCCTTTGCTCCAAAAAGAAGAGCTTACCTCCCCTTTGTTCTCCGAACTCAAATATGGTTTTGCCACAGCTGGTTTGTCCCAGATCGCCTTTCCCTTTTATTCCCCACGAATCGACGCGGTGTCTATTCTTTAGGTTCACAAGACAGTGTGTCTCTTTGCCTGTTGCATCTGTTAGAGGCCCCTCCTCCATCCTCAGCCCCAGCCCCAGCCCCAGCCCCAGCAGGCAGGGCCCTCCTCACACAGCATCCTTCTGACCTCCTTCTCTGCCTCTTCCAGTGTTAAGGCTCCCTTGTCATTCCAGGGTGCCCAGGTTCCTGGCATTAGCATGGGCACCTCCTAGGGAGGGGGCATTATCCTGCCCACCACCACACCATGAAGTCAGGTGACAAGTACAGTTGGACGCCCCCTCCCCGCCCCCCAATCTTTTCTAATTTCAACAGGTCCGGTCAAAGTAAACCACTACCTCAAGGCGCAATCAAGGCAAAGGCAGATCAGACCCCTAGCGCACTCCATCCATGACCCTATAATTGCCCAATACTAGTGTGTTCAGAGAGTACTTGTTTTGCTTTGTGTTCCAGACCTGGCTTTTTTTCCCTCGAAAGGCCGACTTTGACTGCAGAAATCTCATCGAAGGGGAAGCGCCCAGCGGTGGAGGGACGGAAGGCAGTGGCAGAGTGGGGCGCCTGGGACCCCACCAAGCCCCTGCTGTGAACTCAGCCCTGAGGAAGTGAGCAGAAGGAATGGTTTCCTCTGGCCCTGCCCTGGACTGCGGAATCCTTGGGCGCCTACCCCGGGCGGCCAGGAGGGGGCGCCGAGACCCTGCCCTAGGAGCCCTCCAGGTGAAGCAGCAGGCCCGGGGATGTTTTCAGCCTGTGGGATGTTGCCGGCAGGTGTCAGCCCCAGTGCCCAGAGGAGGCGGACCTTTGTTCCCCGGGCCCCCCAACCCCCCGGGGTGTCCAGACCTGGAGGGGGGCGGCTGGCTTGGAGGCTGAGCTCCTGAGGTGCAGCCATCGCTCTCGGTTTCCTCCAAACCAGGTTCTGAGGAGAGGGAGAGAGGGCGGGGAGAGACGTATCGGCTCTTGGAGGGCTGGTGGCAAGTCCTCCCTCTGTTCCTCCCAGGCTGGCTCAGCCTTCCCTGTGCTGGGCGCTGGGGGGAGGGGTGTGTGTGTGTGTGTGTGTGTGTGTGTGTGTGTGTGTGTGTGTCTGAATGGGAGTGTGGAGGGGTCCGGAGCCAGAGCTGCAGGGAGAGGGTGGAGGAGTGGTAACCAAATCAGGGTGGAGGGAAGGAGGCGGAGGAGACTGTGAAGGCATTGACTGAGAGGAGAGCCGTGACGTCACGGACGGGGCGTGTCCGATGTAAATCAGGCAACGTTTAGGTGCGGTTCTGTGCGGTTGTATTGCCAGGGCTGTGGAAGTAGCAGAAGTAGCAGCGCTGTTGTTTCCAAGGTATTAGGAAGAACTGGGTGGAGGGTGAGGATGCTTGGGACAGGAGTGGGTGCGGAGGGTTTTGGGGTGTGGCTAGGCGAGTGAGCTTGTGTGCAAGGTGAAAGGCGGGTGTGGCTGGAGTGGGTTGGTGGCAGCGGGAGTCATACTTACCTGGCAGAAGAAATACCATGATCAAGCATTTAGTTTTCCCAGGCTGAGGCTCACCCATTGTACTGCAGGTGTGCTGACTCCTGTAACTTCCCCAAATGGCAGAAGCTCGGCTACATAATTTGTGACAGTGGGCGACTCCATCCGCACTCTCCCCTGGTGCTAGCTCTGTAACAGAAGTTTTTTGTTTGTTTGTTTGCTGTCTTGTTCTGTTTGGTCTTCTGGTCAGACCAAGCAGCGGATTCTGGAGACTTCAGACCTCAGTGTTGGGTAATATTCTCTTTTGCTGTTGCTCATCAAGAGTGCATGGTGGTCAGTGACTGTCCACAGCTCTCACTTGCCTGACATTTTGGGTGTTGGGTTTTTCATGCTGTTGTTCCTCCTGCAGCGAGGTGCCAGGTGCCCACCAGTGCTCTTTACTATCTCTGCTTATACAGTAGCTGGCTTGCAGACCTGTCATCCTGCAGAAGTGCTTTCTTTCACTTCCCATGGAACACTGGTCAGTGTTCCTTCTCCTTTCTGCCCTTCCCACATACCTGGCCAGTCACCCTACAAAGCCTCATCCAATGCCCAGACTCCCTGACCTTAATGAGGCCACGTTGTAGCCTACCAAGATAAGCCTTCCTCCCGAGGACCCTTCGGAGACTAGAGATGGTCCAGCTTGACCTACTTCGTTTATTGTAAGTTTACTTGGGGAAGTGATCTCTACACCCAAAGTAGGGATTGGGCTCCCGAAACCAGCTCCAGAGTTCTGTGCTCTGCCAATGGAGCCAGCTAGGCGCCCCTTGAGGGGCTTTGGAAGAGGCAAGTCTGTCCACTTGCAAAGGACCCATTGGGGTGGCACCAGAGACGTTTCCCAAGCAGCAGGCTAGCTCTTGGGCAAGGGGCCATGGGGCTTCTGCATGCTCTCGGGCTCAAGCAAAGACTGTCCTTAGAGCTGTACCTGCATTGTTGTGCAATTCCGAGCTGGAAGAGGTTTCTGGCTTCATGCTTTCGCCAGAGCTGGGGCTTTTTCTCTACTCAGTAAAAGCCTCTGTTCAGAATCTACACTGACCTGTTCCAACTTTTTCTCTTAGCAGAGCCACACCAATAGGGACTCACAGGAACTGGGTTACTCTTCTACCTGAAGCAACAAAACAACACTGCAACAGCATCACACAAGATGCCCGAAATGCAGATTTCCAAGATCCTGGGCATCAGGTAAAGAGGACAGCCATCCCAGACACGTGGAAACACCCAGGGGAGCGGAGCCCTACAAGTGCTCCAAGGTACTGCCTCCAGAGAGTTTCCAAGCAAGGCACCGGAGGGAAGGGCTGCTGAAGAGGAGCCCTGCGGACCTCGTAGAGTTGAGGACACTGGTCTGAGAGGCCCCTGGACAGAGGAGAGACGGGGAGGACAGGGCTGTGCAAAGTCACCTAGCCAGAGCTGTGTTGGGGCCCTAGGGTGGTGTGCAGTGAGGTCCTGCTCAGGGCCTCCATGGAGGCAAGGCCAGCAAGTCAGGCGGCCATCCTTTGAACAGGACCTGGTGCTCACACAGTGCTGGGAGCAAAGCCTGTGCCCCACAGACAGACTGAGCAAAAGGCGAACCCTCCTAATTCCCGAGGCACAGGGTGGAGGACTCAGGGAGGACTTGCCACAGTACTGGGAGCTCATCGTTAGCCCTCCACGGAGCACTGCTCTGGACCACTGAACTAATCGTTAAAGCAACACCAGAAATGACCACACTGTTCCCAAGTAATTTAAATGCATCTCTGAACAAAGCTCGATATTATAGAAAACACAAAAATAGCCAGCAACCAACAAGGTAAATTCACAGTGTCTGGCATTCCATCCGACAGTCTGAGGTATGCAGAGAAGCAGGGGAAATGAGCCTCCTGGAGGAGACAGATCACTCCTCTGAAAATGACCCAGAGCCGACACCAAGGTGAGACTCACCAGAGAAGGACCAGAAAGCGTTTGTTTTAACTGCATCCCATCAGTTCAAAAGAGTCATCAGATTCATGGAAAATGTAAAAAAAAAAGATCTAATCTCACGTTAAGAGATGAAAACCACCCTGACTGAAGGAAACATACTGCAAGGGGCTGACGGCGACTAGAGAAGGCAGAAGAAAAAAGTTGGAAAGGAATCCTGCGGAGTCTGCAGTTGGTGGTGTTGCCATCTTAACCACCTTAACCCTTCCAATCGGTGAGTACAGGATGTCTTTCCACTTGTTTAGGTCTTCTGGAATCTCTTGCAGCAATGCTGTGTAGTTTTCAGTGTACAGCTTTTGTGCCTCCTTGACTTGACTATTCCTAGATGCTATTCTGGTGGGTGCTGTTGGAAATGAAATTGTTTTCTTAATTCCCTTTTTGGATTGTTCATTGCTAGGGTATAGAAGCACCTGATTTTGTCTGTCTTGTGCTCTGCAACTCTGCGGAATTAAGTTATGCACTCTAGTAGCTGGTGTGTGTGTGTGTGTGTGTGTGTGTGTGTGTGTGTGTGTTTGGATTTTTCTCTAAATAGGGGCATGGTATCTGCCAATACAGATACAATTTGACTCTTGAACAAACTGGGGGTTAGGGGTACAGATTCCCACACTTGAAAATCTGTGTGTCACTTTCGACTCCCCCAAAACATAACTACCACTGAAGCCTTACTGATCACAAAACAGTTGATTCACACATATTTTGTGTGCTGTTTGTATTATATACTTTATTCTTATACCACAGCGAGTTAGAGTAAAGAAAATGTCATTGAGGGGCACCTGGGTGGCACAGCGGTTAAGCTTCTGCCTTCGGCTCAGGGCGTGATCCCGGCGATCTGGGATCGAGCCCCACATCAGGCTCTTCTGGTATGAGCCTGCTTCTTCCTCTCCCACTCCCCCTGCTTGTGTTCCCTCTCTCGCTGGCTGTCTCTATCTCTGTCAAATAAATAAAAAAAAATCTTTAAAAAAAAAAAAGAAAAAAAAAGAAAATGTCATTGAGAAAATCACGAGGAAGAGAAAATACATCAACACTACTATACTATATTTATCTAAAAAAATATTCCACCTCTAAGTGGATGCACGTTGTTCTGTTCAGTTGAAACCCACGTTATTCCCCAGTCAATGACAGTTTTATTGGTTCCTTTTCAAATGTTTTTCCCTCACCTGCAGGGTTTTTTTAATTGATTTACAGTTGATACACCATGTGACGTCAGTTTCACATGACAACACAGTGATTGGACAGCTCTACAGATTATATTATGCTCATTAGATGTGTAGCTACTCTCCGTCACCATGCAGAGCTGTTCCTGTACCACCGAGTATATAATGTGATCTTTGTCCTCTTAACATTTTTTAAAATCCTCACTGTGGACGATGTTTTGACAGAGTGTAGAATTCTATGCCCTATCCCCCCAACCCACCACTACCGCGGGCCACCTGTGGACTTTGCCAAAGAGAAGCAGTGACAGACCGGAGGTTCCTTATGTCAGGTCATGGCAGGCCCTGATCTTGGACGAGGATGCTCAGCCTAGGCCAGGGAAATACAGATGAGCAGGAACCATTCTTTGCAAGCCCAGCACCAATTTGAAAGACCAGGGTGACCCTTCTAGACCCCTGCAGGGATGGCTCAGCACCTAGGAGCTGGCCCTATATAGATGTCCAGAAAAAGGCAGGTCCCCAGCCTGGTCCCAACTCCCTGACTTAGACATAGGAGAAGGTTAATGGTGCCACAAGCTCTTTTTCCTACGCTGATGGGGGGAGGGGAGCCTCAGTGCCAGTGCAGGAGGGAGCATCAAAGGGAACCTTTAGCTGTTGACCTAAAGGTCGGTGGGAAGAGCCCACCCAGGGGACCAAGTGTACTTAAGATCCACCCAGGGGACCTGGGTGACTCAGTTGGTTAAGCGTCTGCCTTCAGCTCAGGTCATGATCCTAAGGTCCTGGAATGGAACCCCCCATCGCGCTTCCTGGTCCACAGGGAGCCTGCTTCTTTCTCTCCTCTGCCTGCTGCTCCCCCTGATTTTTGTGTCTCTTTGTTTGTCAAATAAATAAAGATAGAAATTAAAAAAAAAAAATCATCCAGATCTTGCCAGCTGCTTTCCTGTGTCCTGCAGCTCTCACTTTCTCCCCGAATCTCCAGCCAGCTGGGTATCCCCTGTCTTTGCCTTCTGCCCCCTGGTCTCCTTGTGCCACCTGGAGGTCTCCTCCCTTAGGTCGCCTGCCCCCTTGTGGATTCCAGGGGAACTGCCAGGGCCAGAGGCTGAAGGCATAGGCCCTGAATCCCTGACTCCAATGTGAGGTCAGAAACCAGGCTCTAAGTCACCCCCTGCTGGGACTCCAGGATATGGCACCTCACCAGGGAGTGTTTGCCTGGGGACACAAGGACCCATTGATGTGGGACTGTTACCTTTTTTCTTTTTCTTTTTCTTTTGGTGAAATTTACATGCAATCACGTTCACCCATTGTGGAAGTCCCCTAGGATAACACAGTTGTTCAGCTAGTACCCTAGTTTGTTTTAGAGTCTCCTTCCCCTTCCCACACCCCCTCCAGCCCCTCTGCAGACAATCTCCACTCCGTCCTCCAGCCCCAAGCAACCTTGATCTGCTTTCTGTCTCCATACAGTGCTCCTTTCTGGACAGTTTACAGAAATCGAAGGAGACAACACGTAGTTCTTGGTGACTGGCTTCTTTCTCTGAGCATGCTTGTAGGGTTCTTCCACGCTGTTGCTTGGACCAGATTTCTCTGCCTTTTGTTGCTGAATAGATTCCATGGTACAGATAGGCCACATTTTGTTTGTCCATTCACCAGTCGATGGCACTTCGTGTTGCTGTCAGTTTTTCTCCTATTGTGAATAATGCTGCCCCGAATCTTTCTGAATGAGGCTTGCGTGAACAACTGTTTTTATTTCTCTCAGATAGATTTCTAGTTGTGGAATTGCTGGGACCTATGGAAAGCTTGTGTTTCACTCTTAAGAACTCTCAAGGTGGCTTCCAAAGCGGTTCTTTTATTTTACGTTCGTTCCCACAGCAATATAGGAGGGTCCAGTTTCTCCACATTCTCAGCAACACTTGGCACTGTCTTTTGAACATAATCGCACTAGTTGGTGTAAAGTGGTACCTGGTTTTACTGGCATTTCGTGAGGACTAATAAGGTTGATTACTTTTTTGTGTGCTTATGAGCCATTTATTGGTCTTCTTTGGTAATGTGTGTATTCAAGTGTTCTACTGGCATTAAAAAGTGTGTAGCTTCTGCCCATTGAGTGAGTTCAAAGTACTCTTGCCTCTTGTGAATGTGAGTCCTCATTGGGTATTTAATCTGCAAATATTTTCTCCTAATCAGTGGCTTCTCTGTTCCTTTTCTCAGTGGTATCTTCTGATGCAAAGAAGTTCATCTCAAGCTTTTCTCTTCCATACTGTGCTCTTGCTGTAGTGACTTAGAACTCTTTGCCCAATGCAAACTCCTGACCATTTTCTCCTATGTGTGCCCCTTGAATGGTTGTTTTGGCTCTTACACTTAGCTCTGTGGCCAGTTTGAGTTCATTGCTGTGTATGGTGTGATCTCCAGCAACAGCCGTGGGGGAGCTTTGTCCTGCCAGGTGCAGGAGAACCTGGAGGTAACCTGGAGGTAGCTTGTGTGTACAGGGCAGTCCTACTCCTCTCCTTGGCCCCACCTACAGGTTAATCTCCCCCAGGCCAGGAAAGGGGATTTCACCTTCCCACACCTGTTAGTGATGGGCTGAGTACCTTTGGGGAGGCAAGATAAATGGGGCTGGTGGTCCCATACTATGTATACTCCCCATTCTCTGGGACTAGGTACAGAGGAGCTCCAACAGCCCCAGGGCAGTCCTAGTCAGAGGTGTCTTTAGGAGCCCAAACACACTGAGAGCAGGAGAAGATTACACAGAAAGGATACAAGGGATCCCAGGGGATCTGGGTTGGGTTCCTAGAGGGTCTTCTATGGGTAGGTGGGAAAGAGGACTCGCAGACAGCAGGAACTCAGGAAATAGGTCCAAAGGGAGTGGAGCAGATTGGAGGCATTTCCCAGAGTTTGAACTATTTTTGCCAACCTGAAATTCATGGTGTGTGCCGGACCATCAAAGGTGCCTGGAGGGACACATGGCTGGCTCCGTGAGGGAAAATGTGCAACTCTTGATCTCAGAGTCATGAGTTGGAGCCCATGTTGGTGATGGAGCCTAGCTGAAATTTAAAATAATAATACTAAAAAATAAAAAATACGCAGGTGCATGCATCAGGAATCCAGAGTTACTCCTTCTAAGGAAAGGATGGGACAGCTACCTCGGTCCTTGCAGATCAAGAGCCATGCTGAGCTGGAGAATCCTCAACGTTGCCTGACTTTTCCCAAGATCAACCCAGAGACTCTGCACTTTTAATATTTGTTGGGTTTCCCGTGTGTGGCCTGAGGTCCACTGGCAGACAAAAGTTGACACCCTAAGTACAGAAGTAGACCAAGAAATGGAAGAGTACCTGGATGCACCACATTACTCTCTGCCCGCACTGCAGCCTCACTGAAAACGGGAATGGGCATTCGAAATCCCTGGTATGCAACACAGGTTATGAAAAAAATGGAAAGTTTGGGTTAACAGTTTAAATGATTGTGCCCTCAGACTGAATTTGATGGCAATTGCAGACTGTTGAACATTTTCTAGGTTCTGCAGGTGGAAATGGGAGACTACGGGACAAAGCAATTATACAACTCAGAATAACTTTGGTAACTTAGTATCTTCATACTTGACACAGTTTTGGTATTTTGTCTGATCCGAGGGTCTCATGCTTCTATCTAAGCATATTTGTACAAGGAAGTGGATATCAATACCTCACCTAAAATCCATACCACTAAATGTGCCAGTGCTCATTCCTAACGGTAGTTTAGGCTCCTTTCTGACTGCCTGTATTTACCTTGACTGATTCTGAAGGCAGCCCATTCTGGCCCATGTGTACTTCTCTTTGGCCCCATCTACAGCTTAAGCAGAACATCTGAGCAGGCTCCATCACTGAGGGAAGGATATAGGTCAGACAGGTAACAAAGAGAAATGGGGGCACTTGGGTCAGCAGAAAGAAAGTATGCCTATAAGTGGGTTGATTCCAGAGAGGGCCATTTCATTGCTTTTTAAAAAATATTTTATTTACTTATTTGAGAGAGAACATGAGAGAGAGCGTGGGGGAGGGGAGAAGGAGAGAGAGAAGCAGACTCCCCACCCAGCAGGGAGCTGGACTTGGGGCTTATCCCAGGACCCTGGGATCCTGACCTGAGACAGAGACTGACTCTTAACCAATTGAGCCACTCAGGCACCCCTTAAAATAATTTTTAAAAAATTCCGGTGTACTTAACATATAGTGTTACATTAGTTTCAGGTAAGATCATGGTATTTATTTTTTAACTTCCATTTTTTAAAGATTTTATTTCCTTATTTAAGTAGAGGAAGGGTGGGGGCAGAGGGAGAAAAATCCCAAGCTGACACTGCAATGAGCATGAAGCCGAAACTGGGGCTTGTTCCCACGACCCTGAGATCACGAACTGAGCTGAAATCAAGAGTCAGAGGGTTCAACAACTAAGCCACCCGGTTGCCCCTTGGAATTTCTAAGAATAATATGTTTAGTGTTCTCTCTGAAATGGGCACTGAGTATTGAGCAATGCTGAGAGAAACCATGGTACCCATAGGCACCAAGGTCAGATGGGCCAAAATGTAACACAGTGGCATATTGATTATTTTGAATTGAAGCTACTTGAAGAGCAACTGGTGCAAGGACACTCGAACCCTCTTCTGTCTTCCTGAATGCAGGAAACCAATCTCCCGTATGTAAAAGGCATCTCATGTACTAAGAAGTAAAAAAACTTCCTTCTCACCAGGGACTTTAAAGCAGAGATTCTAAATTCTGCTTAGAACTCCCTTCAAATTAAAACTCCCAAACATCCCTCAGAAATGTACTGTGTCCTTGTCTAAAATACATAAAAACTACCTTAATACTTTATATTTCTTTAAAGGTCTCCATTTCAATATCAGTTCTTCGTAGGCATGCAATGTCTCAGATAAACTTAATTTTTAGTTTAGCTGGAAGACCTTGAAAGGTAAAGGAGGAACTTTTCCTTCCTTACATACCTTTGCCCAGGGAAATGAAATTGGACTCTTGCTGATTTAGAAGTTACACCTACGCAATGTGGGGAAAAGAAGGGAAACAGCATTCCTTACAGCTACTCATTTCCCTTCAGTGGAGGTGGTCTGGAAAGAAAGAAGAAAGAAAGAAGAAAGAGAAAGAAAGAAAGAAAGAAAGAAAGAAAGAAAGAAAGAAAGAAAGAAAGAAAGAAAGAAAGAAAGAAAGAAAGAAAAAAGAAAGAAACCAAGCAAGCAGGAGAGAGAGGAGGGGAGGGAGGAAGGAAGGAAGAAGGAAGGAAGAATGAATGGATGCATGGATGGAAGGAAGGAAGGAAGGAAAAGAAGGAAAGAGAGAGAGGGAAAGAGGAAGGAAAGAGAGGGAGGGAGGAAGGGAGGGAGCGAGGAAGGAAAGAAGGAAGGAAAGAAGGAATGTATCCTGGTCAATTTTCCTAGTAAACATCTAGTGAAGAACCGGTTGGTAAACACCCAAATGGTGGTGACTGTTCGGAGGGTCCCTCCATGACATGCTTTCAGGAGGGTGTATCTGACGTGTATAAAACTATTTAGAGAACCAAACCTAGAATCTGTGGATTAATACGGCTTCATTCCCTAGAACTGGTCCCAAGAGCTATGTAAGCATAGCCATGGGAAATCACCCCAAACAGCTCCACTTTGTGTGGTGAGCTCACACATCACTTGAGACCATATATGTTTCGTCTGTGCCAGAACATGTCCTCATGTGGGAAGCAGGTTCTTGCAGTTAGTGTTGGTGGTCTCAGTTGCTTTGCTGGTACCTCATAATTTTACCCTTGAAAATGTGAGTAAAACTTGATAGTGCTTAAGATTTATGATTTGGGGCAACTGATTTGGCAAAGCAACCCTTTCTATCATCCCCATATTTGTTGGATGTGCTCTTATGCAATTCTCTGGTCTTTCTTGAAATAGTTGCCATTGGCCAAAGTTAAGGCAGGATAATCTGTGTACAGAGTAACTGTTGGATCATGGATTAAATGTTTTGTGGCCATTATGGCCAAATTTTTTGCTAAGGTATCTTCCAAAACCATGTATCGTTCTTTTGCACGTGCCCATTTGCAACTCCAAAAGCCCACAGGGATGTTTCCCTGCTACCTTGTAGTCCTTGTCATCAATTCCCTGTTAGTTCAGGATTATAACAGATCTCATTATTTTTTTAAAAAAGATTTTATTTATTTATTTATTTGACTGAGACAGAGAGAGAGAGAGCACAAGCAGGGGAACAGCAGAGGGAGAGGGAGAAGCATACTCCCCATTGAGCAGGGAGCTCAATGCGGGGCTCCATCCCAGGATCTTGGGATCATGACCTGAGCTGAGGGCAGACTCTTAACCGACTGAGCCACCCAGGCGCCCCAACAGCTCTTATTAAATCCCACATGCCATCTATCATAACTCTCTGTCTTGTTTTATACAATTTCCCATAGTTACAAATACAGCAGGGATAAGAAAAGATGAAGTACAGGGAGCAATCTTACCTTGAAACGGTCCGTTCATTTTTGGGAAATTTGTCACACCACATCTGGGTGAAAAATTGATCCTTGGCATGGCCTTAGCCGATGACAATTCCCTTAACTCAAATCGCCAGGAACACACCTCCCATGAAACAAGTTGGGGCTTTTATTCCTTGCAGCCAGAAAGAACACCCCCCATGGTCTCAGGAAGAGAGCGTTAGAAACCCCCCATGGTCTCAGGAAGAGAGCGTTAGAAAGAACCTATTGTAGATAGGAAATGCCCTTCACAGTGTCCTTCATGTTACAAGGGTTAGGGAACATCATGTGAACGTGTCGAATAGATTTTTACTGTTTTTCTTTGACTTTCTTTTTTTTTTTACACCCAACATCACCAAATCATTCATTTGGAATCAGAATTCAAAGAACACGTGACAGTTGAGAAATGTATGTTTATTCTGATCCAGTTGTACAACGAATCTAGCTCAAATTACCAAATAAATGTTACATTATTTCTTCAGGACTGGGGCTTTTCGATGACTTCAAATTTAGGATCTTCAGATTTGAAGTCCGGGCATGTATTCATGTCTGCTCCACCATACATTTGCTTAAGCTTGAAGAGCTCTCTCTAGGTCTTGCTGGAGCTCTGGGCCAGTATCAGCATGTCCTCCAGAAGCTTCATTCTGTAGTCTCTAACCGTGTCCACAAAGAGTTTCTGTACAGGATCAAGCTCCTTATCAGATGCCACTGCTGGAACACCAGTGTTGCTCCTCAAATGCACTGAGCCTGTAGACCGAATGAGAGAAGAGAACCTGAAGAGCCTCTGAAAAATCAGGGAGATTGTCTTCCTTGCACTCAGTCCGCAGAGGCCAGAGCTTCCGCTGCTCCCACAATTCTGCTTCCGGCCCTGGCTCAGCCCTCACCCGCCTTCCCAGGATCTCAAGGTGTTACCGATTTTTTTTTCTTTATAGAGATCAGCCTACATGTTTCTAAAGATTAAAA
Source organism: Ursus americanus (assembly GCF_024610735.1). Lineage (NCBI taxonomy): Eukaryota > Metazoa > Chordata > Mammalia > Carnivora > Ursidae > Ursus > Ursus americanus. The sequence continues at coordinate 67,763,148 of NC_142138.1, read as the reverse complement.
ACCCAGGAGAGTAGAGATAAGCATCTGAACTAGTTCTCTACTGATAGTATTAACAAATTAGAAAACCGGTGGTTTAAAGCAACAAAGAGCATTTGTTACCTCACAGTCCTATGGCTCAGGAGTCTGGAATTACGAGGATGGGTTCTCTGCTCACAGAATTGGTCAGTATGTCGTCCCCACACGAAGCCGTCTGATAGTGACCTTGTTGTGGTTCTCTCTCCCAGGAGGGGCTGCCCTCACCATCTCACTCCTCTGGGATCCTCTTCCCTGACCCTGATTTGTGTCTGTCATGATGCTTTCAGTTTACCCAGGTGGCTTAGGAGGAAGGTTAGAACTGTGGAGCCCAGAACTGATCTCTGCTGTCTCTTCTCCAGGGGCAGAATAAATGACAGAGGTCTTCATAAAGAAATGACTCCCATGAGGGCTGACATCCCCCAGCAATTGGAGCTGAGGAGGAAACGCCCTAAAAACCCAAGTCATGGAAGCAGGACCCACATGAGGTAGGAGCCCTTCCCAGAAATGTCCCCTTTCTCCGTTGAAAGCCACCTTGGATGAGGGACTTGGTCTGCTCAAACCGGAGTCAGTCTTGTGAGCACTGGGGCGTCAGAATCTCCATCCTAGGCTCTTTGTTTGAAATAGGCTTTTTTTCATACATGAGAATCTCCTTGGAGTTTTTGTCTGAAATGCAGCTTCTTTGCCTTATTCCCAGGGGATTCTAACAAGCACCACAGTGACTCTGATGTAGGTGTCCTTTAGCTCTGCAGCAGGTGCCCAGGGACTGGAGCCCTGTCTGCTACATGATGTCCCAGTTCACATCTAACTTTCCAGTGGCTCATGCTGGCTTTCCTAATTTATAGTATACATTTTCTATCATACAGGAGATACATATGCTCAAAGAGAGAATTAAATGATCCAGTAAAGCGTATGTGACCTGTGGTGAAGCTGCTATCGGACTCTTGGACAGCTTCTCTGAAGGCTGTGCTTTTATTGCTTCAGCACAGACCCGGGATAGGGTTGGAATGGAAATATGGTTGGGACTGGAGATCAGTAAAAGTTCGTCATTCCTGGTAACTGTTATTTATCCACTTGACAAGTATTTACTGAATGTTTCACCTGGCAGGCTGTCATGGAGGCACTGGGGACATGGCTGAGCAAGGCAGACTGATGCCACCTCTCAGGAAAATGAATGTTGGCACAGGAGTCAGATATCTGATCGATAATCACGTAAGTGCATTTTATTTGTGATCATGATGAGTGTTACGTAATACACTTGTGTGCTGTGATCCTGGTCTATTAGCCAGTGATTTAAAAGTGAATAAAAGGAAGAGAACTATATCGCTGTGAGAAAAGATTTGTCCCCAAATAGGCCTTCTGGTGTTTTTAACAGTGGAAATGCTTACATTTAATCCAAGGTCTCCTGAAAATTACTTATGCATTTTTAAGGGGAACTTTTAATTTCAGTGTCCCCTGAAATTCTGTTGTGGGTTTCTGGAGGGTGCATTAGGTGCCTCGACAGGGAAGCTTGCAGCCAAGGCCATTGTGGGGGCTCTCCTGCCATCAAGTGATAAAGGAGTTTGGGGCAATGTCTTAATCTCTCTGGGCCTCAGTTTCCTCATCTGTAAGATAAGGTTGTTATTCAAATTCTCCAAAGTCACCTCCTGCTCAGATTCTGTGAGTGCATGAGGGACTGAGATGCCTGTTAAGCAGCCCTGGGGACTGCAGCTGAGACCTGACTTGGTCTCTTCTCTGCGTGTCTCCTGCAGGAGCCTGAGCTGAGCCCACACTGAAAACAGAGAACAGAGGGAGCCAATGAAAGACAGAAAAGCAGCACGTTTGGAGGATGAGAATAACCCAACGATGTCCAAGGCAATGGTGAAGCAGGTGGTTGGTGCAGGAGGTAAGAAGAAGGACAAGTTGAGTTCAGAGAAATCAGGGGAGACCACGGAATGCATACAGCAGCTTCCAACTCTGCAAGGAAGGAGGACTAAGAGAGTAACTTAGGCCACAGTGAACCTGTGCACCTGCCGACGAGCCCCACAGGATGGAGCGGGCTTGGTTTGAACTGCTGGGAAGCACCAATTCCAAGAGGAGGAGGATGTGACCATGAGGCTCTGCCCCAGACGCCTAGCCTCGACCTTGGAGCTGCCCTCATGGTCGATGTCCTCCACGTAAGTGTGGGCTTAGAGGGATCAATGATGTTTGGATAAGGGTTGGAAATGTCCATTCTCACTGCAGATAGTTCTGCCCTAAGGTCAGGGAGGCCCAGGGTAGTGGACCATTGCATCTGAAGCCACATGATATTAATAATATTCTTAATAATGCTGCCTGGGGGTCATGAATGGAAAGGGTCAAGGATCTACTCAGAAAGTGAAGGTTTAGGGAATATAATATTTGAGTGGAGTCAAGTGTAGTGTAGTGGGAGAAAAGTTATTGCATTTAACAGCACCTGATGACTTCCGGGGAAACAAAGCTGACGCTAATCATGGCTCTAGATGCCAAATAACAAAGCAAACCACTTTCTTGCATTGGTCGTAGAGAAACAGGAAGCCCTTAATGCACATAACATGCTGGAAAGTTGCTCTGCCAGGAGGGTCATGCAATAAAACAGATCACCTGGCCGGTGGCAGAAGAAAGGGCTGGGCTGAGTTTGTGACAGTATCCCTTAGGTGGTGGAGAAAAAGGGTTGGGGCTTTTGAAGTTACAAGTGAGCTGGCTCATAGTAACATTACACCATCTTGAGAAAACATATCTAGCAAAATTTTGGATTCGATGGACACTAAAAATTTAGTCCACGATCTGCAATAATTCTTTTTTTTAATGCAATGATGATTTTAATTTTTGTACTTTGTTATTTGATTACTGTCGAAGTTGAATATTTTCTCTTAAGTTAATTATCTTAAATACTTTTTATGTGACAGTCTGTTTAAGATTTGAAGTACGTAATTGACACAGTATACTTCAGTTCCTTAGGGCAATGAGAAAACCATAGTAGCCTTGTGTATTGGTTGGTTATTGATTTATAAAACTGTACTAGTTTTCAACATGAAATTATGGGGATATTGACTAGTCCAGAAGCCTTGTTAACCATATACTATAAAGGAAGTTGAAGAAAAACATGCTAAGGTGAAAATGCATACAATGTTCCCCCCAAATTAAAAATTCCCAAATACAAATATGCTTTAAATGCAAAGAGTCAAGGCCTACTGTTGGAAGCTGTTCACTAGTACTGAGGAAGGTCATCAATTCACTCTACTTCTTTGTATCTAGTTAATTTTCTCCTCTGGGAAACAAACTGAGGGCTTCAGAGGAGAGGGGGTGGGGGAATGGGATAGGCTGGTGATGGGTATGAAGGAGGGCACATATTGCATAGTGCACTGGGTGTTATATGCAAGTAATGAATCATGGAACTTTACATCAAAAACTAAGGATGTACTGTATCGTGACTAACATAATATAATAAAAATATTATTTAAAAAAAAGAAAATACGGTAGGAATAGAGACTGGATTAGCTAGGTAAGGATAAGTACAAGTTACCTCTAGGTGTATCCAGAATTGTTGACAGTTCCCTCTGGGCATATTAGATGATGGTAATGAATGGTGAAACAAATTTCTAATTCTGCCTGTTACTTGGGCGTAGATTTCTGATGTTTTCCATAAGGACAGATTGATTTCAGGAGAGCCTCAATTGAGAATGTCTGGGGAAGGCACCTAAAACAATCAGATTAAAATAATATGTGAGTAGGTTGAAGTTGAGCACTGCAATCATTCTTTCACAGATTATCCACTGTTGGCTTGAGCTAAAAATGACTTTTCCATTCTTAGAAAACCAAAGGGCACCTGGGTGGCTCATTCAGTTAAGCGTCTGACTCTTGGTTTCAGCTCGGGTCATGATCTCATGGTAGTGAGGTCAAGACCCGAGTTGGGCTCCACGCTCAGCCCAGGCTCTGCCTCAGATTCTTGCTCCCTCTGGGAGTCTGCCCCTCTGTTCTCCCAGCTCGCACTACTCTTTCTCTCTAAAATAAATAGAATCTTTTAAAAATTAATGACGCTCAGAAATAATGAGATTTAAACACATCCTATGATGACTTTGATGAATAACAAGTCAAGCAGCTTTTTGTTTTGTTTTGTTTTGTTTTGTTTTGTTTTGTTTTAACAGAGAGCAGAACTGTAATTCAGGATGTCAGTGGAAGAGGCGAGTAATATCCTATCCTCTCAACATCCAAATGTAAACAGGTAAAAGAAGGAATGTATAGAATTATATGTCATGTACACAATGATTGGTTGGTTATAAACAAATTGAAATAAATCTGTGTTTATATTGACTCTTGAGCCCTGTCAAATAGGCAGAGCATTGGGAAACAAAAACTGGACCGAAAGTCATTTGCATACTTAGACTTTGGAAAACCATTAGACAAACATGAATCAAACACATATAAAGCTGTTTGTGTGCCACATTTTAGGCCATCAAGGGTGAACTTTAGGAGAGACACCTAATACTGAATGGATGCTTTGGTTTTTTTGAGACATGTCACCTGAGCCACTGGGAATTTGAACTTGTGAGTCACAGAGGTGAGCAAGCTTTGCCTGATAGGATGTTAAGTTCAAAGCCTAAAGAGGTAACTTAAATATGCTACACACACCACTCACGACTTAAACCAAAGATCTTTCTCTCTTCCTTGGGGGAATGAAGCTGACGCAAAGGACTACAGCTTCTGTTGCAGAATCAGGACCTGACCCTTTCAGACTCATGGGAGTGGACACCTACTTCAGATTTGAAGTAGGAGCCATTGTCTCCAACGGTAACTCAGTCACACAACTGAGTCACACACAGCCCTCAGCCTGCCACTATTAATTGTTTTAATGCTGTTGGTATCATTTTATAATAGATCACATCAGAAAGAAGACGAATCAGGTTTGGGTACCATTCATGGTATTTGATGGATATATCATTGCATACCGTCCCAAGGCTTCTGGTAGTACATAGTGCTGGCAGTAGATTATTCAAGACTAAGTAAAATAATAAGAGAAAACATTGGCCCTTAAATTTCTCAACTGTGGTATCGCATCTAAACACAAGATAGATTAGCAGCCTTACCAACTGAGTGGTTACTCTTAAGGAAAGTTTATTAATGAACATACAAAGCATTTCACATGCATTCGTCCACAAGACTCTTTGTAGAGCTATTTACCTTTTCTTTGGGCTGCTGAGAAAACTCCAAGTGAATGGAATAAGATTCTTGTCACCTGGCAAATACCTAAATCTCCAAAGATATGGTCACTGGCAGATCTAGCTTGACTCTGAAAAGCATTTGTTTGTATCAAGATAAAACATCTACATATAGACTGGTGATGGGTAGTAAGGAGGGCACGTATTGCATGGTGCACTGGGTGTTATATGCAACTAATGAATCATCAAACTTTACATCGGAAACCGGGGATGTACTGTATGGTGACTACATAATATAATAAAAAAAACATTAAAAAACTCTACATATAAAACTCAGATGTGTTTTATGTGATCGCAATGCCTAACTGAAATGTGAAAAGTGATACCATTGATAATAGCATGAAGCCTGAAATACTGAGGGATAGATCTGAGTGAAAATCACAAAATATTTCACAGAGAAATGAATGAAGCCATAGGAAATGAAGAGAAATTCTTATTCATGGGTCCCAAGCTTCAGTACTGTTCAAACATCAATTTCCCCCATCTGATATATATACACTCAATTGAATCACTCTCAAAATCTCAGCCTTTATCCTTGGTAGAAAGTGACGAGTTGATTTTAAAATTCATAGAAAACTGTAAATGACCTAGTGTGCCCCAAAGACGTGTGAAACAAAGAACCAAGTTTGAGGGCTAGCTGTACCTAATTTGAAGAACTATTCTGAAGTTATAGTAATCGATACAGATTGGTATTGGCATATGACAGGTAAGCAGATCAATAAAATGGATTACGGATTCCAAAAAGAAACTAACATCTATACGGAGAAGAGGTTTTTGATAAACGTGAGAAGCAAAGCATTGTAAGAAGTATTATCTTTTGACTTAAAGCAGTAGCTTAAGTAATATCCTCTGCCTTCTTCACAGAGACTAGCACATGGAAGTGGTAGCTGGGCACCTGGGTGCCTTCCTTCTATGAAAACAGAAAAGTATTTAATATACTTCATAGTCATTTTAATCAAAAGCAAATCATCTTAATAAAAACACATAACTGGCCTTAAAAATAAATTGTAACAAACTGTGAAAAGAAAAAAAAAAGAAGAAGTATAATCTTTTGGAGGTCCTGGTGGCTCAGTTGGTGAAGTGTCCAACTCTTGATTTTGGCTCAGCTCATGATCTCAGGGTCCTGGGATCTAGCCCTGCATCAGGCTCCATGTTCAGCAGGGGGTCAGCTTGGGATTCTCTCTCTCTCTCCCTCTGCCCCTCCCTCCCCAAAATAAATAAACAAATCTTTTAAAAATGTATAATCTTGGGGCGCCTGGGTGGCTCAGTCGTTAAGTGTCTGCCTTCGGCCCAGGGCGTGATCCCAGAGTCCTGGGATCGAGTCCCACATCAGGCTCCTCCTCTGGGAGCCCGCTTCTTCCTCTCCCACTCCCCCCACTTGTGTTCCCTGTCTCTGCTGGCTGCCTCTCTCTCTGTCAAATAAATAAATAAAATCTTTAAAAAAATATATAATCTTTCACTAAGTGGTCAAGTGTAATATTTTCAGCACATGAATATGGATATGACCTATGTATATGCATGTGAAAATAAATACATAAAATTGGAATCATAACTCACACCATGCAGAAATTAGCCTAAAATAGAGTATGGGCCTAAATAGAAATCTTAAAATGTTAAGACTTTTTGAAAAAAACGTAGTAGAAAAGTCTTTAGGAGCACCTGGGTGACACAGTTGGTGGCTCATCTGACTCATGATTTTGACTTAGGTCCTGAGCTCATGGGTGGTGGGATCAGGCCCAGAGTTGGCTATGCACTCAGTGGGGAGTCTGCTTCAATTTCTTTCCCTCTTTCCCTCCCCCTACTTGCTCTCTCTCTGTCACTTTCTCGCAAATTAAATAAATAAATCTATAATTTTTAAAAGAATTTGTTTATTTGAGAGAGACAGAACACAAGCAGAGGGGCAGGCAGATGGAGAGGGAGAAGCCGACTTTCTGCTGAGCAGGAAGCCTGAAAGGGGGCTCAATCCCAGGACCCTGGGATCATGACCTCAGCTAAAGGCAGATGAGTAACCAACCGAGCCACCCAGGCACCCCAATAAATAAATCTTTAAAAAAGTGTTTAGAACATAATGTTGGACAATGATTTCTTTCTGTTTTTTTTTTTAACAATTTTATTTATTTATTTGACAGAGTGAGAAAGCACAAGCAGGGGAGCAGCAGAGGGAGAGGGAAGAGCAGACCCTCCCCAGGGCAAAGAGCCCGATGTGGGGCTAGATCCCAGGACCCTGGCATCACAACACTTAACCGACTATGCCACCCAGGCGCCCCCAGACAATGGTTTCTTAGATATGACACCAAAATTGTGATTAATGAAAGAACAATTTTGGACTTCATCAAAATTGAAAACTTCTGCTCTTCAGAAGACATTGGTGAGAGAATGCAAAATCAAGGGAAAACATAGAAGGAGAATATATTTATAAATTACATATCTGGTGAAGATCTCCTAATAGAACCGTTGAAAGAACTCTCAAAAGTTAAGAAGAAGACAAACAATCCAATTGAAAAATGGGTAAAAGAAAAGTGCCTGGGTGGCTCAGTTGGTGAAGCAGCTGCCTTTGGCTCAGGTCATGATCTCAGGGTCCTGGGATCTAGCCCCTACCCCCTCTGTCAGTCTCCCCACTGAGCAGGGAATGTGCTTCTCCCTCCCCCTCTGCCCTCCCCACCCCACCTCCACACCGCCCCCGCTCTTGCTCTCTGTCTATTTCAAATAAATAAATAAAACCTTTAAAAAAATAAAATAAAATGATAACATGGGTAAAAGATTTGTGAACAGCTCAGCAAAGCATATATACGGAAGGCATATAAGGACATGCCAAGATCTACATCATTACTTTAGGAAAATGCAAATTGAAACCACTATCTGCCAATTAAAATGGCAAAAATGAAAAGAATCTCCATTCCAAGTATTGGCAAGGATGTGTAGGAGCTAGAATTCTCGTACACTGCTGATGGGCATGTTAAATTCTACAACTACTCTAGAAAATAGTTTGGAAATTCTGTTTTGTTTTTAAGATTGATTGATTTGAATGAGAGAGAGAAAGTGAGTGGGGGAGCAGTAGAGGGAGAAGGAGAGGGACAGAATATCAAGCAGACTCCCTGCTGAGCATGGAGACCTACTTGGGGCTGGATCTCACCACCAATGAGATCATGACCTGAGCCAGAATCCATGTCAGACACTTAACCGACATAAATATATCAAAGTGAAAGAACAGCGATTCAAAAATATACCCACATATGCACAGCTATTTGATTTTGTATACGTGTGAGTATATGTTAATATTCTTTACTGGGGAAGTGGAAGACTTTTCTGTTAAAGGTAATAGAGCAAAAGATGGTTTGTTTTTTAAAAATTAAATATTAACAAACACTTCCCACTACATATTGAAATTAACTGGAGATATGAAAGCAAGAATTACAAAGCTTATAAAAGAAAAATAGGAAGTATTTTCACAATATTGGCATAGACAAATGTTTCTAAAACAGGACACAATAGCACTCACCATAAAAAATTCAATTAAATTGTTGTTATGAAAACTAAAGGCTTCTGTATACCGTAAGACATCCTTCAAAAATGAAAGGCCATCTATAGACCAGAAATGATTATTTTCAATACATATATCTGACAAAACACTCAGCGAAAATATATCAAGAACTCTTATAAATCACAAAGAAAATGAGAAAAAAACCTAGTATATTAATGGGCAGAAATATTTTTAAAAGCCCATACCAAAAGAATACATCCAAATGATAATAAGCATATGAAAACCCAATGGGGTATCTGCTAGATTGGTTGCCTTTTTTTTTTTTTAAGTGGACCCCAACACAGGGCTCCAATTCACGACCCTGAGATCAAGACCTAAGCTGAGGTCAAGAGTTGGATGGTGTCCCCCAAAATGGTTTCTAATGCTGCCTCCTCTCTTCACTAGATATGTGGCCTTGGGAAGCTTTGTAATATTTCTCAGGTTTTTTTTTTTTTTCTCATCAGGAAAAGGATAACATCTGAGTAATAAGACAATTCATAGGATTCAGTATAATCGCCTGGTAGGGTGCAAGAACTGTACTTTTGCTAAGAAGGTATTTGACCTTGAATTATCCTTTACACATTTTTAAAAGCACAGACAATTGGCGAAGAACAGACAAGTTGTTCTAAAATAAATATCCTTTCACCTTTACTTTTTTAAAAAATTTTTTTATTATGTTGTGTTAGCCACCATACAGTACATCCTTAGTTTTTGATGTAGTGTTCCATGATTCATTGTTTTTGTGCATGTGTGTTTTGTTTTTGTTTTGTTTTTTTTAAAGATTTTATTTATTAATTTGACAGAGAGAGAGACACCAAGAGAGGTAACACAGGCAGGGGAAGTGGGAGAGGAAGAAGCAGGCTCCCAGCGGAGGAGGAGCCTGATGTGGGGCTCAATCCCAGGACTCTGGGATCACGCCCTGAGCCAAAGGCAGATGCTTAACGACTGAGCCACCCAGGCGCCATCCCATGATTCATTGTTTGTGCATAACACCCCGTGCCCCATGCAATATGCGCCCTCCTTAATACCCATCACCGGCCTATCCTAATCTCCCCACCCCCTCCCCTCTGAAGCCCTCAGTTTGTTTCCCAGAGTCCATAGTCTCTCGTGGTTCATTCCCCCTTCTGTTTACACCCCCTTCATTCTTCCCTTCCTTCTCCTACCAATCTCCCTGCTATTTCTTACCTTCCATAAATGAGTGAAACCATATGATAATTGTCTTTCTCTGCTTGGCTTATTTCACTTAGCATAATCTCCTCCAGTCCAGCCCATGGTACTGCAAAGGTTGGGTAATCTTCCTTTCTGATGGCTGAGTAAAATTCCATTGTATATATGGGCCACATCTTCTTTATCCATTTGTCTGTTGAAGGGCATCTTGGCTCCTTCCACAATTTAGCTATTGGGGACAATGCCGCTATGAACTTTGAGGTGCATATGGCCCTTCCCTTCACTACGTCCGTTTCTTTGGGGTAAATACACAGGAGTACAATTGCTGGGTCATAGGGTAGCTCTAGTTTTAACTTTTTGAGGGACCTCCACACTGTTTTCCAAAGTGGCTGTACCAACTTCCATTCCCACCAACAGTGTAAGAGGGTTCCCCTTTCTGCACATCTTCTCCAACATCTGTTGTTTCTTGCCTTGTCCATTTTTGCCATTCTAACTGGCATAAGGTGGTATCTCAATGTGGTTTTGATTTCAATTTCCCTGATGGTTGATGATTTTGAACATTTTTCCATGTGTCTGTTAGCCATTTGTATGTCTTCGTTGGAAAAGTGTCTGTTCATACCTTCTGCCCACTTTTTGATTTGATTATTTGTTTCTCGTGTATTGAGTTTAAGAAGTTCTTTATAGATCTTGGATACCAGTCTTTTATCTGTAGTGTCATTTGCAAATATCTTCTCCCATTCTGAGGGCTGTCTCTTAGTTTTTTTCACCTTTTACCTTTTCTACAAAGAAATCATGTATATAATATGAAGATTGGAGGGGAACCAATTTGTATTGAACAACTTTCCCCAAACCCTGAGGCATGTCTACTTTCCACGAAGACCAGAGATGAAATTCTTGACTAGGTCCAACCCCTGCAGTCTTCTCGGTCTGGAGGGGACTGAGAAAGTCCACCCTAGCCCTAGAATGATCTGGACTACCGGACAAGTGCTCCTCAGAAAAATAATCAACTACTCACCACTATAGGCCCTGGCAATTTGTGAAACTATGCATGAGGTGTAGACCAACTCAACTATATAACCAGGACTCTCCCCTGAATCAAGGTCAGGATATCGTTAGATACCATTTCCAAAATCTCTGTTATAGGCCACGGCATGCTCCATAGGAGGGAAAACAAGCACAAGAATATCAATTGAGATAGCAATCAACAGACAATTAATCAAGAGACAAGAACCATTATTAACTAATGTCCACCACCCCCTAAAACCCAGGAAAGTTCTCATTCAAAAGCAATGTTTTGAGGAATATGTAGTTATAAATCTTCATGATTTGGGGTTAGAAGCCAGTTTCTTAAATGGACAAGCAACCCAAGAATAAATAGATAACCCGGATTTCATCAAAATTAAAAGGTTTTTGTTTCAAAGGACACTATCAAGGAAGTGAAAAGCCAATCCACACAACGGGAGAAATATTTACAAATTGTATATCTGATGGAGGTTTGCTATCTAGAATACAAAAAACAATAACAAAAAAACCAAAAAACCCCAAAACCCAAAAAAGCCTCTTACACTAAGCCATAAAAAGACAGCCAACTTAAGAATGGGAAAAAGAGTTTGAGTAGACTTTCTCTAAAGGATAATACCAATGCAACAATGAACACGTGAAATGGTGCTCAGTATCATCATCAGTCATTAGGGAAACACAAATCTAAAGCACAGTGAGATATCACTTCACCCGACTAGTATGACTTGTAGAGAAATGGAATTCTTACACATTCTTAGTGGGAGTGTAAAATGGGGTTGTCGCTTTGCTGTGGAAAATAGTTTGGCACTTTCTCAAAAAGTTAAACATAGGGTTACATATGACATAGCAATTCCACTCCTAGGTATATAGCTAAGAAAATTGAAAATACATGTCCACAGAAGGGGAAGAGTAGCCTACATAACACAGAGATGCAGGAAGAAGAACACTGAGAGAGCAGGGACAGGAAACAGTTTCCAAACTTCATTGCATAGATTAACTCTGGTTTTTCTCTTATGTTCTTGGTTTTTTGTCATTTGTTTGTTTGTTTTGCTTTAAAGAAAACTTTATTTACTACATACATCCTAAAAATGTGATGTAAATAGAGGAAGATCCAAATAAATTTAAAAGCTTTTCAAATACAAAGCAACTAAAGATAACTAAAGCACTAGCATGTTTCTCGTGCTAGAGAAAAAAAAAAAAAAACTAGAGAAGACACAGAGAAGAACATCGTGATAGTCTGCGACTTTGAATATTTCCCTTAAGATCTGTTTTACCTTAAAGACAAGTGGGATGAGTTCATGGCAGCCCTTAAGAATACCTGTTGGGAGAGGTGCAGTTAGTTGAGCATCTGACTCTTGGTTTAGGCTAGGGTGATGATCTCATGGGTTGTGAGACTGAGCCCCTTGTCTCACTCTCTCCCTTTACCCACGCCCCATTCTCTCTCTCAAATAAATAAATCTTTAAGAAAAAAAAAGGGAAACTTCTTGGGAAGCTATTTGTGCCTTGATGATAATATACACACATAAGAATGAAGAATGAGAACTATGCTGACATCATTTTTTAGAAAGAGATGGGAACTGTGGTCTCAGCACAAGGGTGGACAACTATTGAGTGTGGCCACTGAGGGGGGTCCCCATCAGTGATGACCTTCAGGGGAGACCAGGCAGCCTGGTGTATCAGCACGGCCTCGGCAACTGGAAGGCAGTGGCTCCCCGGGTTCCACTGAAAGGCCCAACGTTCCAAATCTGTTATTACAAGTGCAGACCGTTACCTGGCATTCTGGGTTCTCCCTCTGTCATTCCGGTTGGAGCCTGAGCTGGGGCAGGGCCTTTGGCTATCAGCTCTGGCATCTTGAACCTTGTTTTTGTGGTTACTGAGTCTCAAGTGCTGTGGGGTGTTGTTCAAATTGTTCCCAACAGTAAGTAGAGAATTCCTGTATCCTCAACCCTCAGTCCTGATTTAAACCTACTGATTTCACTGGGTTTTAACCCATCCTGTGTTTGGGTTTCTTCTGCTCATTCCCCAGCTCTACCTCTTCTGCCACACGTCACCATGGCAGCACCTCTTGGCCCTCTTTCCGATCCTGGGGCAGAAAAGAGCCTCCTGGAAATCAACCAGGACCTTCAGTCCCAGCTGGAGAAAAGCAAGCAGGACTTCCGAGACCTCAAGGAGAAATTCCTTATATCCGAAGCTACTGCCTACTCCCTGGCCAACCAGCTGCAGAAATACAGTAAGTCCTACAAGGTCATGCTCACCAAAGCGATGGCTGTCTGTATTCCTTCTGAGAAACTAAAACCCTCTCCAGATGTTGTCCTTTCTATTTCCACTGTCACAATAAATTTCATTCTGACCACAATCCAGGAATGGTAGAGGTGGGTATTTTACCCTCAGTTTGCTGAGGATGGGAAAACTGAAGACAAATAGGTTAGCAACCTCCACAGGCTAGCTGTGACAAGTAGGGTGGGGTTAGAGTTCACATCCCAGTTATTGATTCCTGGTGCAGACACAGAAATGCCTGGTCTTCTCAGGATTGTCTCTGTGCTGTATCAGATCCTGCATCACAGTGACTCCAGAGCTCCATCAGGTCAGGTTCCTCTGATGTCCCACTGGCAAAGCACCGAGCTAGTGACACTGGGGAAACATGCTGATGGTACACATGGGGGGAGGGTAGCAGGTGACATGACCTGCTTTCAAGGAGATAGAGGTGGGTTCTGCTTTCTCTGAAACTGTGGTATCCATGAGTGACGCCATCCACACAGTGACTCCCCTGGTGAGAGGGAACCCATGCAGGCTCTGCTTCCTGGCTCCACAGAGGCCATTTGATACCCTGTGATAAGGCTGAGCGTGTTTCCGGGAACATCAGACAACCTCTGCTACCTCCCCTGTATCTCCCTGAGCTGGGGAACCTTCAATGATGTAGGGAGCCCAACAGTTTGAGGCCTGGGCCATGAGACATGTGGCCAAGAGAGAATGAGGGTGAGTGGGGGAGACCACGGCCCCAGGAACCACCCAAGCCAGTGCGTGGGGTAGGCTCTCCCCCACAGTAAGCCTGAAATAAGGAGCTCGGTGGCCTTATTTTTAAGAGGGGGCTGCGGTGCCCGAGGAATCATGAGAATGGGGCACGTGCACAGCCGAGCGATAGGAAGGAATCCTGACAACTCTGAGCCCGAAGTTTTCTCATTTTCTCACAATCTGCTTTCAATATAACAAGGGGAGGTATAATTAAAAACGATTCATGCAGACAAAAGTAAAAATTGAAGCCTGTTATTTAAGAAAGTGAAGAGGTGATGAGCTTTCAGGGAAGGACAAACAAAGTCTTATTTACAACATTCCCGATAATCATCCCATTAACTGGGAAAGCAGTTGTGAAGATGATGAAAACAGGTATCACCCGAGGGCTTGCGGTGGAGGTACCACAGCACAGGGGTGAAGAGCATGGGCTCTGGGCCAGGCTTCCTGGACTCAAATCCAACTGCCTATCTTCCTGTGCCTCAGATTCCTCCTCTGTTAAACTACTACTATCGCGGGTCCTAGTTCTCTGAGTCGAAATGAATACTGAGTAGTTCCTTGTAAAGCTCTAACAGCAGAGCCTGGCACCGTGTAAACTCTGTTCATAATTCTACTGCTTCTAATAACACACACTTTATTAGGATTTGGCCATATTCCTTTCAGGTCCTTCTGCTTTTATGCATTCTAGTTCACACGAGTGTATCGGGTGAATTTTTACCTTTGAGATACTTGTTCAGTATAGAAATCCTAGTTCAGGGGACCCATCGGTCCTGGAGTCCTGGGGGCCTTACGTCATGTCCCTGCTTAGTGTTTTACTTAAGAGGCCACAAGACTTGCTAGAGTGGCCATGATCAGGGTCGGTGTCAGGGGATACGAATCCTGACTCTGCCAAATACCTGCTACTCACCGCGTCTACTTCCCCTCTGAGCTTTGGGGCTGTTCTTTCCTGGGCTCTGAAACAGGGAGGAATAGAATGCCCTGTAGTTAAGAGGCTGAGGAATGAGAAGTGGAGCTCCCCGTGCAGAGCCTGGTTGCCAGGGTTCCATTTGCGCTGGAATGGACCCCATCTCCTCCCTTGAAGACAGCGAGCACTGCAGCATATCCAGCTTTCCACTGAGACAGGCACCTCTGTTTCTCAGAGTGCGAAGAGTCAAGCGACATCATCGAATCCGTGCTGGGGGAGAAGGGGCAGCTGGAGAAGAGGGAGCGGGCAGACACGTTGGCTGAGAAGCTCAGGTAAGCAGGGCTCTGTGTGGGAGGCCTGAGGGAAGCTGTGGGCATCTCTGACCTGGGGCAGCAACAAGTCTGGGCCAGAAGGGCAGAAACCCTCATGGCAGGCACGTTCCACAACTATGTCTAAAACAACTAAGACAACAGTGATTGGTAAATGATGGACTCCAATGACTCAGAGCCTCATTCTCTCTTGTAAAAAAATATCAAAGTCACCAAATTCAAGGGAACAGTTCGTGGCATTTAGCACATTCACCGTGTTGTGAGATCACTACCTCATTTCCCTTTCACACAGTCACGACCTGGCTCACTACAGCTTGTCATCCGTTCCTTCAGCAAATGCTGTCCTCTTGACCCTGCCATTCTCCTGAGCTCAGGACTTAATACCAGCCCTACGGTCCACACTTCTGTGTCTGCCAGTGTGTCCATTCGCTGCACGATGCACTATATGGAGTTTTCCAGGGAAATGGGTATGCCCAAAGTGAGCAGCTGAGGGACATGTCTGTGACGTGTGCTTAGGAGGGCCCCTGGGTCTGTTTCCAGAAGAAAAAGATGCAAGGGACGTCAAGGGGGCTCACAGGAGCACTCTCTGATACAGAGGAGGCCTTGTTTTACTTTCTTCTTTCTCTGCCACAGGCAGGTAACCACACATGTGCACAAATTTGTTTCGGCGGCTGCTTGTGGGAAATTCTGCCAGAAATCTCCCCAAAAGCTCTTATAATCTATTGATCCACTCTCTGCATTGTTAAGTTTTCTCTCTGTCCCACCGTAGACAGTGCCATCTGCTGATCAAAGACCAGACTGAAGAGCTGACCCGTTTATATGATAAGTTAGGCGAAGGGAGAGATGTTTGCCAACTCCTTGATAAACACCTCGAGGACCTCCTCTCCCATGATGACCCTGAGCATTGCCAAGGACAGGGCTTCCAAGAGCAACTGGCTGAGGGACGCAGGCTGGCCAAGTGCCTAGCCCGAAAGCTCAGCTCAGGTAAGGCAGCCACAAGCCCTGATTGCACTGAGCTGCTCCAAGGCCCTGGGCTCACAAGAGTCTTCCCACTTGCCCTCACACAGTTTGTAGCAGCTGTCCTGTGTTCCCCATTGTGCGCAAGGCCATGAGAGGACCAGGACTAGAAGGTGGTAACAGAGAGGAGAAATGATTATGGTGGAGGTCATAGTGCTCCACATGTCTGCTTCCTCCCTGAGGGAACACAGCCCTTGGGGCAGGAGGCAGCATCCACCAGTGTTAGATCCCGGAAAGGAGACTGTGACAGGAGGCAGCTAGTTAGTGTACTAGGATCCCCGCCTAAGTGGGAGGTTCCCAGACTTAGCCCAGTCTGTATGAAATGTGGGTGAGAGAGTGAGGTTTACTTCGTCCATATCTGTCTCCTCATCTGTAATGTATATCAAATAACCTGTTGTCACTGTAGTGAGGAGATACGGAAAATTCATGAATGCACTTTAGACAAAGTAGAGCCCCTGACCGTGTGGAGTTGGATGAGGAACTTGATGCAGTAGGACTTGGAGGTGGGAACGCTGTTTAGACTGGAACATGTTTCCTAGATGACCCCTCAGTAACACTGGAGCCCACGCGGGGGCCCATGAAGTCCCCGGTGGTTGGATGTGGGACAGGGTGGTTGTCCTGTCCTCAGGACAAGGAGGAGGCTCTATGTGAGAGCTGTGAATGCACAGAGAGCCTGTGCCTGTGGCGCGACTTGCGGCACGCTGCTAGACACGGTTTGCAAAAGCCAAGATTGAAACTGGACAAGCATCCCCTGATATGGACAACAAGAGACAGTAGAAGCTGTTGCCCAGGGTCAGTGATGCTGATCCTCAGAATCAGAGACACACTGCCTGATGCATCAGAAAGCCATGCCACAGCAATTCTTAAGGACAGTGCCCTAAATGCAGTGGATGCCTAGTCATGCAAGGACACTTATGTCTCTCGGGCCATAGAGGCCACTGTGTTCATAGTGGTGATGTGGGAATAGCTGACGGGACATTTCTGAATTTATTTGCAGAAAATTATGAGAAGGAGGAGGATGAACATGAAGAGGAAACACGGACCCCCAGGTGACAATGAATGTTCAGGAACCGGTAATGTGTGGGTAAAAATGGACAGGGTCTCAGAAAGAAAAGGAAGTGAGGTCAAGAGAGTCACAGATGTCAGATGCAAGGATTAGCAAAACTGTAGGTGGTCAGCAAAGAATGGCCGTGTTGCCCGTTGTCTCTGTGGTGCTGTAAACCAAGATGGATTCACCAGCCTCAGGACTCCCTGTATGGACAAAATACCCATTCTTTCCTGTGACTGGACACCAGGAGATGCGTATCTACTTCCTACACAGTTCTCTAAGGGCCTTGGTAGGAAGGTGACCAGCAAAGGAATTGGTACACAGACACTAGCAAAATTAACCAGCAAGAGAAGTAACTTACCAAAACCAAACACGTGGGGTGTCATGTGACACTATTAATACAAAGGTGCCTAGCAGCCACACATTTCTGCAGTCTGCAGTGACTCCAGAGCTGTAACCACTTGGTCAATCTATGTTAAAGTCAACACGACTCAGGAACGTGGTGGCTGCCCCGGGCCTGGTCTCCCTCTGTGCTTCATGCCGTGACTGTACCATACTGGGGTGGTAGAGTCTCATTCCTCGTCAGCCCTGCTGTGGGCAGTGCTCTGCGTATCTGCTGCTGCTACTCTCCCCCCATCCCCCACCATGGCAGCCACACTTTGCCTCTTGTAGGATGGATAGCTTTTTCCCTCTCCAGGCGACGGCCCATTGCTTCTAGTGACCATTCCCTATAACTCCCATCAAAACCAGCTAGGAAGCCATGATGTCTGATCCCCCCGGTTTGATCTGTTGTCATTCCTGTCTCACCCGGCACAGCGTGGAGCAGGAAGAAGTCGAAAAGAAGGAAGTCCTACAGGACAGAGTGGATGATTGCGATTTGACCCCTTCGGTTCTGGAAGAAGGGTGTGACAGTGACCAGTCTTACAGTGATGGTGAGTTCCCATTTGAAGAACAGGAAATTGGCTCTGCTCTGGATGTAGCCAGAGAATGGTCCCATACCAAAGGGGATGAAAGTCCATGTGGTTCCCCAGGTAGTGTCCCTATTCCTTGTTCTTCACACCCTGTGTAGACTCAGAGTTTTAATCCCCATAAGTAGATCCTATCCTTACAAACTGTTGTGATCCAGGCTGTAGGACTGTGTTTGATATAAGACATTCCATGAGTCAGCGAGCTTTGCTCAACTCCTGTCTAAGTCACAGCACTTTTATGTCTGGGCCACTGTCAATCACTGCTCTCAAGGTGGCCCTGCCAGACTCATATACCTCTCCAGCCCAGGCACAGGAGGTCACTTCCAGACCTCCTAATTTTCACTGTATCTCTCTCTTTTTTTTATATAATAATATTTTTGATTATATTATGTTAGCCACCATACAGTACATCTCTGGTTTTTGATGAAAAGTTCGATGATTCATTAGTTCCGTATAACACCCAGTGCACCATGCAATACGTGCCCTCCTTACTACCCATCCCCAGCCTATCCCATTCCCCCACCACCCTCCCCTCTGAAGCCCTCAGTTTGTTTCTCAGAGTCCATAGTCTCTCATGCTTCATTCCCCCTTGTGATTACCCCGCCTTACTTTATCCTTTCATCTCCTACCGATCTTCCTAGTTCTTATGTTCCATAGATGAGAGAAACCATATGATAATTCTCTTTCACTGCTTGACTTATTTCACTTAGAATTATCTGCTCCAGTGCCGTCCATGTTGCAGCAAATGTTGAGACATCATTCTTTTTGATAGCTGAGTAATATTCCATTGTATATATGGACCACTTCTTTTAAATCCAGTCATCTGTTGAAGGGCATCTCGGCTCCTTCCATCATTTAGCTACTGTGGACAATGCTGCTATGAACATTGGGGTGCATATGGCCCTTCTCTTCACTATGTCTGTATCTTTGGGGTAAATACCCAGTAGTGCAATTGCTGGATCACAGGGTAGCTCCATTTTTAACTTTTTAAGGGACCTCCACACTAATTTCCAGAGTGGCTGTACCAACTTGCATTCCTACCAACAATGTAGGAGGGATCCCCTTTCTCCACATCCTCTTCAACAATTGTTGTTTCCTGCCTTGTCAATTTGCCATTCTAACTGGTGTAAGGTGGTATCTCCGTGTCGTTTTGATTTCAATTTCCTTGATGGCTAATGATTTTGAACATTTTTTCGTGTGTCTGTTAGCCAATATTATGTCTTCAATGGAAAAGTGTCTATTCATGTCTTCTGCCCATTTTATGATTTGTTTATTTGTTTCTTGTGTATTGAGTTTGAGAAGTTCTTTGTAGATCTTGGAAACCAGTCTTTTATCTGTAGTGTCATTTGCAAATATATTCTCCCATTCCGTGGGCGGCCTCTTAGTTTTTCTGACTGTTTCCTTGGCTGTGCAGAAGCTTTTTATCTTGATGAAGTCCCACAAGTTCATTTTATCTCTTGTTTCTCTTGCCTTTGGAGATGTGTAACGAAACACATTGCTGTGGCCGATGTCTAGAGGTTGCAGCAACCCTCTCAGAAGCAGCTGGGTTCTTCCCCAGGATCTCGGGGGAAAAGAATCAACTTGTTGTTGGCATGGACTCAAGGCAGGATGCTGTGATGATGGCCTGTCATATCAGGGACATTTATTTAATGGCTGAAGAGAGCAATGCCAGTGATTGCTTCCAGGGCCCTCCTAAGCCCTCCTGGATGAGTTCTCTCACAGTTGCCCGTTTTCACTCTGCTTCTGTTGCTCTCCTGTACTACATGGGACCTAAGAGTGGGCATTTGTGAAGGGGAGTCTGCTTCATGTAACTCTTTCTCTTCCTTTATTTGCAGAAAACCAAATTGATCAGGAGGGACCGAAAGGACAAGAGTCAGTTGCTCCCAGGTAATTCTGAATACTTGGGGGCTGTGAACTCAAAAGTGGCAACCAGAGAAAAGCAGAAAGTGCTGAAGAGAACTATAATATCTATTCGGTCGACAACAAATTATCCATTTTCACCATGTTTTCCGATTTTTTGTGGTACTTGGATTGCTTCCCACTTCTTAATTACTTCTCTAGTTGAGTAACCCACAGTCAGCTGACCCAGGTAAACTAATATGTAACAGGGATCGCTGAGCTCGCTCATTCTCTCCTCTGTGCTTTATTGAGAGATGCGCGTCTTCTTTTTGCCTGTTAGATTTATCATGTTGACATGTGTTCCTAGCAAGAACATATCACAGCAAGAAGACAAACATATACTATCATGCCAGATATTGAGAGAAAGAGGCCTTTCTAGATGAGATAGCTGGGACAGTCGCTTGGCCACTCCATGCAGAACTGGATGCCATTTGACAGGAAGGGGGAAAGCCACCATTCTGAGACTGTATGTAGTGAGTCATGACTGGATGGCACAGAGATAATTGAGGCTCCTTCCTCACAAGCTTGCTGTTTGGCCTGTGCGCTGAGCACTTACTGTCCTTTCTATCTGCTGCTCCTGTGACAAACAGAGCTTGTCGCACTCAAACAAGAAGAGTTGTTTCTCTCTTGTATGGGTCAGCCTCTCTGCTTTCTTGACCATTCCTTTGTCCCTTCCATCAAAGCCAGACAGGACATAGGATTTCAGATCCCTCTCAGGTTAATCTTCGGTTGTCCCCACCCTGCAGGCTCAGCGGACAGCTGCTAGAGGTGGTAGAGCAGGTCGGCTCCCGGGACTCTCCGGATAATCACAACTTGACACATTCAGTTCTTCCCGAGCTGTCTGACTCCTACCGGCCTTACAGAAGCGCCGCCATCTTCTCACCTGAGGATCTGGAAGTCTGTTCCTCTCTAGAAGTGGCCAGTGAGTACTCCATTGTCAAGGTGATAAAGTTCCAACTGGACACCCACATAGATCTCCTGTTCTTTGTACCCCAGACCTCTGCTGTGCCGAGAGAGGTCATCCCTGTGGGGAGGCCTTGTAGAGACATATTGATCTGAACTGGGCTCTAGGATTGAGTTTTAAGCACAGATATCAGGTGTGTCAGGGAGCGTTGCTCTCTTCCTAGTCCCAGGGCATGCCCATGTCATCTTGGCTTCTCTGTCAGGTCATTGGGCCACACTCAACTCACCTGAGCAAGATGAGCGCAGAAGGTGTCTGTCAGACCTAATTTGGATGAAACCTCTCTTCTCACCTTCAATAGCTCTACGTTTCATCTCTGAGCCAGGTCCTTTACGAATCTATGCCTGCCACTGTCAGTTGGCATTCTTGTCCAGGGGTAACTGGTTTTGCTATTCTAAACCCCACTTGTCTCTCTCCTTTGATGCCTGACAGCCTTGGCAGCTTTCCTATATCTTTGGAGGTGTCACTCCCCTGGTGCGTTCCCTTCCTTTAGTCTGTCTCTTTGTTCATCTTCCCTCCTCTCAAGTTAGCTGAGAACCAGAACTGGACCAATGCTATCGGACAGTGTATGTTTCTCTTGAGCCGCGCAGGATCCTGAAACAGACATACCCCATGAAAGGCCCCAGTATCTATGCAGCCTTGAAGATTGTTCTGCTTTGATGGTGTATAGATTCCATTCATGGGTTTAATCTCAATGGCTTCTTCCTCTCAACCATTCACCAACAGCATTTCAGATGGAAAAAGCCTGAATATTGCAGCAACCGTCTAGGAAGCAACCGGGTTCTTCCCCGGGATCTCGGGGGGAAAAGAATCAACGTGTTGTTTGCCTACACTCAAGACAGGATGCTCTGATGATGGCCTGTCATACCAGGGTCACTTGTTTAATGGCTTAAGAGAGCAATGCCAGTGATTGCTTGCAGGGCCCTCCTAAGCCCTCCTGGATGAGTTCTCTCACGGTTGCCTGTTTTCAATCTGCTTCTGTTGCTCTCCTGTGCTACATGGGACCTAAGAGTGGGCATTTGTGAAGGAGAGTCTGTGTCATGTAACTCTTTCTCTTCCTTTATTTGCAGAAAACCAAATTGATCAGGAGGGACCGAAAGGACAAGAGTCAGTTGCCCCCAGGTAATTCTGAATTCTTTGGGGCTGTGAATTCAGAAGTGGCACCCAGGGAAATGCAGAAAGTGCTGAAGAGAACTATATTATCTATTCGGTCCATGACAAGTTATCCTTTTTCACAATGCTTTCCGTTTTTTTGTGGTACTTGGATTGCTTCCCATTTCTTAGTTACCTCTCTCGTTGAGTAACCCACAGTCAGCCGACCCAGGTAAACTAATATGTCACAGGGATCGCTGTGCTCGCTCATTCTCTCCTCTGTGCTTTTTTGAGAGATGCATGTCTTCTTTCTGCCTGTTAGATTTATCACGTTGACATGTGTTCCTAGCAAGAACATATCACAGCAAGAAGACAAACATGTACTATCGTGCCAGATATTGAGAGAAAGAGGCCTTTCTAGATGAGATAGCTGGGACAGTCGCTTGGCCACTCCATGCAGAACTGGATGCCATTTGACAGGAAGGGGGAAAGCCACCATTCTGAGACTGTATGTAGTGAGTCATGACTGGATGGCACAGAGATAATTGAGGCTCCTTCCTCACAAGCTTGCTGTTTGGCCTGTGCGCTGAGCACTTACTGTCCTTTCTATCTGCTGCTCCTGTGACAAACAGAGCTTGTCGCACTCAAACAAGAAGAGTTGTTTCTCTCTTGTATGGGTCAGCCTCTCTGCTTTCTTGACCATTCCTTTGTCCCTTCCATCAAAGCCAGACAGGACATAGGATTTCAGATCCCTCTCAGGTTAATCTTCGGTTGTCCCCACCCTGCAGGCTCAGCGGACAGCTGCTAGAGGTGGTAGAGCAGGTCGGCTCCCGGGACTCTCCGGATAATCACAACTTGACACATTCAGTTCTTCCCGAGCTGTCTGACTCCTACCGGCCTTACAGAAGCGCCGCCATCTTCTCACCTGAGGATCTGGAAGTCTGTTCCTCTCTAGAAGTGGCCAGTGAGTACTCCACTGTCAAGGTGATAAAGTTCCAACTGGACACCCACATAGATCTCCTGTTCTTTGTACCCCAGACCTCTGCTGTGCCGAGAGAGGTCATCCCTGTGGGGAGGCCTTGTAGAGACATATTGATCTGAACTGGGCTCTAGGATTGAGTTTTAAGCACAGATATCAGGTGTGTCAGGGAGCTTTGCTCTCTTCCTAGTCCCAGGGCATGCACATGTCATCTTGGCTTCTCTGTCAGGTCATTGGGCCACACTCAACTCACCTGAGCAAGATGAGCGCAGAAGGTGTCTGTCAGACCTAATTTGGATGAAACCTCTCTTCTCACCTTCAATAGCTCTACGTTTCATCTCTGAGCCAGGTCCTTTACGAATCTATGCCTGCCACTGTCAGTTGGCATTCTTGTCCAGGGGTAACTGGTTTTGCTATTCTAAACCCCACTTGTCTCTCTCCTTTGATGCCTGACAGCCTTGGCAGGCTTTCCTATATCTTTGGAGGTGTCACTCCCCTGGTGCGTTCCCTTCCTTTAGTCTGTCTCTTTGTTCATCTTCCCTCCTCTCAAGTTAGCTGAGAACCAGAACTGGACCAATGCTATCGGACAGTGTATGTTTCTCTTGAGCCGCGCAGGATCCTGAAACAGACGTACCCCATGAAAGGCCCCAGTATCTATGCAGCCTTGAAGATTGTTCTGCTTTGATGGTGTATAGATTCCATTCATGGGTTTAATCTCAATGGCTTCTTCCTCTCAACCATTCACCAACAGCATTTCAGATGGAAAAAGCCTGAATATTGCAGCAACCGTCTAGGAAGCAACCGGGTTCTTCCCCGGGATCTCGGGGGGAAAAGAATCAACGTGTTGTTTGCCTACACTCAAGACAGGATGCTCTGATGATGGCCTGTCATACCAGGGTCACTTGTTTAATGGCTTAAGAGAGCAATGCCAGTGATTGCTTGCAGGGCCCTCCTAAGCCCTCCTGGATGAGTTCTCCCACGGTTGCCTGTTTTCAATCTGCTTCTGTTGCTCTCCTGTGCTACATGGGACCTAAGAGTGGGCATTTGTGAAGGAGAGTCTGTGTCATGTAACTCTTTCTCTTCCTTTATTTGCAGAAAACCAAATTGATCAGGAGGGACCGAAAGGACAAGAGTCAGTTGCCCCCAGGTAATTCTGAGTTCTTGGGGGCTGTGAATTCAAAAGTGGCACCCAGGGAAAAGCAGAAAGTGCTGAAGAGAACTATATTATCTATTCGGTCAATGACAAGTTATCCTTTTTCACAATGCTTTCCGTTCTTTTGTGGTACTTGGATTGCTTCCCATTTCTTAGTTACCTCTCTCGTTGAGTAACCCACAGTCAGCCGACCCAGGTAAACTAATATGTCACAGGGATCGCTGTGCTCGCTCATTCTCTCCTCTGTGCTTTTTTGAGAGATGCATGTCTTCTTTCTGCCTGTTAGATTTATCACGTTGACATGTGTTCCTAGCAAGAACATATCACAGCAAGAAGACAAACATATACTATCGTGCCAGATATTGAGAGAAAGAGGCCTTTCTGGATGAGATAGCTGGGACAGTCACTTGGCCACAAAATGCACAACTGGATGCCATTTGACAGGAAGGGGGAAAGCCACCATTCTGAGACTGTATGTAGTGAGTCATGACTGGATGGCACAGAGATAATTGAGGCTCCTTCCTCACAAGCTTGCTGTTTGGCCTGTGCGCTGAGCACTTACTGTCCTTTCTATGTGCTGCTCCTGTGACAAACAGAGCTTGTCGCACTCAAACAAGAAGAGTTGTTTCTCTCTTGTATGGGTCAGCCTCTCTGCTTTCTTGACCATTCCTTTGTCCCTTCCATCAAAGCCAGACAGGACATAGGATTTCAGATCCCTCTCAGGTTAATCTTCGGTTGTCCCCACCCTGCAGGCTCAGCGGACAGCTGCTAGAGGTGGTAGAGCAGGTCGGCTCCCGGGACTCTCCGGATAATCACAACTTGACACATTCAGTTCTTCCCGAGCTGTCTGACTCCTACCGGCCTTACAGAAGCGCCGCCATCTTCTCACCTGAGGATCTGGAAGTCTGTTCCTCTCTAGAAGTGGCCAGTGAGTACTCCACTGTCAAGGTGATAAAGTTCCAACTGGACACCCACATAGATCTCCTGTTCTTTGTACCCCAGACCTCTGCTGTGCCGAGAGAGGTCATCCCTGTGGGGAGGCCTTGTAGAGACATATTGATCTGAACTGGGCTCTAGGATTGAGTTTTAAGCACAGATATCAGGTGTGTCAGGGAGCTTTGCTCTCT
This sequence comes from Ursus americanus, assembly GCF_024610735.1. Lineage (NCBI taxonomy): Eukaryota > Metazoa > Chordata > Mammalia > Carnivora > Ursidae > Ursus > Ursus americanus. The sequence continues at coordinate 67,737,727 of NC_142138.1, read as the reverse complement.
TCCTAGTCCCAGGGCATGCACATGTCATCTTGGCTTCTCTGTCAGGTCATTGGGCCACACTCAACTCACCTGAGCAAGATGAGCGCAGAAGGTGTCTGTCAGACCTAATTTGGATGAAACCTCTCTTCTCACCTTCAATAGCTCTACGTTTCATCTCTGAGCCAGGTCCTTTACGAATCTATGCCTGCCACTGTCAGTTGGCATTCTTGTCCAGGGGTAACTGGTTTTGCTATTCTAAACCCCACTTGTCTCTCTCCTTTGATGCCTGACAGCCTTGGCAGGCTTTCCTATATCTTTGGAGGTGTCACTCCCCTGGTGCGTTCCCTTCCTTTAGTCTGTCTCTTTGTTCATCTTCCCTCCTCTCAAGTTAGCTGAGAACCAGAACTGGACCAATGCTATCGGACAGTGTATGTTTCTCTTGAGCCGCGCAGGATCCTGAAACAGACGTACCCCATGAAAGGCCCCAGTATCTATGCAGCCTTGAAGATTGTTCTGCTTTGATGGTGTATAGATTCCATTCATGGGTTTAATCTCAATGGCTTCTTCCTCTCAACCATTCACCAACAGCATTTCAGATGGAAAAAGCCTGAATATTGCAGCAACCGTCTAGGAAGCAACCGGGTTCTTCCCCGGGATCTCGGGGGGAAAAGAATCAACGTGTTGTTTGCCTACACTCAAGACAGGATGCTCTGATGATGGCCTGTCATACCAGGGTCACTTGTTTAATGGCTTAAGAGAGCAATGCCAGTGATTGCTTGCAGGGCCCTCCTAAGCCCTCCTGGATGAGTTCTCCCACGGTTGCCTGTTTTCAATCTGCTTCTGTTGCTCTCCTGTGCTACATGGGACCTAAGAGTGGGCATTTGTGAAGGAGAGTCTGTGTCATGTAACTCTTTCTCTTCCTTTATTTGCAGAAAACCAAATTGATCAGGAGGGACCGAAAGGACAAGAGTCAGTTGCCCCCAGGTAATTCTGAGTTCTTGGGGGCTGTGAATTCAAAAGTGGCACCCAGGGAAAAGCAGAAAGTGCTGAAGAGAACTATATTATCTATTCGGTCAATGACAAGTTATCCTTTTTCACAATGCTTTCCGTTCTTTTGTGGTACTTGGATTGCTTCCCATTTCTTAGTTACCTCTCTCGTTGAGTAACCCACAGTCAGCCGACCCAGGTAAACTAATATGTCACAGGGATCGCTGTGCTCGCTCATTCTCTCCTCTGTGCTTTTTTGAGAGATGCATGTCTTCTTTCTGCCTGTTAGATTTATCACGTTGACATGTGTTCCTAGCAAGAACATATCACAGCAAGAAGACAAACATATACTATCGTGCCAGATATTGAGAGAAAGAGGCCTTTCTGGATGAGATAGCTGGGACAGTCACTTGGCCACAAAATGCACAACTGGATGCCATTTGACAGGAAGGGGGAAAGCCACCATTCTGAGACTGTATGTAGTGAGTCATGACTGGATGGCACAGAGATAATTGAGGCTCCTTCCTCACAAGCTTGCTGTTTGGCCTGTGCGCTGAGCACTTACTGTCCTTTCTATCTGCTGCTCCTGTGACAAACAGAGCTTGTCGCACTCAAACAAGAAGAGTTGTTTCTCTCTTGTATGGGTCAGCCTCTCTGCTTTCTTGACCATTCCTTTGTCCCTTCCATCAAAGCCAGACAGGACATAGGATTTCAGATCCCTCTCAGGTTAATCTTCGGTTGTCCCCACCCTGCAGGCTCAGCGGACAGCTGCTAGAGGTGGTAGAGCAGGTCGGCTCCCGGGACTCTCCGGATAATCACAACTTGACACATTCAGTTCTTCCCGAGCTGTCTGACTCCTACCGGCCTTACAGAAGCGCCGCCATCTTCTCACCTGAGGATCTGGAAGTCTGTTCCTCTCTAGAAGTGGCCAGTGAGTACTCCACTGTCAAGGTGATAAAGTTCCAACTGGACACCCACATAGATCTCCTGTTCTTTGTACCCCAGACCTCTGCTGTGCCGAGAGAGGTCATCCCTGTGGGGAGGCCTTGTAGAGACATATTGATCTGAACTGGGCTCTAGGATTGAGTTTTAAGCACAGATATCAGGTGTGTCAGGGAGCTTTGCTCTCTTCCTAGTCCCAGGGCATGCACATGTCATCTTGGCTTCTCTGTCAGGTCATTGGGCCACACTCAACTCACCTGAGCAAGATGAGCGCAGAAGGTGTCTGTCAGACCTAATTTGGATGAAACCTCTCTTCTCACCTTCAATAGCTCTACGTTTCATCTCTGAGCCAGGTCCTTTACGAATCTATGCCTGCCACTGTCAGTTGGCATTCTTGTCCAGGGGTAACTGGTTTTGCTATTCTAAACCCCACTTGTCTCTCTCCTTTGATGCCTGACAGCCTTGGCAGGCTTTCCTATATCTTTGGAGGTGTCACTCCCCTGGTGCGTTCCCTTCCTTTAGTCTGTCTCTTTGTTCATCTTCCCTCCTCTCAAGTTAGCTGAGAACCAGAACTGGACCAATGCTATCGGACAGTGTATGTTTCTCTTGAGCCGCGCAGGATCCTGAAACAGACGTACCCCATGAAAGGCCCCAGTATCTATGCAGCCTTGAAGATTGTTCTGCTTTGATGGTGTATAGATTCCATTCATGGGTTTAATCTCAATGGCTTCTTCCTCTCAACCATTCACCAACAGCATTTCAGATGGAAAAAGCCTGAATATTGCAGCAACCGTCTAGGAAGCAACCGGGTTCTTCCCCGGGATCTCGGGGGGAAAAGAATCAACGTGTTGTTTGCCTACACTCAAGACAGGATGCTCTGATGATGGCCTGTCATACCAGGGTCACTTGTTTAATGGCTTAAGAGAGCAATGCCAGTGATTGCTTGCAGGGCCCTCCTAAGCCCTCCTGGATGAGTTCTCCCACGGTTGCCTGTTTTCAATCTGCTTCTGTTGCTCTCCTGTGCTACATGGGACCTAAGAGTGGGCATTTGTGAAGGAGAGTCTGTGTCATGTAACTCTTTCTCTTCCTTTATTTGCAGAAAACCAAATTGATCAGGAGGGACCGAAAGGACAAGAGTCAGTTGCCCCCAGGTAATTCTGAGTTCTTGGGGGCTGTGAATTCAAAAGTGGCACCCAGGGAAAAGCAGAAAGTGCTGAAGAGAACTATATTATCTATTCGGTCAATGACAAGTTATCCTTTTTCACAATGCTTTCCGTTCTTTTGTGGTACTTGGATTGCTTCCCATTTCTTAGTTACCTCTCTCGTTGAGTAACCCACAGTCAGCCGACCCAGGTAAACTAATATGTCACAGGGATCGCTGTGCTCGCTCATTCTCTCCTCTGTGCTTTTTTGAGAGATGCATGTCTTCTTTCTGCCTGTTAGATTTATCACGTTGACATGTGTTCCTAGCAAGAACATATCACAGCAAGAAGACAAACATGTACTATCGTGCCAGATATTGAGAGAAAGAGGCCTTTCTAGATGAGATAGCTGGGACAGTCGCTTGGCCACTCCATGCAGAACTGGATGCCATTTGACAGGAAGGGGGAAAGCCACCATTCTGAGACTGTATGTAGTGAGTCATGACTGGATGGCACAGAGATAATTGAGGCTCTTTCCTCACAAGCTTGCTGTTTGGCCTGTGCGCTGAGCACTTACTGTCCTTTCTATCTGCTGCTCCTGTGACAAACAGAGCTTGTCGCACTCAAACAAGAAGAGTTGTTTCTCTCTTGTATGGGTCAGCCTCTCTGCTTTCTTGACCATTCCTTTGTCCCTTCCATCAAAGCCAGACAGGACATAGGATTTCAGATCCCTCTCAGGTTAATCTTCGGTTGTCCCCACCCTGCAGGCTCAGCGGACAGCTGCTAGAGGTGGTAGAGCAGGTCGGCTCCCGGGACTCTCCGGATAATCACAACTTGACACATTCAGTTCTTCCCGAGCTGTCTGACTCCTACCGGCCTTACAGAAGCGCCGCCATCTTCTCACCTGAGGATCTGGAAGTCTGTTCCTCTCTAGAAGTGGCCAGTGAGTACTCCACTGTCAAGGTGATAAAGTTCCAACTGGACACCCACATAGATCTCCTGTTCTTTGTACCCCAGACCTCTGCTGTGCCGAGAGAGGTCATCCCTGTGGGGAGGCCTTGTAGAGACATATTGATCTGAACTGGGCTCTAGGATTGAGTTTTAAGCACAGATATCAGGTGTGTCAGGGAGCTTTGCTCTCTTCCTAGTCCCAGGGCATGCACATGTCATCTTGGCTTCTCTGTCAGGTCATTGGGCCACACTCAACTCACATGAGCAAGATGAGCGCAGAAGGTGTCTGTCAGACCTAATTTGGATGAAACCTCTCTTCTCACCTTCAATAGCTCTACGTTTCATCTCTGAGCCAGGTCCTTTACGAATCTATGCCTGCCACTGTCAGTTGGCATTCTTGTCCAGGGGTAACTGGTTTTGCTATTCTAAACCCCACTTGTCTCTCTCCTTTGATGCCTGACAGCCTTGGCAGGCTTTCCTATATCTTTGGAGGTGTCACTCCCCTGGTGCGTTCCCTTCCTTTAGTCTGTCTCTTTGTTCATCTTCCCTCCTCTCAAGTTAGCTGAGAACCAGAACTGGACCAATGCTATCGGACAGTGTATGTTTCTCTTGAGCCGCGCAGGATCCTGAAACAGACGTACCCCATGAAAGGCCCCAGTATCTATGCAGCCTTGAAGATTGTTCTGCTTTGATGGTGTATAGATTCCATTCATGGGTTTAATCTCAATGGCTTCTTCCTCTCAACCATTCACCAACAGCATTTCAGATGGAAAAAGCCTGAATATTGCAGCAACCGTCTAGGAAGCAACCGGGTTCTTCCCCGGGATCTCGGGGGGAAAAGAATCAACGTGTTGTTTGCCTACACTCAAGACAGGATGCTCTGATGATGGCCTGTCATACCAGGGTCACTTGTTTAATGGCTTAAGAGAGCAATGCCAGTGATTGCTTGCAGGGCCCTCCTAAGCCCTCCTGGATGAGTTCTCCCACGGTTGCCTGTTTTCAATCTGCTTCTGTTGCTCTCCTGTGCTACATGGGACCTAAGAGTGGGCATTTGTGAAGGAGAGTCTGTGTCATGTAACTCTTTCTCTTCCTTTATTTGCAGAAAACCAAATTGATCAGGAGGGACCGAAAGGACAAGAGTCAGTTGCCCCCAGGTAATTCTGAGTTCTTGGGGGCTGTGAATTCAAAAGTGGCACCCAGGGAAAAGCAGAAAGTGCTGAAGAGAACTATATTATCTATTCGGTCAATGACAAGTTATCCTTTTTCACAATGCTTTCCGTTCTTTTGTGGTACTTGGATTGCTTCCCATTTCTTAGTTACCTCTCTCGTTGAGTAACCCACAGTCAGCCGACCCAGGTAAACTAATATGTCACAGGGATCGCTGTGCTCGCTCATTCTCTCCTCTGTGCTTTTTTGAGAGATGCATGTCTTCTTTCTTCCTGTTAGATTTATCACGTTGACATGTGTTCCTAGCAAGAACATATCACAGCAAGAAGACAAACATATACTATCGTGCCAGATATTGAGAGAAAGAGGCCTTTCTGGATGAGATAGCTGGGACAGTCACTTGGCCACAAAATGCAGAACTGGATGCCATTTGACAGGAAGGGGGAAAGCCACCATTCTGAGACTGTATGTAGTGAGTCATGACTGGATGGCACAGAGATAATTGAGGCTCCTTCCTCACAAGCTTGCTGTTTGGCCTGTGCGCTGAGCACTTACTGTCCTTTCTATGTGCTGCTCCTGTGACAAACAGAGCTTGTCGCACTCAAACAAGAAGAGTTGTTTCTCTCTTGTATGGGTCAGCCTCTCTGCTTTCTTGACCATTCCTTTGTCCCTTCCATCAAAGCCAGACAGGACATAGGATTTCAGATCCCTCTCAGGTTAATCTTCGGTTGTCCCCACCCTGCAGGCTCAGCGGACAGCTGCTAGAGGTGGTAGAGCAGGTCGGCTCCCGGGACTCTCCGGATAATCACAACTTGACACATTCAGTTCTTCCCGAGCTGTCTGACTCCTACCGGCCTTACAGAAGCGCCGCCATCTTCTCACCTGAGGATCTGGAAGTCTGTTCCTCTCTAGAAGTGGCCAGTGAGTACTCCACTGTCAAGGTGATAAAGTTCCAACTGGACACCCACATAGATCTCCTGTTCTTTGTACCCCAGACCTCTGCTGTGCCGAGAGAGGTCATCCCTGTGGGGAGGCCTTGTAGAGACATATTGATCTGAACTGGGCTCTAGGATTGAGTTTTAAGCACAGATATCAGGTGTGTCAGGGAGCTTTGCTCTCTTCCTAGTCCCAGGGCATGCACATGTCATCTTGGCTTCTCTGTCAGGTCATTGGGCCACACTCAACTCACCTGAGCAAGATGAGCGCAGAAGGTGTCTGTCAGACCTAATTTGGATGAAACCTCTCTTCTCACCTTCAATAGCTCTACGTTTCATCTCTGAGCCAGGTCCTTTACGAATCTATGCCTGCCACTGTCAGTTGGCATTCTTGTCCAGGGGTAACTGGTTTTGCTATTCTAAACCCCACTTGTCTCTCTCCTTTGATGCCTGACAGCCTTGGCAGGCTTTCCTATATCTTTGGAGGTGTCACTCCCCTGGTGCGTTCCCTTCCTTTAGTCTGTCTCTTTGTTCATCTTCCCTCCTCTCAAGTTAGCTGAGAACCAGAACTGGACCAATGCTATCGGACAGTGTATGTTTCTCTTGAGCCGCGCAGGATCCTGAAACAGACGTACCCCATGAAAGGCCCCAGTATCTATGCAGCCTTGAAGATTGTTCTGCTTTGATGGTGTATAGATTCCATTCATGGGTTTAATCTCAATGGCTTCTTCCTCTCAACCATTCACCAACAGCATTTCAGATGGAAAAAGCCTGAATATTGCAGCAACCGTCTAGGAAGCAACCGGGTTCTTCCCCGGGATCTCGGGGGGAAAAGAATCAACGTGTTGTTTGCCTACACTCAAGACAGGATGCTCTGATGATGGCCTGTCATACCAGGGTCACTTGTTTAATGGCTTAAGAGAGCAATGCCAGTGATTGCTTGCAGGGCCCTCCTAAGCCCTCCTGGATGAGTTCTCCCACGGTTGCCTGTTTTCAATCTGCTTCTGTTGCTCTCCTGTGCTACATGGGACCTAAGAGTGGGCATTTGTGAAGGAGAGTCTGTGTCATGTAACTCTTTCTCTTCCTTTATTTGCAGAAAACCAAATTGATCAGGAGGGACCGAAAGGACAAGAGTCAGTTGCCCCCAGGTAATTCTGAGTTCTTGGGGGCTGTGAATTCAAAAGTGGCACCCAGGGAAAAGCAGAAAGTGCTGAAGAGAACTATATTATCTATTCGGTCAATGACAAGTTATCCTTTTTCACAATGCTTTCCGTTCTTTTGTGGTACTTGGATTGCTTCCCATTTCTTAGTTACCTCTCTCGTTGAGTAACCCACAGTCAGCCGACCCAGGTAAACTAATATGTCACAGGGATCGCTGTGCTCGCTCATTCTCTCCTCTGTGCTTTTTTGAGAGATGCATGTCTTCTTTCTGCCTGTTAGATTTATCACGTTGACATGTGTTCCTAGCAAGAACATATCACAGCAAGAAGACAAACATGTACTATCGTGCCAGATATTGAGAGAAAGAGGCCTTTCTAGATGAGATAGCTGGGACAGTCGCTTGGCCACTCCATGCAGAACTGGATGCCATTTGACAGGAAGGGGGAAAGCCACCATTCTGAGACTGTATGTAGTGAGTCATGACTGGATGGCACAGAGATAATTGAGGCTCCTTCCTCACAAGCTTGCTGTTTGGCCTGTGCGCTGAGCACTTACTGTCCTTTCTATCTGCTGCTCCTGTGACAAACAGAGCTTGTCGCACTCAAACAAGAAGAGTTGTTTCTCTCTTGTATGGGTCAGCCTCTCTGCTTTCTTGACCATTCCTTTGTCCCTTCCATCAAAGCCAGACAGGACATAGGATTTCAGATCCCTCTCAGGTTAATCTTCGGTTGTCCCCACCCTGCAGGCTCAGCGGACAGCTGCTAGAGGTGGTAGAGCAGGTCGGCTCCCGGGACTCTCCGGATAATCACAACTTGACACATTCAGTTCTTCCCGAGCTGTCTGACTCCTACCGGCCTTACAGAAGCGCCGCCATCTTCTCACCTGAGGATCTGGAAGTCTGTTCCTCTCTAGAAGTGGCCAGTGAGTACTCCACTGTCAAGGTGATAAAGTTCCAACTGGACACCCACATAGATCTCCTGTTCTTTGTACCCCAGACCTCTGCTGTGCCGAGAGAGGTCATCCCTGTGGGGAGGCCTTGTAGAGACATATTGATCTGAACTGGGCTCTAGGATTGAGTTTTAAGCACAGATATCAGGTGTGTCAGGGAGCTTTGCTCTCTTCCTAGTCCCAGGGCATGCACATGTCATCTTGGCTTCTCTGTCAGGTCATTGGGCCACACTCAACTCACCTGAGCAAGATGAGCGCAGAAGGTGTCTGTCAGACCTAATTTGGATGAAACCTCTCTTCTCACCTTCAATAGCTCTACGTTTCATCTCTGAGCCAGGTCCTTTACGAATCTATGCCTGCCACTGTCAGTTGGCATTCTTGTCCAGGGGTAACTGGTTTTGCTATTCTAAACCCCACTTGTCTCTCTCCTTTGATGCCTGACAGCCTTGGCAGGCTTTCCTATATCTTTGGAGGTGTCACTCCCCTGGTGCGTTCCCTTCCTTTAGTCTGTCTCTTTGTTCATCTTCCCTCCTCTCAAGTTAGCTGAGAACCAGAACTGGACCAATGCTATCGGACAGTGTATGTTTCTCTTGAGCCGCGCAGGATCCTGAAACAGACGTACCCCATGAAAGGCCCCAGTATCTATGCAGCCTTGAAGATTGTTCTGCTTTGATGGTGTATAGATTCCATTCATGGGTTTAATCTCAATGGCTTCTTCCTCTCAACCATTCACCAACAGCATTTCAGATGGAAAAAGCCTGAATATTGCAGCAACCGTCTAGGAAGCAACCGGGTTCTTCCCCGGGATCTCGGGGGGAAAAGAATCAACGTGTTGTTTGCCTACACTCAAGACAGGATGCTCTGATGATGGCCTGTCATACCAGGGTCACTTGTTTAATGGCTTAAGAGAGCAATGCCAGTGATTGCTTGCAGGGCCCTCCTAAGCCCTCCTGGATGAGTTCTCCCACGGTTGCCTGTTTTCAATCTGCTTCTGTTGCTCTCCTGTGCTACATGGGACCTAAGAGTGGGCATTTGTGAAGGAGAGTCTGTGTCATGTAACTCTTTCTCTTCCTTTATTTGCAGAAAACCAAATTGATCAGGAGGGACCGAAAGGACAAGAGTCAGTTGCCCCCAGGTAATTCTGAGTTCTTGGGGGCTGTGAATTCAAAAGTGGCACCCAGGGAAAAGCAGAAAGTGCTGAAGAGAACTATATTATCTATTCGGTCAATGACAAGTTATCCTTTTTCACAATGCTTTCCGTTCTTTTGTGGTACTTGGATTGCTTCCCATTTCTTAGTTACCTCTCTCGTTGAGTAACCCACAGTCAGCCGACCCAGGTAAACTAATATGTCACAGGGATCGCTGTGCTCGCTCATTCTCTCCTCTGTGCTTTTTTGAGAGATGCATGTCTTCTTTCTTCCTGTTAGATTTATCACGTTGACATGTGTTCCTAGCAAGAACATATCACAGCAAGAAGACAAACATATACTATCGTGCCAGATATTGAGAGAAAGAGGCCTTTCTGGATGAGATAGCTGGGACAGTCACTTGGCCACAAAATGCAGAACTGGATGCCATTTGACAGGAAGGGGGAAAGCCACCATTCTGAGACTGTATGTAGTGAGTCATGACTGGATGGCACAGAGATAATTGAGGCTCCTTCCTCACAAGCTTGCTGTTTGGCCTGTGCGCTGAGCACTTACTGTCCTTTCTATGTGCTGCTCCTGTGACAAACAGAGCTTGTCGCACTCAAACAAGAAGAGTTGTTTCTCTCTTGTATGGGTCAGCCTCTCTGCTTTCTTGACCATTCCTTTGTCCCTTCCATCAAAGCCAGACAGGACATAGGATTTCAGATCCCTCTCAGGTTAATCTTCGGTTGTCCCCACCCTGCAGGCTCAGCGGACAGCTGCTAGAGGTGGTAGAGCAGGTCGGCTCCCGGGACTCTCCGGATAATCACAACTTGACACATTCAGTTCTTCCCGAGCTGTCTGACTCCTACCGGCCTTACAGAAGCGCCGCCATCTTCTCACCTGAGGATCTGGAAGTCTGTTCCTCTCTAGAAGTGGCCAGTGAGTACTCCACTGTCAAGGTGATAAAGTTCCAACTGGACACCCACATAGATCTCCTGTTCTTTGTACCCCAGACCTCTGCTGTGCCGAGAGAGGTCATCCCTGTGGGGAGGCCTTGTAGAGACATATTGATCTGAACTGGGCTCTAGGATTGAGTTTTAAGCACAGATATCAGGTGTGTCAGGGAGCTTTGCTCTCTTCCTAGTCCCAGGGCATGCACATGTCATCTTGGCTTCTCTGTCAGGTCATTGGGCCACACTCAACTCACCTGAGCAAGATGAGCGCAGAAGGTGTCTGTCAGACCTAATTTGGATGAAACCTCTCTTCTCACCTTCAATAGCTCTACGTTTCATCTCTGAGCCAGGTCCTTTACGAATCTATGCCTGCCACTGTCAGTTGGCATTCTTGTCCAGGGGTAACTGGTTTTGCTATTCTAAACCCCACTTGTCTCTCTCCTTTGATGCCTGACAGCCTTGGCAGGCTTTCCTATATCTTTGGAGGTGTCACTCCCCTGGTGCGTTCCCTTCCTTTAGTCTGTCTCTTTGTTCATCTTCCCTCCTCTCAAGTTAGCTGAGAACCAGAACTGGACCAATGCTATCGGACAGTGTATGTTTCTCTTGAGCCGCGCAGGATCCTGAAACAGACGTACCCCATGAAAGGCCCCAGTATCTATGCAGCCTTGAAGATTGTTCTGCTTTGATGGTGTATAGATTCCATTCATGGGTTTAATCTCAATGGCTTCTTCCTCTCAACCATTCACCAACAGCATTTCAGATGGAAAAAGCCTGAATATTGCAGCAACCGTCTAGGAAGCAACCGGGTTCTTCCCCGGGATCTCGGGGGGAAAAGAATCAACGTGTTGTTTGCCTACACTCAAGACAGGATGCTCTGATGATGGCCTGTCATACCAGGGTCACTTGTTTAATGGCTTAAGAGAGCAATGCCAGTGATTGCTTGCAGGGCCCTCCTAAGCCCTCCTGGATGAGTTCTCCCACGGTTGCCTGTTTTCAATCTGCTTCTGTTGCTCTCCTGTGCTACATGGGACCTAAGAGTGGGCATTTGTGAAGGAGAGTCTGTGTCATGTAACTCTTTCTCTTCCTTTATTTGCAGAAAACCAAATTGATCAGGAGGGACCGAAAGGACAAGAGTCAGTTGCCCCCAGGTAATTCTGAGTTCTTGGGGGCTGTGAATTCAAAAGTGGCACCCAGGGAAAAGCAGAAAGTGCTGAAGAGAACTATATTATCTATTCGGTCAATGACAAGTTATCCTTTTTCACAATGCTTTCCGTTCTTTTGTGGTACTTGGATTGCTTCCCATTTCTTAGTTACCTCTCTCGTTGAGTAACCCACAGTCAGCCGACCCAGGTAAACTAATATGTCACAGGGATCGCTGTGCTCGCTCATTCTCTCCTCTGTGCTTTTTTGAGAGATGCATGTCTTCTTTCTTCCTGTTAGATTTATCACGTTGACATGTGTTCCTAGCAAGAACATATCACAGCAAGAAGACAAACATATACTATCGTGCCAGATATTGAGAGAAAGAGGCCTTTCTGGATGAGATAGCTGGGACAGTCACTTGGCCACAAAATGCAGAACTGGATGCCATTTGACAGGAAGGGGGAAAGCCACCATTCTGAGACTGTATGTAGTGAGTCATGACTGGATGGCACAGAGATAATTGAGGCTCCTTCCTCACAAGCTTGCTGTTTGGCCTGTGCGCTGAGCACTTACTGTCCTTTCTATGTGCTGCTCCTGTGACAAACAGAGCTTGTCGCACTCAAACAAGAAGAGTTGTTTCTCTCTTGTATGGGTCAGCCTCTCTGCTTTCTTGACCATTCCTTTGTCCCTTCCATCAAAGCCAGACAGGACATAGGATTTCAGATCCCTCTCAGGTTAATCTTCGGTTGTCCCCACCCTGCAGGCTCAGCGGACAGCTGCTAGAGGTGGTAGAGCAGGTCGGCTCCCGGGACTCTCCGGATAATCACAACTTGACACATTCAGTTCTTCCCGAGCTGTCTGACTCCTACCGGCCTTACAGAAGCGCCGCCATCTTCTCACCTGAGGATCTGGAAGTCTGTTCCTCTCTAGAAGTGGCCAGTGAGTACTCCACTGTCAAGGTGATAAAGTTCCAACTGGACACCCACATAGATCTCCTGTTCTTTGTACCCCAGACCTCTGCTGTGCCGAGAGAGGTCATCCCTGTGGGGAGGCCTTGTAGAGACATATTGATCTGAACTGGGCTCTAGGATTGAGTTTTAAGCACAGATATCAGGTGTGTCAGGGAGCTTTGCTCTCTTCCTAGTCCCAGGGCATGCACATGTCATCTTGGCTTCTCTGTCAGGTCATTGGGCCACACTCAACTCACATGAGCAAGATGAGCGCAGAAGGTGTCTGTCAGACCTAATTTGGATGAAACCTCTCTTCTCACCTTCAATAGCTCTACGTTTCATCTCTGAGCCAGGTCCTTTACGAATCTATGCCTGCCACTGTCAGTTGGCATTCTTGTCCAGGGGTAACTGGTTTTGCTATTCTAAACCCCACTTGTCTCTCTCCTTTGATGCCTGACAGCCTTGGCAGGCTTTCCTATATCTTTGGAGGTGTCACTCCCCTGGTGCGTTCCCTTCCTTTAGTCTGTCTCTTTGTTCATCTTCCCTCCTCTCAAGTTAGCTGAGAACCAGAACTGGACCAATGCTATCGGACAGTGTATGTTTCTCTTGAGCCGCGCAGGATCCTGAAACAGACGTACCCCATGAAAGGCCCCAGTATCTATGCAGCCTTGAAGATTGTTCTGCTTTGATGGTGTATAGATTCCATTCATGGGTTTAATCTCAATGGCTTCTTCCTCTCAACCATTCACCAACAGCATTTCAGATGGAAAAAGCCTGAATATTGCAGCAACCGTCTAGGAAGCAACCGGGTTCTTCCCCGGGATCTCGGGGGGAAAAGAATCAACGTGTTGTTTGCCTACACTCAAGACAGGATGCTCTGATGATGGCCTGTCATACCAGGGTCACTTGTTTAATGGCTTAAGAGAGCAATGCCAGTGATTGCTTGCAGGGCCCTCCTAAGCCCTCCTGGATGAGTTCTCCCACGGTTGCCTGTTTTCAATCTGCTTCTGTTGCTCTCCTGTGCTACATGGGACCTAAGAGTGGGCATTTGTGAAGGAGAGTCTGTGTCATGTAACTCTTTCTCTTCCTTTATTTGCAGAAAACCAAATTGATCAGGAGGGACCGAAAGGACAAGAGTCAGTTGCCCCCAGGTAATTCTGAGTTCTTGGGGGCTGTGAATTCAAAAGTGGCACCCAGGGAAAAGCAGAAAGTGCTGAAGAGAACTATATTATCTATTCGGTCAATGACAAGTTATCCTTTTTCACAATGCTTTCCGTTCTTTTGTGGTACTTGGATTGCTTCCCATTTCTTAGTTACCTCTCTCGTTGAGTAACCCACAGTCAGCCGACCCAGGTAAACTAATATGTCACAGGGATCGCTGTGCTCGCTCATTCTCTCCTCTGTGCTTTTTTGAGAGATGCATGTCTTCTTTCTTCCTGTTAGATTTATCACGTTGACATGTGTTCCTAGCAAGAACATATCACAGCAAGAAGACAAACATATACTATCGTGCCAGATATTGAGAGAAAGAGGCCTTTCTGGATGAGATAGCTGGGACAGTCACTTGGCCACAAAATGCAGAACTGGATGCCATTTGACAGGAAGGGGGAAAGCCACCATTCTGAGACTGTATGTAGTGAGTCATGACTGGATGGCACAGAGATAATTGAGGCTCCTTCCTCACAAGCTTGCTGTTTGGCCTGTGCGCTGAGCACTTACTGTCCTTTCTATGTGCTGCTCCTGTGACAAACAGAGCTTGTCGCACTCAAACAAGAAGAGTTGTTTCTCTCTTGTATGGGTCAGCCTCTCTGCTTTCTTGACCATTCCTTTGTCCCTTCCATCAAAGCCAGACAGGACATAGGATTTCAGATCCCTCTCAGGTTAATCTTCGGTTGTCCCCACCCTGCAGGCTCAGCGGACAGCTGCTAGAGGTGGTAGAGCAGGTCGGCTCCCGGGACTCTCCGGATAATCACAACTTGACACATTCAGTTCTTCCCGAGCTGTCTGACTCCTACCGGCCTTACAGAAGCGCCGCCATCTTCTCACCTGAGGATCTGGAAGTCTGTTCCTCTCTAGAAGTGGCCAGTGAGTACTCCACTGTCAAGGTGATAAAGTTCCAACTGGACACCCACATAGATCTCCTGTTCTTTGTACCCCAGACCTCTGCTGTGCCGAGAGAGGTCATCCCTGTGGGGAGGCCTTGTAGAGACATATTGATCTGAACTGGGCTCTAGGATTGAGTTTTAAGCACAGATATCAGGTGTGTCAGGGAGCTTTGCTCTCTTCCTAGTCCCAGGGCATGCACATGTCATCTTGGCTTCTCTGTCAGGTCATTGGGCCACACTCAACTCACCTGAGCAAGATGAGCGCAGAAGGTGTCTGTCAGACCTAATTTGGATGAAACCTCTCTTCTCACCTTCAATAGCTCTACGTTTCATCTCTGAGCCAGGTCCTTTACGAATCTATGCCTGCCACTGTCAGTTGGCATTCTTGTCCAGGGGTAACTGGTTTTGCTATTCTAAACCCCACTTGTCTCTCTCCTTTGATGCCTGACAGCCTTGGCAGGCTTTCCTATATCTTTGGAGGTGTCACTCCCCTGGTGCGTTCCCTTCCTTTAGTCTGTCTCTTTGTTCATCTTCCCTCCTCTCAAGTTAGCTGAGAACCAGAACTGGACCAATGCTATCGGACAGTGTATGTTTCTCTTGAGCCGCGCAGGATCCTGAAACAGACGTACCCCATGAAAGGCCCCAGTATCTATGCAGCCTTGAAGATTGTTCTGCTTTGATGGTGTATAGATTCCATTCATGGGTTTAATCTCAATGGCTTCTTCCTCTCAACCATTCACCAACAGCATTTCAGATGGAAAAAGCCTGAATATTGCAGCAACCGTCTAGGAAGCAACCGGGTTCTTCCCCGGGATCTCGGGGGGAAAAGAATCAACGTGTTGTTTGCCTACACTCAAGACAGGATGCTCTGATGATGGCCTGTCATACCAGGGTCACTTGTTTAATGGCTTAAGAGAGCAATGCCAGTGATTGCTTGCAGGGCCCTCCTAAGCCCTCCTGGATGAGTTCTCCCACGGTTGCCTGTTTTCAATCTGCTTCTGTTGCTCTCCTGTGCTACATGGGACCTAAGAGTGGGCATTTGTGAAGGAGAGTCTGTGTCATGTAACTCTTTCTCTTCCTTTATTTGCAGAAAACCAAATTGATCAGGAGGGACCGAAAGGACAAGAGTCAGTTGCCCCCAGGTAATTCTGAGTTCTTGGGGGCTGTGAATTCAAAAGTGGCACCCAGGGAAAAGCAGAAAGTGCTGAAGAGAACTATATTATCTATTCGGTCAATGACAAGTTATCCTTTTTCACAATGCTTTCCGTTCTTTTGTGGTACTTGGATTGCTTCCCATTTCTTAGTTACCTCTCTCGTTGAGTAACCCACAGTCAGCCGACCCAGGTAAACTAATATGTCACAGGGATCGCTGTGCTCGCTCATTCTCTCCTCTGTGCTTTTTTGAGAGATGCATGTCTTCTTTCTTCCTGTTAGATTTATCACGTTGACATGTGTTCCTAGCAAGAACATATCACAGCAAGAAGACAAACATATACTATCGTGCCAGATATTGAGAGAAAGAGGCCTTTCTGGATGAGATAGCTGGGACAGTCACTTGGCCACAAAATGCAGAACTGGATGCCATTTGACAGGAAGGGGGAAAGCCACCATTCTGAGACTGTATGTAGTGAGTCATGACTGGATGGCACAGAGATAATTGAGGCTCCTTCCTCACAAGCTTGCTGTTTGGCCTGTGCGCTGAGCACTTACTGTCCTTTCTATGTGCTGCTCCTGTGACAAACAGAGCTTGTCGCACTCAAACAAGAAGAGTTGTTTCTCTCTTGTATGGGTCAGCCTCTCTGCTTTCTTGACCATTCCTTTGTCCCTTCCATCAAAGCCAGACAGGACATAGGATTTCAGATCCCTCTCAGGTTAATCTTCGGTTGTCCCCACCCTGCAGGCTCAGCGGACAGCTGCTAGAGGTGGTAGAGCAGGTCGGCTCCCGGGACTCTCCGGATAATCACAACTTGACACATTCAGTTCTTCCCGAGCTGTCTGACTCCTACCGGCCTTACAGAAGCGCCGCCATCTTCTCACCTGAGGATCTGGAAGTCTGTTCCTCTCTAGAAGTGGCCAGTGAGTACTCCACTGTCAAGGTGATAAAGTTCCAACTGGACACCCACATAGATCTCCTGTTCTTTGTACCCCAGACCTCTGCTGTGCCGAGAGAGGTCATCCCTGTGGGGAGGCCTTGTAGAGACATATTGATCTGAACTGGGCTCTAGGATTGAGTTTTAAGCACAGATATCAGGTGTGTCAGGGAGCTTTGCTCTCTTCCTAGTCCCAGGGCATGCACATGTCATCTTGGCTTCTCTGTCAGGTCATTGGGCCACACTCAACTCACATGAGCAAGATGAGCGCAGAAGGTGTCTGTCAGACCTAATTTGGATGAAACCTCTCTTCTCACCTTCAATAGCTCTACGTTTCATCTCTGAGCCAGGTCCTTTACGAATCTATGCCTGCCACTGTCAGTTGGCATTCTTGTCCAGGGGTAACTGGTTTTGCTATTCTAAACCCCACTTGTCTCTCTCCTTTGATGCCTGACAGCCTTGGCAGGCTTTCCTATATCTTTGGAGGTGTCACTCCCCTGGTGCGTTCCCTTCCTTTAGTCTGTCTCTTTGTTCATCTTCCCTCCTCTCAAGTTAGCTGAGAACCAGAACTGGACCAATGCTATCGGACAGTGTATGTTTCTCTTGAGCCGCGCAGGATCCTGAAACAGACGTACCCCATGAAAGGCCCCAGTATCTATGCAGCCTTGAAGATTGTTCTGCTTTGATGGTGTATAGATTCCATTCATGGGTTTAATCTCAATGGCTTCTTCCTCTCAACCATTCACCAACAGCATTTCAGATGGAAAAAGCCTGAATATTGCAGCAACCGTCTAGGAAGCAACCGGGTTCTTCCCCGGGATCTCGGGGGGAAAAGAATCAACGTGTTGTTTGCCTACACTCAAGACAGGATGCTCTGATGATGGCCTGTCATACCAGGGTCACTTGTTTAATGGCTTAAGAGAGCAATGCCAGTGATTGCTTGCAGGGCCCTCCTAAGCCCTCCTGGATGAGTTCTCCCACGGTTGCCTGTTTTCAATCTGCTTCTGTTGCTCTCCTGTGCTACATGGGACCTAAGAGTGGGCATTTGTGAAGGAGAGTCTGTGTCATGTAACTCTTTCTCTTCCTTTATTTGCAGAAAACCAAATTGATCAGGAGGGACCGAAAGGACAAGAGTCAGTTGCCCCCAGGTAATTCTGAGTTCTTGGGGGCTGTGAATTCAAAAGTGGCACCCAGGGAAAAGCAGAAAGTGCTGAAGAGAACTATATTATCTATTCGGTCAATGACAAGTTATCCTTTTTCACAATGCTTTCCGTTCTTTTGTGGTACTTGGATTGCTTCCCATTTCTTAGTTACCTCTCTCGTTGAGTAACCCACAGTCAGCCGACCCAGGTAAACTAATATGTCACAGGGATCGCTGTGCTCGCTCATTCTCTCCTCTGTGCTTTTTTGAGAGATGCATGTCTTCTTTCTGCCTGTTAGATTTATCACGTTGACATGTGTTCCTAGCAAGAACATATCACAGCAAGAAGACAAACATGTACTATCGTGCCAGATATTGAGAGAAAGAGGCCTTTCTAGATGAGATAGCTGGGACAGTCGCTTGGCCACTCCATGCAGAACTGGATGCCATTTGACAGGAAGGGGGAAAGCCACCATTCTGAGACTGTATGTAGTGAGTCATGACTGGATGGCACAGAGATAATTGAGGCTCTTTCCTCACAAGCTTGCTGTTTGGCCTGTGCGCTGAGCACTTACTGTCCTTTCTATCTGCTGCTCCTGTGACAAACAGAGCTTGTCGCACTCAAACAAGAAGAGTTGTTTCTCTCTTGTATGGGTCAGCCTCTCTGCTTTCTTGACCATTCCTTTGTCCCTTCCATCAAAGCCAGACAGGACATAGGATTTCAGATCCCTCTCAGGTTAATCTTCGGTTGTCCCCACCCTGCAGGCTCAGCGGACAGCTGCTAGAGGTGGTAGAGCAGGTCGGCTCCCGGGACTCTCCGGATAATCACAACTTGACACATTCAGTTCTTCCCGAGCTGTCTGACTCCTACCGGCCTTACAGAAGCGCCGCCATCTTCTCACCTGAGGATCTGGAAGTCTGTTCCTCTCTAGAAGTGGCCAGTGAGTACTCCACTGTCAAGGTGATAAAGTTCCAACTGGACACCCACATAGATCTCCTGTTCTTTGTACCCCAGACCTCTGCTGTGCCGAGAGAGGTCATCCCTGTGGGGAGGCCTTGTAGAGACATATTGATCTGAACTGGGCTCTAGGATTGAGTTTTAAGCACAGATATCAGGTGTGTCAGGGAGCTTTGCTCTCTTCCTAGTCCCAGGGCATGCACATGTCATCTTGGCTTCTCTGTCAGGTCATTGGGCCACACTCAACTCACCTGAGCAAGATGAGCGCAGAAGGTGTCTGTCAGACCTAATTTGGATGAAACCTCTCTTCTCACCTTCAATAGCTCTACGTTTCATCTCTGAGCCAGGTCCTTTACGAATCTATGCCTGCCACTGTCAGTTGGCATTCTTGTCCAGGGGTAACTGGTTTTGCTATTCTAAACCCCACTTGTCTCTCTCCTTTGATGCCTGACAGCCTTGGCAGGCTTTCCTATATCTTTGGAGGTGTCACTCCCCTGGTGCGTTCCCTTCCTTTAGTCTGTCTCTTTGTTCATCTTCCCTCCTCTCAAGTTAGCTGAGAACCAGAACTGGACCAATGCTATCGGACAGTGTATGTTTCTCTTGAGCCGCGCAGGATCCTGAAACAGACGTACCCCATGAAAGGCCCCAGTATCTATGCAGCCTTGAAGATTGTTCTGCTTTGATGGTGTATAGATTCCATTCATGGGTTTAATCTCAATGGCTTCTTCCTCTCAACCATTCACCAACAGCATTTCAGATGGAAAAAGCCTGAATATTGCAGCAACCGTCTAGGAAGCAACCGGGTTCTTCCCCGGGATCTCGGGGGGAAAAGAATCAACGTGTTGTTTGCCTACACTCAAGACAGGATGCTCTGATGATGGCCTGTCATACCAGGGTCACTTGTTTAATGGCTTAAGAGAGCAATGCCAGTGATTGCTTGCAGGGCCCTCCTAAGCCCTCCTGGATGAGTTCTCCCACGGTTGCCTGTTTTCAATCTGCTTCTGTTGCTCTCCTGTGCTACATGGGACCTAAGAGTGGGCATTTGTGAAGGAGAGTCTGTGTCATGTAACTCTTTCTCTTCCTTTATTTGCAGAAAACCAAATTGATCAGGAGGGACCGAAAGGACAAGAGTCAGTTGCCCCCAGGTAATTCTGAGTTCTTGGGGGCTGTGAATTCAAAAGTGGCACCCAGGGAAAAGCAGAAAGTGCTGAAGAGAACTATATTATCTATTCGGTCAATGACAAGTTATCCTTTTTCACAATGCTTTCCGTTCTTTTGTGGTACTTGGATTGCTTCCCATTTCTTAGTTACCTCTCTCGTTGAGTAACCCACAGTCAGCCGACCCAGGTAAACTAATATGTCACAGGGATCGCTGTGCTCGCTCATTCTCTCCTCTGTGCTTTTTTGAGAGATGCATGTCTTCTTTCTGCCTGTTAGATTTATCACGTTGACATGTGTTCCTAGCAAGAACATATCACAGCAAGAAGACAAACATGTACTATCGTGCCAGATATTGAGAGAAAGAGGCCTTTCTAGATGAGATAGCTGGGACAGTCGCTTGGCCACTCCATGCAGAACTGGATGCCATTTGACAGGAAGGGGGAAAGCCACCATTCTGAGACTGTATGTAGTGAGTCATGACTGGATGGCACAGAGATAATTGAGGCTCTTTCCTCACAAGCTTGCTGTTTGGCCTGTGCGCTGAGCACTTACTGTCCTTTCTATCTGCTGCTCCTGTGACAAACAGAGCTTGTCGCACTCAAACAAGAAGAGTTGTTTCTCTCTTGTATGGGTCAGCCTCTCTGCTTTCTTGACCATTCCTTTGTCCCTTCCATCAAAGCCAGACAGGACATAGGATTTCAGATCCCTCTCAGGTTAATCTTCGGTTGTCCCCACCCTGCAGGCTCAGCGGACAGCTGCTAGAGGTGGTAGAGCAGGTCGGCTCACGGGACTCTACAGATAATCACTACTTGACACATTCGGTTCTTCCCGAGCTGTCTGACTCCTACCGGCCTTACAGGAGCGCCGCCATCTTCTCACCTGAGGACCTGGAAGTCTGTTCCTCTCTAGAAGTGGCCCGTGAGTACTCCTTTGTCAAGGTGATAAAGCTCCAACTGGACACCCACATAGATCTCCTGTTCTTTGTACCCCAGACCTCTGCTGTGCCGAGAGAGGTCATCCCTCTGGGGAGGCCCCGTAGAGACATATTGATCTGAACTGGGCTCTAGGATTAAGTTTTAAGCGCAAATGTCAGGTGTGTCAGGGAGCTTTGCTCTCTTCCTAGTCCAGGGCATGCCCATGTCATCTTGGCTTCTCTGTCAGGTCATTGGGCCACACTCAACTCACCTGAGCAAGATGAGCGCAGAAGGTGTCTGTCAGACCTAATTTGGATGAAACCTCTCTTCTCACCTTCAATAGCTCTACGTTTCATCTCTGAGCCAGGTCCTTTACGAATCTATGCCTGCCACTGTCAGTTGGCATTCTTGTCCAGGGGTAACTGGTTTTGCTATTCTAAACCCCACTTGTCTCTCTCCTTTGATGCCTGACAGCCTTGGCAGGCTTTCCTATATCTTTGGAGGTGTCACTCCCCTGGTGCGTTCCCTTCCTTTAGTCTGTCTCTTTGTTCATCTTCCCTCCTCTCAAGTTAGCTGAGAACCAGAACTGGACCAATGCTATCGGACAGTGTATGTTTCTCTTGAGCCGCGCAGGATCCTGAAACAGACGTACCCCATGAAAGGCCCCAGTATCTATGCAGCCTTGAAGATTGTTCTGCTTTGATGGTGTATAGATTCCATTCATGGGTTTAATCTCAATGGCTTCTTCCTCTCAACCATTCACCAACAGCATTTCAGATGGAAAAAGCCTGAATATTGCAGCAACCGTCTAGGAAGCAACCGGGTTCTTCCCCGGGATCTCGGGGGGAAAAGAATCAACGTGTTGTTTGCCTACACTCAAGACAGGATGCTCTGATGATGGCCTGTCATACCAGGGTCACTTGTTTAATGGCTTAAGAGAGCAATGCCAGTGATTGCTTGCAGGGCCCTCCTAAGCCCTCCTGGATGAGTTCTCCCACGGTTGCCTGTTTTCAATCTGCTTCTGTTGCTCTCCTGTGCTACATGGGACCTAAGAGTGGGCATTTGTGAAGGAGAGTCTGTGTCATGTAACTCTTTCTCTTCCTTTATTTGCAGAAAACCAAATTGATCAGGAGGGACCGAAAGGACAAGAGTCAGTTGCCCCCAGGTAATTCTGAGTTCTTGGGGGCTGTGAATTCAAAAGTGGCACCCAGGGAAAAGCAGAAAGTGCTGAAGAGAACTATATTATCTATTCGGTCAATGACAAGTTATCCTTTTTCACAATGCTTTCCGTTCTTTTGTGGTACTTGGATTGCTTCCCATTTCTTAGTTACCTCTCTCGTTGAGTAACCCACAGTCAGCCGACCCAGGTAAACTAATATGTCACAGGGATCGCTGTGCTCGCTCATTCTCTCCTCTGTGCTTTTTTGAGAGATGCATGTCTTCTTTCTGCCTGTTAGATTTATCACGTTGACATGTGTTCCTAGCAAGAACATATCACAGCA
This sequence comes from Ursus americanus, assembly GCF_024610735.1. Lineage (NCBI taxonomy): Eukaryota > Metazoa > Chordata > Mammalia > Carnivora > Ursidae > Ursus > Ursus americanus. The sequence goes on along the minus strand of NC_142138.1, from coordinate 67,715,468 downwards.
AGAAGACAAACATGTACTATCGTGCCAGATATTGAGAGAAAGAGGCCTTTCTAGATGAGATAGCTGGGACAGTCGCTTGGCCACTCCATGCAGAACTGGATGCCATTTGACAGGAAGGGGGAAAGCCACCATTCTGAGACTGTATGTAGTGAGTCATGACTGGATGGCACAGAGATAATTGAGGCTCTTTCCTCACAAGCTTGCTGTTTGGCCTGTGCGCTGAGCACTTACTGTCCTTTCTATCTGCTGCTCCTGTGACAAACAGAGCTTGTCGCACTCAAACAAGAAGAGTTGTTTCTCTCTTGTATGGGTCAGCCTCTCTGCTTTCTTGACCATTCCTTTGTCCCTTCCATCAAAGCCAGACAGGACATAGGATTTCAGATCCCTCTCAGGTTAATCTTCGGTTGTCCCCACCCTGCAGGCTCAGCGGACAGCTGCTAGAGGTGGTAGAGCAGGTCGGCTCCCGGGACTCTCCGGATAATCACAACTTGACACATTCAGTTCTTCCCGAGCTGTCTGACTCCTACTGGCCTTACAGGAGCGCCGCCATCTTCTCACCTGAGGATCTGGAAGTCTGTTCCTCTCTAGAAGTGGCCAGTGAGTACTCCATTGTCAAGGTGATAAAGTTCCAACTGGACACCCACATCGATCTCCTGTTCTTCGTACCCCAGACCTCTGCTGTGCCGAGAGAGGTCATCCCTGTGGGGAGGCCTTGTAGAGACATATTGATCTGAACTGGGCTCTAGGATTGAGTTTTAAGAACAGATGTCAGGTGTGTCAGGGAGCTTTGCTCTCTTCTTAGTCCCAGGGCAGGCGCATGTCATCTTGGCTTCTCTGTCAGTTCATTGGACCACACTCAACTCACCTGAGCAAGATGAGCGCAGAAGGTGTCTGTCAGACCTAATTTGGATGAAACCTCTCTTCTCACCTTCAATAGCTCTACGTTTCATCTCTGAGCCAGGTCCTTTACGAATCTATGCCTGCCACTGTCAGTTGGCATTCTTGTCCAGGGGTAACTGGTTTTGCTATTCTAAACCCCACTTGTCTCTCTCCTTTGATGCCTGACAGCCTTGGCAGGCTTTCCTATATCTTTGGAGGTGTCACTCCCCTGGTGCGTTCCCTTCCTTTAGTCTGTCTCTTTGTTCATCTTCCCTCCTCTCAAGTTAGCTGAGAACCAGAACTGGACCAATGCTATCGGACAGTGTATGTTTCTCTTGAGCCGCGCAGGATCCTGAAACAGACGTACCCCATGAAAGGCCCCAGTATCTATGCAGCCTTGAAGATTGTTCTGCTTTGATGGTGTATAGATTCCATTCATGGGTTTAATCTCAATGGCTTCTTCCTCTCAACCATTCACCAACAGCATTTCAGATGGAAAAAGCCTGAATATTGCAGCAACCGTCTAGGAAGCAACCGGGTTCTTCCCCGGGATCTCGGGGGGAAAAGAATCAACGTGTTGTTTGCCTACACTCAAGACAGGATGCTCTGATGATGGCCTGTCATACCAGGGTCACTTGTTTAATGGCTTAAGAGAGCAATGCCAGTGATTGCTTGCAGGGCCCTCCTAAGCCCTCCTGGATGAGTTCTCTCACGGTTGCCTGTTTTCAATCTGCTTCTGTTGCTCTCCTGTGCTACATGGGACCTAAGAGTGGGCATTTGTGAAGGAGAGTCTGTGTCATGTAACTCTTTCTCTTCCTTTATTTGCAGAAAACCAAATTGATCAGGAGGGACCGAAAGGACAAGAGTCAGTTGCCCCCAGGTAATTCTGAGTTCTTGGGGGCTGTGAATTCAAAAGTGGCACCCAGGGAAAAGCAGAAAGTGCTGAAGAGAACTATATTATCTATTCGGTCCATGACAAGTTATCCTTTTTCACAATGCTTTCCGTTCTTTTGTGGTACTTGGATTGCTTCCCATTTCTTAGTTACCTCTCTCGTTGAGTAACCCACAGTCAGCCGACCCAGGTAAACTAATATGTCACAGGGATCACTGTGCTCGCTCATTCTCTCCTCTGTGCTTTTTTGAGAGATGCATGTCTTCTTTCTGCCTGTTAGATTTATCACGTTGACATGTGTTCCTAGCAAGAACATATCACAGCAAGAAGACAAACATGTACTATTGTGCCAGATATTGAGAGAAAGAGGCCTTTCTGGATGAGATAGCTGGGACAGTCGCTTGGCCACTCCATGCAGAACTGGATGCCATTTGACAGGAAGGGGGAAAGCCACCATTCTGAGACTCTGTGTGTAGTGAGTCATGATTGGATGGCACAGAGATAATTGAGGCTCCTTCTTCACAAGCTTGCTGTTTGGCCTGTGCGCTGAGCACTTACTGTCCTTTCTATCTGCTGCTCCTGTGACAAACAGAGCTTGTCGCACTCAAACAAGAAGAGTTGTTTCTCTCTTGTATGGGTCAGCCTCTCTGCTTTCTTGACCATTCCTTTGTCCCTTCCATCAAAGCCAGACAGGACATAGGATTTCAGATCCCTCTCAGGTTAATCTTCGGTTGTCCCCACCCTGCAGGCTCAGCGGACAGCTGCTAGAGGTGGTAGAGCAGGTCGGCTCACGGGACTCTACAGATAATCACTACTTGACACATTCGGTTCTTCCCGAGCTGTCTGACTCCTACCGGCCTTACAGGAGCGCCGCCATCTTCTCACCTGAGGACCTGGAAGTCTGTTCCTCTCTAGAAGTGGCCCGTGAGTACTCCTTTGTCAAGGTGATAAAGCTCCAACTGGACACCCACATAGATCTCCTGTTCTTTGTACCCCAGACCTCTGCTGTGCCGAGAGAGGTCATCCCTCTGGGGAGGCCCTGTAGAGACATATTGATCTGAACTGGGCTCTAGGATTAAGTTTTAAGCGCAAATGTCAGGTGTGTCAGGGAGCTTTGCTCTCTTCCTAGTCCAGGGCATGCCCATGTCATCTTGGCTTCTCTGTCAGGTCATTGGGCCACACTCAACTCACCTGAGCAAGATGAGCGCAGAAGGTGTCTGTCAGACCTAATTTGGATGAAACCTCTCTTCTCACCTTCAATAAGCTCTACGTTTCATCTGTTAGCCACGTCCTTTACGAATCTATGCCTGCCACTGTCAGTTGACATTCTTGTCCAGGGTTAACTGGTTTTGCTCTTCCAAGCCCCGCTCTGTCTTTCCTTTGGGTTGACTTGTCTTCCTAAACAGTTGTTTGAAAACCCACCCTCAGTCCCTCCACTGATAGCTTGTTTTTATGTTTCCCAAAGCAGAGCTGTGCTTTGCTTTTCCCCACCACATGAATTGAGACAGTGTTCTGTGTAGCGCCAAACACTCACTTTCATTTGAGGGTTTTTCTTTGCATTCCATTTGTTCACTCTCAGTGTATAAATTCCACTACGTCTTTAACAAGCAGGCTCTCTGATGAGCAGAGGCTGAATTCTGCAGTAATCCTTTTAGAATGCATGGAGGTTGGCTCCCCAGATCTGTATGAAAAAGGTAAGTAAAGTGTTTGCACAGACTTAAGGCAAGGGCAACCGTGATGATGATCTCCTAGAAAAAGGAAATTTTCCCCAATGCCTCCGGCAAGGAAATCAAGCCACTTATCATAAGACAATATCAGAAGCACCCTGAATATTCTTCTGACTAACCTGTTCTCACATTGAGCATATCTGATTGCCTGGCTAGCATTAGACACTAGATTATTAATGTACCGAGCAGGATCTGCTTAATGACTTCCCTGTCTTTATGTATTTACAGAAAATCAGATCTCTCATAAGGAGGAAGAAGACCAAGACCCGATAGGCCCCAGGTAACTCTGAAGAAGCCTGGGTTGTTATTTCAGTGGTTAAACTGCATTTCAAGGAAGAAACAGAAACTGCCAGACATGCCTGTTTTTCCGTTCTCCAATCACAAAGTACCTTTGTTTAACCATGAAGTGTGGCTTCACATGTTACATGGTTAAGTTCCATTTACTGACCCCTTCACTTCAATAACCTGCAGGGGGTGGAACTTCGTGAATTAGCAGTCACTGGGATTCTCTGCATTCACCTGTTCACTCCTTTTGGTAAAACGAGAGTGAGAGGCCTATCTGCCTCTCCCTGTTTGGTGTTACCACACCGAGGATATGTTATAGCCAAAGAATACCTAAAAAAAATTTCACGTCATATCACAGGATGAGAAAGAGGCACCAACGACACAAGGTCTCTCCATGTTGATGTTGTCTTTTAAAGCCTGTGTTCACTTGGTCACCCAAGGTAGTATCAACAATATTTATGCAAAAGTGTTGAAGCCACCTTTAGGATTCCCCATGTGCGCTGTGAGCTATGTGTTCCATTCCATAGTCGTTCAGTTTGTTGCTCAGAAGCTTAGCTCTGTGGCCACTATCCTGAGCACCTTTTGTTCTCTATCTGTCCCTACTGCCCCCACAGCAGCCACACTCTGTCCCTGTAACAGGAGGATAGTTTTTGCTGTTAATCATGGCTGTGCCCCTTCATTATGAGTATACTTCTCAGCCTCCCATCAAAACAGTAGGATGCTGGGGTGTCTACTTTTCTTGTGTTAAACTTCAGATCTCCCGACCCTCCCAGGCTCACCGCAGAGCTGCCAGAGGTGGAAGAGGATACCCCATGTGACTCTCTGGATGAATGCTATTTGACTTATTCGGCCCTTCCTGACCTGTCTGACTCCCTCGGGACTTGTAGGAAGGCTGACATCACCTCATTCGAAGATCTGGACATCTGTTCTGCTCTGGAAGTAGCTAGTGAGTCCTCCATTGTCAAGGTGATAAAGCTCCAACTGGACTCCCAAGCTGACCCCCTATTTTTGGGATCCCAACCTCTGGTTGTGCAGAAATGTGTCATCGCTCTGTAGAAGCCCAGTAGACATAAGGATCTGAGTCAGGCTCTAGGATACACTTTTTAGCACAAACCTCAGGTGAGTCAGGCACCTGCCCTTTGTTCCTCATCTCAGGCCATGCTTATGGCTTCTGACAGAAGTTAGGACATTCGATTCAAGGCAGATTGACAGCTCACACTCACTTGTGCTCCACATGCAGAGGTCTCTTTCTTTGTTCCTGATTTCCATTAAATACTCTCTTCATCTGCAATGTTCTCATTTTCATAGCTGAATATTGTCTCTTGAATTTTTGTACCTGTCCAAAGATGTTGGCAGCCTTACCTTCATCTTTCAATTTGTTGTTTCCCTGCCTGACTGCTCTGACTCCCAGTGTCTGTGTCCTCTATGTTGGCTGTCTACACTGAGTTGTCATCAGAGTATCAGGTCATCAACACCTCTACCATCAGCTTGCTGTAGGTTTCCTTGAAGCACAGCTGATTCTGGCCTTTGCCCCTCCCATGCATGGCTCATATGTGTGTAAGCACAAAGAATTGTACACAAAAGGTTTCTTTTGATTAGAGGGTTTGCAGATTCCATCCATCAGTTTGGTCTCTGTGTCTAAATTCCCTTAAACCATTTATCTCATGGCATAAGGTAATGAGAGAAGGTTGCACTAAGTTTTTAGAATGTAGGTAAGCTGTTCCCCAAAATCTGTGGCAAAACACATGTTTCACACTGTACACAGACTCTTGAGATGTGGCTCTACCACAGCAGGGAGCTCATGCCCAATGGCTCAGGAAAGCAGACCAAGGCACATTCCCAAGACACTACCTGAGGCCTCCTGGATGGTTACTCTCACAATATCCTGCTGCCCCGCTAAGGGGCACACAGTCCATGTGCTAGTTGTATCGGATACTTAGTTGGAATGTACACATGGTGTTGTTGAACGTGACTGGCCCTGTCTGTATTTATTTGTAGACAGTCATAATGATCTTGTGGAGGAAGAAGACCAAGGACGGATTTATGCCAGGTAACTCTGAAGAATCATGGGCTTTAATGCAGTGGTGATGTCTGGGGATCTTGGCTCTCGGCAAATCTAGAAAGTGCTAAATGTACCTATTTCACCCATTCAGACACCCATAAAATGGTCCGTTAGCAATGTTCTCTGTTTCACTGTGGTACTCGTATAGGACCCTTTCTTTCTGCGTCCCAAATTTGGAAGCTCAGGCCATTGACACAGGTATACTAACCAATCACAGGATTTCTTGCATTCTCACGGTCTCTCTTTGTATTGAGTCCAGCCTAAGATGCACATCTGTCTCTGCTCGTTTCACATTATGACGCTGGCAGGAATTCATGGCAAGAAAAGTGTGTAAAAAAATTCATATCTCAGTATTTAGACAAGTAGGCCTCGGACACACGAGCTTTCTAGGAATCTACAATGCTGCCAGTCTGGGGTTGTCTTGGTGCTTTCTGTAAATGTCAACAAAACGTATGCAAAAGTGTTGATGCTGGTTTTATTGTTTTCTGAGCGTGCTGTGTGTTGTGACTGCTGTGTGCTGGGGTGGTTCAGACTCCTTCCCTTTAGTCTCCCATTCTGGCCATGCTCTGGGCCCCTCCAGCTCTTGCTCCCTCCCTGCCTGCCTCATCTATCCCCGGTACATCCACACTCTGGCCCCAGATGGAGGCAGAAAGGTTCATGGGAAGAAGACTTCGCATTTCTTTTCTATGCCCAGTGCTTCCTCCCTGCCGCCCAAAGCAGCTGGGACTCCATGTTGACTCAACTTTCTTGTTGCATCTCCAGTCCTGACTGTCACACAAGGCTCCACAGGGAGCTGCCCGTGACAGAAGAAAATGAAGACCCACAGGACTCCCTGGATGACTGTTATTTGACTTCTTCATTTGGCCATGACCCGCCAGACACCTGCAGACCTTACACAAGTGCTTCATTCACATTTGATAAGCAGGAACCCTTCTTGGGTCTGGATGTGGATGGTAAGTACTCCCATTGTGAGGGGCACAACATCCTGGGTGGGGGGGAGGTCAGGAAGCCTGTCTTCTCTGTATCCAACAACCTAAATTGGCTGAGATGTGCATCCCTGCCAACAGATCCTGGAGACTCAAACTGGTTTGAACTCTGCTCTTGGATATCATTTCAAAAACACTGGGTTACCTGGGTGGCTCAGTTGGTTAAGCATCCAGCTCTTGATCTCCATTCAGGTCTTGATCATAGGGTTGTGAGTTCAAGGCCCACGTTGGGCTCCACACTGGGCGGGGAGTGTATAAAAAAAAGAAAAGGCATCATGTGGGTCAGACAATTTTCCTTTCCTTCTGTCCCAGACTTCCCTCTGCCACCAAGCTCCCTCCCAAGTGCAGGCCCTTGGTACCAAGTCAGTTTAGAGAGGAGAAATGCAGGGAAGAGAGCAAACCTTCAGCCACCACTATGTCAACTGTAGATATCTGGGTAACAGGACTCTTTCTTTTCTCTCCTTTTTCTTTCTTGCTTTCTTGCTTTCTTTCTTTTTTTGTAAGAACCGACTTCTGCTACTCATGAGATTCTATTGCCAGTTGTATATCTGGTGTAGTGTCCTGCAAACTGTCTGGCTCTCCACACAGATTTGCATGTGCTCCATATTTGCAGTATCTGTGATATTGTTGCTGAGCTCAAAGTTTTGGCTTCTGGGGAGCCCAGAATGCTCAGCATTTAGATAGAAGATCCCGAGCACCCAGTCCTAGCTGGACCCCGTGGTTTCAGTGAAGCCGAAGCTCTAGCCCTGGTTTTCCATCCTCCACGGATGGTGTCCTTTCCACCCTGTGTGCAGCTTCAGTGATTTTCTCCCCGTCAAGTGTTGCTCTCGGTAGCATAATGTCATGTAAAGGATCAACGGTCCGTGCACCTGCCGTGGGTATTGGCCTCATTCTGGAGCAAAGCAGAGTTGTTCCCCTCTTCAGAATCTTCAGAAAAGTGCTGCCTGCTCAGCAAGACCCCCTTGGGTCACACTCGCACAGGAGTGCAGGCTAACACCCAATTCTCATTTCTTCCCACTCAGGCTACAATTCGGACTTTGCTTCTGGGAGAAGCATTTGCGTTGTTAGCCGACTTTCCTTGCTCATCAAATCACCTTGTACGAGCAGCAAGGAGTCTATGAGGTTCCTCACTGTGTCAATGTTGTCTAGTGAAATTGGCCATGAAACATTTTTTTCCTTCATCTTTTTGGTCAGTTAACAGTCTCTCCACCCTAGCACCACCTTCTCCCCTGTTTCCCATTCCTCTCGGAGGGGCCAAGAAGCAAAGGCCTCCTCAGGATTACAGCAATTCAGGAAGCAGAAATGAAACACACAGTTACTTTGCTTCGTTTGTCCGCCACGTCCCTTTCCGTGCCCGCTCAGCAGCAGCGCTGTTGTGCTGGAGCCCCTCGTGTCCTCACAGGTCACTCTCCAGTCGGTGTGGCATCTCCTGTGAGAGCCGAGGGTGCTGAGACTCAGCAACGTCATATCACTTTCCCAGGACCCCTGGCCAGTGGTTAGTAGGATCTCAGACCCTCACCAGCTCAGACTGCACACTGGTCTCCACTCGGTCCTGTCAGGGCCTATGTGGGGATGGGGTTGGTCCTGTCCTCTCTCCTTTTGTACCAAATTATTTGAAACAGTTGTAAATGTAAACAAAAAAGTTGCAAGACTGCCCCCAGAGATCCCTGTGACCCTGCCACACATCTGCCAACTCCTACCCTGTCAGTCACTCTGTCCTGTGAGCAGAGCCAGTAGCTCTTCCAGCCCCTCTGAGAGATCAATGTCTCCATGAGGCTCCATACAAAAGCAATGAGAGCTGAGAGGTCCCGGGCCTTTTCTGTTGTCATGAGGGGTCCCCAGGAGGCTCTTCACTTGGCTGCCTGGCACCCCTGTAATGCTGCCCAGCTCCCACTGGCAACTCCTTCTCCCCATGCCCTGAGAACTCTCTAGGACCTACTCTCTCCAGGCTGTAGGAAGAAGGTTATGACTAACGGAATGATAGGAATGAACTTGTGTGCCCATGCCAAGGCCTGGTGGAGTGAAAGGGGTGATTTTCACCTCAGGGACTTTGCAGGCTGGGCACCTGCCTTTTCAGCATCCCTAGGCTCGGACACAACACTGACATCTCCTTCATACACATGGTGTCTACCTTTGTACCTGCTCGCAGGGTGGGGTCTCAGACCGGAAGGGACATCAGACATGGGTGTTCTGGGAGTGCTCAGCTAAGGAGCCCTGGGGTGGATCCCATTGAAATCTCTTCTTGCTTCAGCCCCGATGCAGGCTCCCCATCACCAGGGCCCATCGAGTGGAAATGTGAGTTTCCAAATGGCAAAGGTGCAAATGTCAGGAGCACAGACACAGCCAAGCACCCAGGTGGCCAATTCTCTGCGACAGCGGCTGGAACAGCAGTTGGATTGTTGTGACAACAGAGCCAGGCTCGGCCTCTCCTCTGCCATCGGGAGCCTAGATGCCAAGATGGGTTCTGGGAACCAATGGCCGCTCTTCCAAGGTGAGAGGGACGGGGAGTAGGAAGTTCTAGTCCCTATGTTGGTTGTCACAGACTTGTAGCTGGAGGCAGCAACGGGGTGAGGTCGAACCCCATGATGCTCCAATCCAGCGAGGTCAGCAAGAGCCCGGTGTTTAGTATCAGCTCTGCCCCGGGTCCTGGGTTTGCAACTTCCTAGCTCTTTAAGTGGCCAACTTATTCATCCTCTTACCTAGTTTCCCCTCTGCCCCTTCATCGGAAAGCGCAAAACTAGTATCTCCATTCCATCGATACGGGAAAGAAGAAACGGCATAAATTCTGGGGGGCCTGATTCAACAGAAATTGCTTGACATCATCTATGAATTTGTCATGTCTAATTTGTGGGTCGCTGTGGGGCTTTAGCACTCGGCAAATGGTTTCGGGGCATTGTTTCATGGGGGGTGGGGCAGTTGTCAGCGGCTCCACATTCACTGGACCCCATCTTCCCTAGCTTTCTCAGAAAGGCTCCTGTGCCCAGTTTTCTCTCCTATGACATCTTCAAGGCAATCTTCCCTGTTCAGTGCTCACAGTCACAATGGTAATACTGGCCCCACAACACTGTCTCCCACTTATTTTTCTTTTTTCCCTTTTCTAAGGACATAAGTGGCCCCTTTCTTACATGAAGTGCACACGTCACTCTCTCCTCTGATCCTCCGTCTAGTTCATCATCTCCCCTCATCTCTGGGGCCTCGTCCCCAGCTTCCTCTTCATCAGGACCCACCTCTGCTCAGATTTCCTGAAGACTGAGCTTTCTGACCTTCCCCTGGGTCGTGCGTTCCTTAACCTCCTGCATTCAGTGCCCTGTCCTGGAGCCTGGGGTGGCCTGGGGCTCCTCTGTCAGAACTACCTGAGAAATGAGGAGATGCAGTTCTCAGTTGGAGGTGACATAAGCAGCAGACTATGGCACCGGGGAGAGGCCCCAGAGAAAGAGCTCAGGGAGTGTTCGGGGAAGCACAGCCCCGACAAGGGCCTTAGAACTTGACGTACTTACTGTCTTCCCCCTCGAGCCTCTCTGTCACTTCTCCATGGCACCCACTGTCGTGGCCCCGACTCACCCCGCTGGCTCAGTTCCTCTCTCTGTGACTCAACTTCCACAGAGGCCTGAGCAGGAAACCAGGCTCCATGCTGGGTTCTTTGTGCATTCCGGCTCTGAGAAAAAAAATGCCACAGACAGACTGCCTTGTCAACAACAGAAGTTGTGATCTCACAGTTCTGCAGGTGCGGTAGAACCACAATCAAACAGGTGCACATTTGGGGCCTGGTGACACTGCCTTCCTGGTTCGGAGGTGGCCGCCTTCTTCCCTTGTCCTCCCAGGAGTGAGGGAGCTTTGCGGGGTCTCCTTTATAGGGCACGGATCCCTCCTAGGGGGGATGCCGCCCCGATGCTCACCCCACAAAACCATCACATTGGGGATTGTGATACACCCCTATTAACTGGGGGCGAATACAAACTGTCACGCCATGGCAGATGGTTTTACTCTGTTTTGTTCCCACCTGCTCCCCCCTGTAATCCCTCCGTGGTGTTGAACAGGTTACCTGTTTCTTCCACCCCTTTCCTCATTGTCCTTGGATTTGTGTATTTTTTCCAATTTCAACTGACCAGAAGGGAGGTTAGAATATTAGGTTCCGTGTCCCCCAGATCCCTATTTAATCATTTACTGAATTAGGTACATATGTACATACAGACACACACATTTGTATCTCAGGTCACATACACGATGTATAATCCGTGTGTGTATTATCCAGAGTGTACACGTATGAAGTGCACCACGTGTTGACACGTGTTGTGTCAACTCCCCAGCTTTCTCTTCCCTGGTTGCTCCCCAAAGGCTTCCCTTCAACTTTGACTTTAGCTGATGTCTACAGTCTCTTCCCACCAATAGCACAGCCTCTTTCCAGCCTGATTGCCCTGCCTTTGTCTTTTCTTCTCCGGAACTCTTTGTTTTTACCAGTTCTGATTCTCTGATTTCACTTTTGTCAACTGCAAGCACTTTGGCCTTCTGGCATTCTTATCCATGCAGGTAGTGTGGGAGAGATGAACAAAACAGGAAATAATCAAAGCGTGTCCATTGGCTTCCCCTCCCCTCTGAATACTCGGATGGCCTTGCTCCTTCTGTCCGATGTCGTCCTTTGACGTCAGTGTGGGTGGAGGATCAGAAAGATCATGAATAACAGCAGATCCTGTTGATGTGCTTTTCCTTCCAGAGCTGGGTTTGGATGCTTCCCTCTACGTGAAGAACCCTCCCAAGCTGGAGGGCGATGCCGCTGAGGCCTCGAGGGACAGCCAGTGTGAGTGTCAAGTCTTTGGCCACAGGAAAGCCCTCGGTGTCATGGAAGAGAAGATTCCCAAGAGAAAACTGCAGTTTGGCCGGTGGAGACTCGCATGCAGATTCCGTGGCCCTCTGGCTTAGGGAACGGAGGTAATCACGCCCCCTGTGGCTCTTGGGGCATGGATTCCTATTGCTGTCCTTCAGATGATAGCTGCACCCCCCAACACACTCACACTGCCTTGTCTTCCTCGTTTGGTCACTCCCACAGCTGGTGCTACCTCTGTCTGGGCTTCCGTCTGTTTCCCTAGGGACTGCCACCCTGCCGGCCCTGCCATCTCCATCACCTGGTTGCATCTGAACTCTGCTGTGTTCCTGCTGGGGCCGTCCTGAGATCCCCTCTCCCCTCCACTCATGGCCACGGGGAAGCAGGCCCCATGGCCCTCCTCAGCAGAGCAGCATCAGTTAAACATGTCGCCAAACATGCGAACTTTGCCGGAAATCACACACTTTCTCGGCTTCTTTGCCTTCCTTCCCTGCTTGCCCAACTCTGAGGCCTCATGCTCCCAGGAGCACTGTTTTAATGAGTCACTTGCAAAAGGACTCTCCTCCTGGGTCGTTCAGGGAATCTGACCTAGGAGGACACGTAACCCTCAACTTCTCCATGTGAATAAGAAGTGCTAAAGCTGAGGAGAAAGAGCCCCCATGAGAAAAACTAAATGAGAACCTGTCACAGCTGGGAGTGCCACACCGGACTGCCTGGAGTTAGGTTTCTCCTCAGCCCCTATAATGTAGAAGGCACGTGTTGTGATGTGCACTGGGTGTTATACGTCACTGATAAATCATTTGACACAACCTCAAAAACTAATGATGTACCATACACTGGCTAACGAAACAGAATAATAAGTAAAAAAAGAAAATGAAAGAAAAAAAGAAAAAAGAAAAGAAAAAAATAAATATTACATAGATACCCAGAGTCCAAAACATAATCTCTTCCCTGATCAAAGGTCAAAGAATTTAGTGCTCTACTCCTATGACAATGAAATCGACAGTTCACTAGTCACTGAGTGGATTTCACAGCCCCCTGCACGTTCACTGCAGACTGAAAAAAAAATATTTTAATCAAATTTTGTCCTTATACAACATCTCAGTAAAGAACCTTAGGTCTCATTCTCCTATGTTAACCCATTTGCAATTCCTTCTTTATACCAGGGTAAACACTGAGAGACTCTTTCTTTAGGGAAACTTTAGAAAAGAAGGGATGAGAATCTAGAGAGCTAAAACGAATGCGTTTTCATTTTCACTTCAGAGTTTGGTGAGTCTCTGCATTGAGAATAGTCCTAGAAATGCCCTAAGGGCTATCCTGTGTGAGATTACCTTCAGAGAATGTTGGCGTCCCTGAGTGAAAATGACTAGGGCCATGGTAACACCCCTGCTCTCTTTTTGTGAATTCCCCTTTGAGTTTCTCCTCCTTGAGCTCTTTCCTCTGCCCCTTTGGGCTTGTTCCTCTCCAGCCAAGTGACCAAGAATGTCTACTGCTTGCCCACACCTCCAGATCAGAGGCTTTCCTCTCCCTTTCCCCACATGTTTGCACAGGGCCTGAGCCAGGGTTTCAGTCCAGGGTTTTCAGACACAGGTCACATGGCTTTAGGAGGTCCTCATATGCACATGGCAGAAAGGAACTTGGAGATACGCTGAGGCCCCTGTTGGCTCTGACATTTTGGGACTCATTCCATAGCCTGGCCTCCTCCTCAGAAGACGGGGACAAGGGTGAGAAGGGGGTGTGTTTGTCTGCCAAGGGTCCCCTCCTTCCTACAAAAGTCTGTTTCTGAACGTGTGTGCTGGGTGCTAGGTGCATCCCTCTCTGGGAGGTGTGAGAAAGCCATCACTTGGGATTCTGATGAAGGGGGCTCAAGAGTGAAGTGGCTACTGAGGAAGGGGTAGTTGGGATCTGGCCAAAGCTCACAGCAGCCTTGAGCTGGGATATCACCAGGCTTCCGCTGGGGAGTGGGGGAGCACAGGGGTCCCTGGATCCTGCAACACAGGCTGACGCTCAGTTTAGTGAGGTATTACTTCTGACCTGTGGCTCTCACTCTCCCCCTCAGGCTGCCTGCGGCTCCCCCCTTTAGGCTCCTTCTGGACAGGGGTTCAGCTTGCTCCTGGCATCTGTCACCAGGTAGCCACCCCTCCAGGCTCAGCCATCTGACCAAGACTCACATTTGATTTCTCTCTCTTTCTCTCTCAGATACCAAGTACTTCAGAAACTAAGAGATTCCTCATGTGAAGAAAACCCCATCATAAACCCCATCACAAAACCCCATCATTTTCCACTTGATGAAAAGAAATCTAGAACAGCAAATCAACTTAAAGCCCAAACACAGCACAGGTGGGATCCTTTGCTGAGAATCAACATCACAGTCACAAGCCATTCTCTGTGATTTTGACTGCAAAAGACTGCTTTGATGAGAGAGATTCTAGCCTTCAGCTCCAGTTGTGAGAAATCCCTCAGGAGACCAATGCCTGACTAGATGACACAGTTTTGACAGACCTTAAGTCTTGCTGCTCTCAATTCCACCCTGCAGAGAACCTGAGTCAGGAGCACCATGGAAAAAGACCACAGGTCAAACTGGACATTCTGGGCCACCAGATGGGCTGCCCTAGGAGCAGACAGCATTAACTATGAGGTGTTCTTGCTGGTAAGGTTTAGCCTGAATTTGAGCATGAGGAAGTTACCAGACAACTTGAGAATGTAGATCATTGAACAAGATGACTGGACTTTCTTCAAACAGTCAGTGTCACCACATAGAAGAGACAACACAAGCGAGAAGAGATATTTTGGGTTCCAAAGGACTAAAAAGAATGTGTTCCTTTTTTTTTTTTTTTTAGTCCTTTTGAACCCAAAACATCTCCTCACCCTTAGGTGGCTGTGTCTGCTGGTGGTGACATTTCCTTGTTTGTAGGGGACAGTCAGATGTCTTGGCTTAAGGGTCTACATCCTGAAGTTGTCTGATCATTTCCTCCTGACTAAATTCAGCCTAACCCTCTGGCCAGGACACTCCATAGTTAACGCTGTGTGTGTCCCAGCTCAGCCCACCCGGAGACCAAGAGGGTCCAAGTTTGCCCATCACCATTCTTGTGACAGCTTCATTGGTTACTTTGCTATGGAGGGCCTATCAGATCTGTTCATAGCAGGACACATGATTTTCTTCTAAAATTAGCATTTTGGCAAGGGGTTCTCTGAGAATGTATGAAGATCTTCTTCTCTAAAGTCTTTTTCTAAAATTTTGCCATCTGTAATGATCCCTGTGGTGCATCATAACCGTATCTGTGTTTGTACATTGGAAGAATTCTATCTAACTTTATCCTTCCTATACAATGTGTATTTGCTGGCATTGTGCTGTGGAAAAGAATATTTCCTCCCCATTCTATATCATTAAAGTATTTGTTTTGACAATCATTGTGCACTTGTGAATTTTATTTAATTAATATGTTCAAAGAGCCAATATATAGTACATCTTTAGTTTTTGATGTAGCGTTCAACGATTCGACTCGTGTGTTTTTTGCATCTGGTGCTCTAATCCCTACTATCATGGTTGATTTGATGTATCAGGGTATACAGTAAAGTAAATCTTCTTGGTTGTTCTCGCCATATTTAACACTGAGTCTCCATCTCTTTTAGGCTATAGTTAACTTATGGGGGAAAAATTTCATCTGTTTGTCGTTCTGTGGTATTTGCTTTCTTTTCTTCTTATGTGTGCCTATATGTGAGTGTGGTGTTTAAGAAGGTTGTAGAGGTAGGGCTGAACATTGCACCAAAAGTTTCTGGGCATCTTTGGTTCCGTATTAGCTTGTCAAACTTTTCACATTCAGTTTCTAAGTTGTAAGTGACCCCTCAACCTCAAACGTTTGACATTATTCTATTTTCTCTTTACCTCCGTCTTAACCTGACTCTTCGTATACTATTGTTTCCACCCAGTGAAACAGATGCTGCTTATTCCTATTTTTCCCACCTGCTCCACTCCCAGATTTTTGTTTTACATCTACAATTGAGTCTATTCAACAGTGACCAGCTGTTCGAAAGCCAAAATTTCCCAGTCATCTCTCGTTGGGTGAAGTTCACCTTCAAAGACTCCTAGTGATGGAATCAGGACTCCCTGAGTGTTGTGTATTGAATACTCTTTTTCTACTACCTGCACACATGGACATCGTGGCTGAATAGAAAGTACTTGCACAATGAGTTTTTACTGAGACTCCGTGCTGGGTGTGGAGCCTGCTTGAGATTCTATCTCTCTCCCTCTGGCCCTCCCTGCCTCCCCCCTCCCCCCCACCTTAAATAAGGGATGGGAAGGGGAAAAGGCAAATGAAACAGAAAAACAAAATAAAGGAAAAACAGGAAGATTCTAGCAATATATGGTGAAGACATTGGAGAAAAGGAAGAGAGATAATACAGCAAATGAAATTGAATGTTTAGGGCAGAAACAATTGGAAGTAAGAAGGTGAAGAGGGAGAAGAGATTAAGATGTGGAGACAAATTTGACTTGAAGAGAAAGTACAAAAGTCAAATAGACTGGCAGATATCGGTCTGGGGATGTTTTCAGTTGGCCACAGAGGCATCACGCTTGTATATTGTATGGATAATATTAAGCGAGCTTTTCATGTCACTCAACCCCTTGCCAAATTGCCATCTGAAAAAGTGACTCCAGTTCAATTATAAATACCTTGACCACCATGCCATATAAAGTAAGACATATTTTACCATGCTAGAGTTAAGAAACTGGTTTGGGGGCCTGGGTGGCTTCGTCAGTTAAGCACCCGACTCTTGATTTCGGCTCAGGTCATGATCTCAGTCGTGAGATTGAGCCCAGTGTGGGGCTCAGTGCAAAGTTTGAGAGTCTCTCTCTCCCCCTCTGCCCCTCTCCTGCTTGTGTGCACTGTCTAAATAAATAAATAAATAAATAAATAAATAAATAAATAAATAAATAAAATCTTAAAAAAAGAACTTAAAAAAAAAAACTGGTTTAAGGCTTAGTTGTGAGCAACCGATGGCAGTTTGCACCTGCCAAACTCCCAGTGACGCCCTTGCAAGTAGTGTGGGTAGGCAGTGAGGTTTGTTGGGCTGGGCATGCAGAGGCAGGTAGTAAGCCCTATAAAAGTGAGGACTGAAGAGCATATTTATTTGCCTTTTGTTCGGCCATTTACATTAATATGCAAAGCGTGTTATTTGCACAGTTAGAACTTTAGAATGAAAGTACGTTGACTCTCGAGCTGGTTTTTCTTGGTTGTTTTCATCTTTTTTTTTTTTCGTCGTTATTTTTTCTTTCATCTTTCTCAAAACTCAGTTTTCCCCATAGCAGAGTTGGGACTTATTATTGCAGAAGTCTGCTTGCTGAAGATTCTTAAAAACAAAACAAAACACTAAAGAACTTTTGAGCAAAAGTTTAAGAAGTTCTGCTACAGCCCATCCACTTGCTTGTGGGATTTATGTAGATATGTTTGTTTTTGTCCTTTTTGCTGCAATAGCAGTGTAGCCTTGCTAGAATTATACAGAACAGTATATTTATTTTCATCAGTTAGGTAAACAGCGTAGTGTAAAATGGACATTACTGGAAAAGGATAGCGATTTATATGAAACCACAACAGAGACAAACTACCGCCGTCACATGCAGCAGTGGTCTGTGGGGAACGTGGTGGGGAAGGCTGGAAAATACTGAACCCAGAGCCAGGAGACTTGGTTTCTAAATCCAGCTTGCCAGTCTGTAGCTGTAAGGCTTAAGGTTACTTAGGTACCATGTGCCTCAGTTTCCTATGGTTGGAAAGTGGGAATGAGACCTGCTTCACCCACTTCACGTGCACTCTTTGAGGATAAAAGCAGGTAAAAATGCAATAACGGTCGCGAAGATTTTATGAGCCATGAAGGGATCTCTAAGTACCACAGTGTATCACTATTATCATGACTATTCTAACTGTTCAAGGAAAGCAGTGGTCATCAATGCAATTCTGCTCGTTCCTCTGGAAGCTAACGACCTTCCTTTGTGATCATTTTATTACTGATGGGGCCGTTTTCTGCCTGGTCTGGTTGTGTGGCAGTATTCAGGTCCATTTCTCAGGTTATTTCTCGGGCTATGATTTCATGTTCCCAGAAGAGGGCAGCAAAACTCCAGTCTGAAGACTGCCACTTCCTCAAAGTGTCTAATGTAGTGTTTGGAAAACAACTATACTGAAAAGAGAAGAGCTTTTAAAAAATTATGGTCTTTATGTGACATACAAGGCAAATCTCATTGCTATAAATAAATACCATAACAAAAATACACTCATTTAAAATAATTGTTTGCCTTTTCTTTGTCCTCTGAGGAAAATAATTTGGGCTATTTCTTTAATCTCAGTTTAATGATTTGACCTGTACAACCAAAAACCTCTGGCCATGTTTTTCCATTTAACCCCAGATTTTTAGATCTCACAGAGCACCAATTCTTAAATAATTTTTTTTAAGCATGAAGAAAGTAAGTTGTTCAGGGCTGATTCTTTCCATTTAAGATGACTGGTTAAGTCCAAAGAAAGATTCCCAACAGTGTCTGTGTCATTCAGAGCAAATGTCATCTGTATCTAATATTTCTTATTCAAATTTGTTTAAAAATATGCTTGTGCTTGTATACCTTGTAAGAACATCAGCAGCTAACATTTGAACTGTTCTTTTCAAAATTTTTTTACTTTAATTTTTTAAATTATGTTATGTTAGTCACCATATAGTACATCATTAGTTTTTGATGTAGTGTTCCATGATTCATTGTTTGCATTCTTTTTTTTTTTAGAGAGAGAGAGAGTGTGAGTGAGGGGAGGGATGGAGGGGAGGGAGAGAGAGAATCTCAAGCAGGCTCCATGCTCAGTGCAGAGCCCAACGTGGGGCTCGATCCCAGGACCCTGAGATCATGACCTGAGCTGAAATCAAGAGTTGAATGCTTAACCAACTGAGCCACCCAGGCAACCGTGAACTGTTCTTAAATAGCATGTAAGGTGCTTTTCTACATGTTATCATGTATGTTGATAGCCACTATCCCCATCTTACTGATAAATTTTCTCATCCGTGATTAGAATAGCTGTTCCTTGCTTGAAGAGAAAAGTGCAGGCGGGGGTCCCTTGTGGCAAGAGAGTCCTGAGGTGAGTATTTTCTCTCCCCTAATAGGTGGTACAAGAGGTGGTACAATTCTGAATCTGATCCTTTTTCTGTGTGCTTTACTGTAATTAGAGATGGGGTAGAACGGCTTTCAGGTATAGTTTTTCAATCCCTTCTGCTTTTGTCAGCTCATTGGTAGCTCTGCTCTTTGAAAAAAAAAAAACTACTCTTTCCCACTCCACTCCTTCTACCACCTCCCTCAAGTCAGAGTCCTCGTCCCATCCCAGCTAAACCTCTTCCTGTTCCTAAGAATTGCATCACATTCTTGGCTTAATGTAGACCAACACCCCCACACTGGCACCAGAGAGTGTACAGACCTCCTTTATTGGTTGAAAGTTCTTGTCTGGTGAGCATGGAGTAAGTCACCCACTTCCTGACTTCCAGCCCTGGCTGAATTTGCATCTGGAAAAGAAAATATTCCTTGGATTTGTGTTTGCTTGCTTATAAATATCCTTCACTTCACCCCTACCCTGGAAGGAGGAAGATTTTACCAAGTAGGTAAAGCGTGGAAGGGCATTTGAGGGAGAGGAAACAGTCGGCACGCCTTGCTATTTCTAATTCTTCACTTCTCCCTCTCTCACACACAGACTAATCTGGCACCGACTCCCACTGTACAGACGGGGATTTCATGAAGGACAGTAATGTCCCCCATTACTAAACCTGGTGGCTATATCAATCTTTGTCTTACCTGACACTGAGCAGAAACGGACACCATCAATCTCCTCGATAGACTCACCGTCTTCCTGTGGTTTCCACACACTGTTATTCCCCCCTACCTTCCTCATGGATCCTAGGCACCTTTGCAAGCTCTCTACCAACTCCTTAGGTGTTGGTGTTCCTCAGGACCCTGTCCTATGTCAGCCTGTCTTCCCTCTACACCTCATCTGAGAAATCTCCTCTCTTCCATGGCTTTATGAGAGTTATATGCCGGTGACTCCCAAATCTCATCTCCCCTGAACTCCACACTAATATAACAACTACCTTCTGGAACCTCTCTGATTGGATATTCCTAAGTCATATTAATCAACTCACTTTCTCAGACTATTCCTCTTCTGATGTTCCTTTTCCTAATATATGCCACAACATCCACCCAGTTGCTCTAGCTAGAAACCGGGGATTCATCTTTGATTTCTCTTTTGCTCACTCTCTCCATTCAATCAATAACCAAGTCCAGTAAAATCGACTTCTTTGAATCTACCCACTTATTCTCATCCTCACCTGGCCTAAGCAGTCACCTCTGGACTTTTGTAAGTCTTTGCTGGTTTCCTGCTTCTAGTTTTTCTCCCCTTGGATCATTTTCCACCAGCTACGAGAAAGGTTTTTTTATAAATGCACTTCTGGTAAATTCACCTCCTCCATTTAAAATCATTTAGTTGCTTCCCACTATCCTTAGGCTAGAGTCCAAACGTCTTAGCATGGCTCGTAAGCTCTCCACGATCAGTCACCTGCCTAGCTGCCATCAGCCTGCGCTCCACTCATGCTGGCCTCCCGTGGTGCAAACACACGCTGCCTTCTCTTGCTTCTAGGCCTTCACAAACTCTTGTTCCTTTGCCTGGGCCTCAAACCTGTCTAATCTAAATTCTACCCCCAAATTGTCATTTATCTTATTCCTGAATCAGACCTGAATTTGGATACTTAATTTTAAATTATTTCTTGAATTAAAACCCCAGTTCACCTCATCTCACCTATAGATTTCTTATTTCTTTGAAAAATACCTCCAAAGGTATGTTCCAATGAAAATATATTTGAGCTGATTAACTTAGATCAGGATTGACTTTTACCATAGCCGAATGTGAGCTGGAACATATTTTTTAAATTACTGGAATGTTTTCTGGATTGTTATTCATCATGGCATTCTATCTTGGGAATTTTTTCTTCATTTCCAGCTGGTTTACACCACTCTCCTTTCTCACCTCTCAGCCCTTTCTTCCCCTCGGGTTGCCCTACACTTGCCCCCCGATGGACCCAGTTTGCATGCAGCGGTAGCTGCTGTGGGGCTGTGGTTAAATAGAACTGCTCAGACTGCAACAGGAAAGCACTGAATCGAAAGCAAAGGGGAGGAAGAACAAACCGATACCCACCACAAAGCTGCTGAGTGCCCAGCATGACCCAAGCTGCACCCTCTGATGAGGAGCCTTGTGGAGGAGGAAGAAGCCACAGCGTTTAATAAATCATCAGCACAGCCTGTCCTCCACTTCCCCTGAGCCAGCCTTCCTGGGTCACCCATGAGTGTCCCCAGGTCTGGCCTAAGTAGGTGGGTGATGACAGCAAAGCCACCAGAGAGGCAGAGGCTGGGGGAAAGTCCCTGAAATGAATGACTGTGGACCTTCCGTCTCAGATGCTCCGCCTGGTCCAGCTCTGTGCATGTTTCGAAGGAGCTCTCTGTGTGGGATGGTCAGATGAAGGACCCCGTGGTCCCTGAAAGTCCTTTGGCTACCTGCCAGACAAGCTGTTTCTCGTGGTGGCCGAAACTGTTTTATTTTATAAGGAAAGATCAAGTCCCTATGAGCTACCGTTTGAGAACTTGAAATTCACACTCACGTACACATGACTATTTGCAGACTCTTTGCTGACTTCAGGAGAGGGAGCAGGAGAAAGGAACGAGATGGCACATCAGAGAAATGTTCCACCTACTTTCTGAGTTTGCCCATCGCCTACCCTGGCTTTTCACACTTGTCCCCTTTGTTGTCAAAGGAGGTACTGATTGTTCAGCAGCCTGAATTATAGGGAAGCGGGTGGAAAGTGCAGGGAAGTGGGTAGTAGCTATGTTTAGATTTGAAACACTGGTAAGTTTGGGAACTCCGTGGACTGCTAGAGCCTCGTAGTGGTTCATTCTCTCCGGATCTGGGGAGGTTGGAGCCGGGCCCTGCTTCTGCAGCTGGAGAAGCAGAGCACTGAGAAGAGGCACAGCCATGTCAATCTGGAGGAAAGGCCGCTTTGCTTGGCTGAAAGTGGGCACTGCGTCTTCACAGAGTGCCAGACTCACACTTCACATAAGAGAACAGGAAATATGGTTCGTGCAGCTGGGAGGGGAGAGAGAACTCACTGTGGACCAAGGCTGTGAACTCACTCATGGCCTTCTGTCACCCCATTTTCCTCTCCTGTAAGTGACCAGGACTGACTCCTGAGAGCACTGGGGAGCAGGTGAAGCATGCCTTTGGGCAAACCCCCTTCCCTTCTGCTGGCTCACCTCTGCTGATAGGCTCCACTTTTGTGTTCTCTTCGTCCCAGAAAATCTTCCAAGATCTAGATCGTTAATGAAATTTCAATGGAGGAATGGTAGGTACTTTGATAGGAGGTGAGGTGAGGGAAAGAGTTCTTCTCTTACAAGGCCAGATCTAAAGTGGCAAAAACGTGGTCTCTGTTTTAGCAGCCCCAACAGCAGTGAGTTGGAATGGATCCTAATAAAGGAAAAAGGGAATGGAGTCTGTAGTCAGATGATTTTGCTTTGAAACGATCCTTGCCTCCCTCCCTCCCTCCTTCTTTCCTTTCTTCCTCCCTTTCAGAGAGGAAGGACAGGGAAGTAGCCAAGAATCGGAAGCTCCTTGAAGCTCAGAGGAATGCTACATGCTTCCCAAGCCAGATTGCCTGCCCAGAGGTTGCCCGCTGACTTGAGTGGTCAAGGACTCATTCTGTTAAACCCACAAGTTGTGTTTAATAACCAGGCATGATCCAAGCTGTACAGAGCGGGCTGACTGTGCTCCCCAGGTGCTGTCAGCTTGTGACCTGCCCTGCCACACTACATTACTTACACAGGGAAATGGACAAAATGAGTGCAAAGAAGGGGAGATCATGAGCGTGAGCTGCTTTTGAAAAAGCTTCCTCAGGAGGAGAGAGATGAGTTGGCTGGAGGGCACGTGAAGTAAAGAATGGATTTCATTTTTTTAGACCGAGAGAGGTTTAGGTATGTTTACATACTCAAGGAGAGATCTCACTTCATTCCTAATTTTTGATTCTCTCCCCTGGGGAGAAAAAAGAAGAGGTTTCTCTGAAGATTAAAATTAAATGAAAATCAAATGCACGGTGGTGGCATTTATACCGCAAAGCCCTTTACACATGCTAATTATTATAACTATCATCATCTAGCATCTGTACAGATGAGTAAGCCCTGGTCACAGCTGATCTGTCTCGGGCTTTTTTACCCTATGTGACGCACTGTGAGGAGGAGGTGGGCTCTTGAGTCGGCAAGGCCATGACCTGCCAGGGACAGGCTAATAGTGGTGTGACCTGTATCTCACCATGCTTTGAACTTTGGGGAGACAGTGTGTGCCTCCACGAGTGTGTGTGTCTTACTAGATACAACAAGTTTCTTATTTTAAAATCCTCATTTAAAAAAATGGACACATTTCAGATCCGACATCTCTCTAAAAAGCTTTAATTTAGGGAAGACAGTTTTAGAAATTAAAAATACCCTTCTTGAGGGGCAAGAGATATACAAATAGGATTATAAACGTGGATTTCTGCTTAGACAAAGAAGCAGTTTCCTAAAAGTTACCTCATGTTAATTCACAGCTTTGTTAAGAAGGGTCAACACTTTATCTTTTCTGGCTATTTGCAGAATCGCATTATAATTGTGCTTTGATACAAATTTGGCAACAGCAGCATGATTCCTTTCCCAATTATCTACAGTGCTCGCATACGTTCACGGAGTAATTCCCATCAGCTCTACACAGCATGATACACATAGCGAATCAGTGAAGTTTTTATTCTTTTAATTATTTGCTTTGCAGTTTTGCTCTGAACCATCCCACCTCCATTCCTATAGCGTAAAGATACCCTGCAAATTCCATTCCCACATTTCCTCTCCCTTTTCCGCCCGGCTTTCCAACCTTAGGACGATTTATGTCTTCATTTCTGGGTGCATCTCTTTGCCTATTCCTTATCATCCCTCCCCCGTCCCTTATGCTGTCCTCCTCTTCCCCTGGCCCCTCTCTGTCTCCAGCTTTTATTACTAGCGACCCTGTAGGCCAGTCCCATTCCATGTTCCTTCATGCATTACACGAACTAATTTTTTGAGGGCACTGAACAGAACAATGTGGTGTCATTTTCCCAGAACAAGCAGCCACTTCTTAGAAATAGCTATACTGAGATAAAATGTATATTCTGTAAAGCTCACCCCTTTAAAGTACACCATTCAATGATTTTAGTATATAGTGTTTTGCACCCATCACCTTAATGTTAGAACATTTGCATTATCCCAAAAAGAAACCTGTACCAGTTAGCACTCACACACCGTTTCCACTCCCCCACCCCCCTTTTGTTCTCCCTAGTTCTAGGCAACCACTAATCTACTTTCTGTTTCTATGGATTTACCTGCACTAAACATTTTATATAGATGAGCTCACACGATAGGTGGTCTTTTGTGCCCGGCATCATTCACCTAGCAAAATGTTTCTGAAGCTCCACCATATTGTAGCCTGTTTCTGTACTTCGTGACTTTTTATTACCAAAGAGTATTGCACTGTATGGCTGTATCACATTTCGTTTATCCATTTGTTGGCTGCGGTACATTTGGGTAATTTCCTTTTTTTTTTTATTATGCGAATAAAGCTGCAATGAACATTCACGTACAAATTTTCATGTGGGCATATGTTTTCATTCTCTTCGGTAGATAGCCAGGATTGGAATTGCTAGGTCATATGGTAACTCTATTTTTAGCATTGAGAGGGACTGCCAAACCATTTTCCAAAGTGGCTACACCATTTTACTTTCCCATCACCAGTGTATGAGATTTCAATTTCTCCACATCCTCACCAAAAATTGTTATTGTCTGCCTTTTTTTATTTAGCCATTCTAGTGGGTGAAATTGCATTTCCCTAATGACTTTCTGTGTTATTAGCCATTTGTATGTTTTCTTTGGAAAAGAGTCTCTTGTAACTGCCCATTTTTAAGTTGAATTGTCTTTTTATTATTGAATTGTAAGAGTTTTAAATATTCTAGATACAAGTCCCTTATCAGATTTATGATTTGCAAATATTTTCTCTCATTCTCTGGGCTGTCCTTTCAGCTTTTCTCAAGGCATTCTCTGAACACAATAGCTTTTAATTTTGATGAAGTTCAACACATCAATCTTTTGTATTGGTGTTCTCTCTGAGAAATCATTGCCCAATCCAAGACCACAAAGACTTACTCTGAAGGTTTCTTTTAAAAGTCTGATAGTTTTGGGGCACCTGGGTGGCTCAGTCGGCTAAGCGTCTGCCTTGGGCTCAGGTCATGATCCCAGAGTCAGTGGGGAGTCTGCTTCTCCCTCTCCCTTTACGCCTCTCCCCTGTTCATGTGCTCGTGCTCTCTGTCAAAATAATTAATTAATTAATTAATTAAAAAAATAAAAGTCTTACAGTTTTAGCCCCTACATTTAGGTCTGTGATTCATTTTGAGTTAATTTTTGTGTATGATATTTACTAGAGGTCCAGCTTAGTTTGTTTGCATGTGTTTACTCAGTTGTTCCAGCACCATTTGTTGAAAAGGTTATTCTTTTCCTATTGAATTTTCTTGGCCTCGTTGTCAAAAATCAACAGACCATAATTGTTAGGGTTTACTTGTGGATTCTTAAATCATTCCATCGATCCCAATGTTTATCCTTATGCCAGTATCACACCGTCTTGATTACTGAAGTCTTTCAGCATGAGTCTACCAACTTTGTTCATTTCCAAGATCGTCTGGCTATTCTGAGTTTCTTGCATTTCTGTATGAAATTTAGGACCAGCAGAAATTGACAAACTGGTCTTGCAGTCCATAAGAATGCATCTGCCCCTAATACATAATGAAAACATTTTTTTCCATACTTAGAATGAAATTGGATAGGGAAGACTGAGCAAGTCCGCTCTGGAATGGTGGAAAGCAAGGGCATCCTTTGACAGGGGAGTCAAACGGATGGGGGAGGGGAATAAACCGAGTCAAAAAGTTTGTGAACTTCCCACCCTGGTGAGAGGAATGTTTGTTCAGGGGAGGCAGTTTGATCTAGCACCAGAGGCCAGTGTGGAAGATAATTGAAATTGTTAAGTCCATTGGTCTCCCCAGAAGGAAAAAAAAAGGGGGGGTCTCCAAGTCAGCAGTATTGTTAGTTTGTTGATTCTTACAGAAGATTCCATCTAACTGAGGGAAGCAGCTGGCCCTTTCTCAGGGCTGTAAGACCCTGAGGAAAAATGAAGAAAAAAAATGAAGAAATCCCTCCATGTCTTTGCTCACCTCTGTCCGTAGCGAGCACTAAACTTTGTCTATCTTTGTTACCCTTCCCTTTTATAAGTTCCTCAAAAGGAGAAGGAGGAGAGGGCGAAAAAGAAGAAAACCCTAGTGGGAGAGAGGGTGAGAGATGCTGGCGATAGGAGAGGAATTCCGGAGCATCTTAAATGAAGGATCTTTCAGGCCCTGCTGGCGGAGCCTACTAAGGAGGAGACAATATGGAACAAGAAGCATAACGATGGTCCCCTTCTCTGACTCAGTGATCCAGCTCCAGGAGTTCATCCTAAGGAAAGAAGACATGCAAAGAGTGTGAGTGGCAATGTGAATAGAAAGATGATCTGTGATAATGCCCGCTGGGACACCTAGATCCCACAATAGATGCTCTGCGACACCCGGGCACGTGAGACAGGAGGTGATCACCCTGGTCCCACTGTCAACATACACCCTGAGTTGCCTCGCTCCTCACTGCACCCTTCACTTCCCCAGGTCCCGGTCACACCTTCTGTCACCCGAATTATTGCAACGGCCTCTCAATGTGTCTTTCTGCTTCCGCCCCGCTCCCCATCCCCTGGTCTACTCTCAACGCCGTAGTCACAGGGATCATTTCAAAAATGAAAATGTGTCGATCCTCCACTCAAAAGCTTCCACGGCCGCCTTCTCATTCAGCAGAAAAGCTGGTGTTTTTCTTGGTCCCATGCCCTGGCTCATCTGGCCCCCATTACTCTCTGACTCCATCGGATAATCTTTCCTCTTGCGCACTCCACTCTGGCCCTAAGGGTTCCTAACTGTTTTTGAACACACCAGGCCTTCTCCTGCCTCAGTGACTTTGAACTTGCCCTTCCCTCTTCTCCCAGATACCCATTTGGCTTGTTCCCTCAGCACCTTCAGATCTGCTCAGATGTCACAGAGGAGACTTTCCTTCTCTGACCATCCCATTTAGAATTGCTAACCTTCCCCACCCCAGCTCACAACGTTTCCTATTCCCCAGCCTTGTTTTGTTCTCCCCCCCCACCACCACTGCCCCGCCTCACGCCCTCGCACTTGTCACCTAGACTGACTTACGGATTTGGGTTATCGACTGCGTCCGCCCATAGAAGCTGTGCTCTCCGGGAGCGGGGATCCGTGCACAATGCTCCCGGCTATAGCCTCAGCGTCTTGATCGTGCCTGGCGTGGAGAAGCTGTTTAATAAATATTTGTTGCATGAATGATTATGTCCACAAAGTAATACTTATGAAAACGAGGTTGTGATTTTGAAAGCGGGAAAGTATAAAACTATAAACTGTGACACGCGCAGTGACCACGGCAATGTGGTGTCAGGCCCTCTGGAGGCTGCAGCATTGGAGAGATTTGGATTCGAATCCTGACCCCACCGCTTCTGAGTCATGTGACCTTGGTCAAGTGCGCTTAACCTCTCGGTTTCACCCTCTGCAAAACAGGTATAATAATGCCTCCCTCATGGTGTTGTGAAAATTCCACCACGAAATAATCTCGCGAACACCTGCCACATAGTAGGTGCTCTGGGAACACTGAATCCCTTTCTTCTCCTGAGGAAGCACAGCTAGCCCGTGGATGAGAACTGAGCGGAAGCAAGCACAAGTGGAAATAGTTAAACAGAGTGCTTAAGCATATTTATAAACATTTTCTTTCTGTTTTCGTTTCCTCCCTGTGCCTGGGTCTATGTAAGGAGCGGTAGGTGGGAGCAAGTTTCCTCCAGTTAATCTCCGGGTTCTGGCTTCACCTCTGACACTCACAAGATATGTGACATTAAGTAAGTCCTAACCTCTCTGGGCCTGTTTCCTTATCTATAAGACGAGGCGGTTGAATTTAGTAACTTTTAGTCCTCTCGAGGCTTTAAATTCCATAGTTCAAATAGGCAGGCCATTCCACCTGGCTCTGCGCACTTCAGCCCAGCCTTGCTCAAACGTGAGGGCCAGATGTTTCTAATCTTTGGCATAAAAGACTCTATTTGGCTTTCAGAGGCCAAAAGAAACTGGAAAGTTTAGGAAAAAGGTCTGCGCAGATGAGATTTCCTTCTCTCCGACTCCTAAATGGCCGCGTTCATACTGTTCAAACTTGAGAAAACAAGAAAAGCAAAGCAGGCAAATATATACCTTTGGGTCTGAATCAGCTATGTGAAGCTTTAAGTCATGAAGGAAAGCGTACATGTGGTTTTTGTTTTTTTGTTTTGTTTTGTTTTGTTTTGTTTTTAAAACAACCACCAAAAAGGAGACGTCAGCAGTTCTCAATTTGTAACTGTAACCTTGTCCCCAAGAGGCTGTGAGCCAAGGGAGGGGGCTCGGCTGGAGACTCCCTGCTCTGGAAAGCTAGTGGTTTGGTTTTCTTCGGGTTGCCCCCCTGAGGCGGAGGAGAGGAGGATGTTTGGGTTTGCAGGCCGCTGGCCACTGTCAGCAAGTTTGCAGCCCTGGCCTCACTTCCCTGAAGCTAGGGTGGGGTGGGGGGGTCAGCTGCCCTGGCCTCCCTCCAGCGGCCGAACCACAGCGGATTCAAATACCCCATCAGCTGCAAGGCTCTGGCTTTACCCAGCTGAAAACGGATGATCTCATCTGGGAAGGGTCAGTTCAAAAATGACAGAACTGCCCAAAGTCAACAGAGGGAACAACCACAACAGAAACGTTCTCTGCAATATTTCCTTGTAATTACCGGCCCAGCCCACCAGAGCTCTGGCCAGAGTCGCCATCCACTGTCGCTGGGGCCCCCACGCGGCCTTTTCCGAGTGAGCCCCCACCGACCCAAGCAGCGCCTCCGGTGCTCCTGCCGCGCTAGGCCACTTGCTCCGACAGCAGGGAGAGTCCAGACTGCGGCGCGTTTAGCAAATAGTCAACAAGAAGACCCCGTAGAGCTCGTTTATTAGGATCCCTAAGAGATAAGGAACCTCAGCTCAAATGATGTGTCCAGATTCGCAGCGTGTAAGTGCGGGCAGAGCTGGTCTCCTTATTCTTCACCTGGCGCTCTTTCCAGACTCATACACCCAAAATAGCGAGGGTAACTTTAAAGTTCTCTTTCTCCACCTTTTCTTTCCAACCAGATCCTACTTTGTTGACCCTCAAGGCTGTGTAGAGAAGCATAGTTTGAATTTAGACTTGAGGACAATGACTACATCTTACACGATGTGTAAGGGTACCTTGTGCATACCTCAGGGTTCAGGTTACCTAGTTGTCCACCCCCGGGCAGCACTGGGAGGTCAGCAGGGAGCGCAGTGGGTAGAGTAGGGGCTTAGTTTCCACACCTGCAAAATGGGAACGATCATAGCATCTACTTCATCACGTTGTCATGAGGAGCTCATGAGATGATTCGTGTACTGCACAATGAAAAACCCAACACATGTTAGCAGTTGTTAATATCCTAGAGGGCATTTTTCAAAAAAGATTTCATTTATTTATTTGAGAGCAAGAGTGAGCATGGGTGGGGTGGGGGAGGGAGAGGGGGAGGGAGAAGCAGACTCCCCACTGAGCAGGGATCCCAAAGCAGGGCTTGATCCCAGGACCCGTGAGCTGAAGGCAGATGCTTAACAGACTGAGCCACTAAGGCACCCCTATCCTAGAAGGCATTTATTATTCCACTTTACGGATGAGAAAATTGAGGCTCAGAGAAGCTGAGGGACTGTAGTCATACCTTTGGTTAGCAAGAGAGCCAGGATTCAGTGTCCTGCCTCCACATCCATGGCACTTGCCACTCCGCTGTTGATTGTGTGGACAGTCAAAGGTAGTTCTGGGCCATGTGTCAGACGTGTCTGTCCCTAACATCATGGGATGGCATGTTTCCCAGCCTGAGGTGCTGGGAAATGGATGCTTCAGAGGGGACAGAGGCCCCCATTCGCAGCCTTTTTATCAAGCAGTCTTTGCACAAACACCAGCCAAGGAACTGAAGCCCGGATTGATGCATGGCCCAAGCTGGGCTCAGGATCTAGGTCAGGAGCCCTTGAATATTCTCAGTTTTCCTTTCTTTTTGCAATGCTTCCACAATCCTCTAAGAATACTCTGCTCACTCTGATGTGACAGGCCTCTTCACACTTTTTTATGGTATAGTATTTTGGGGTATCCATCTGATTCCCCTATTGGAACCATGCTCAAGGGGGTGCCAAAGGTGATATCTACTGAGGTGTGGGAAGACAATATGTGAACACTTGTTTTTATTATTCTTTAAGATACTAAGAAAATTAAGCTTTACCAATATTCAAAAACCAGTACAGTAGAGCTTATATTATTTATAATAAATATGCAGTTGTTGGGTATGTGATTTTTTTTTTTTTTGGCTTGAGTGGCATGATGAAAACAGTTTGGAGCAACTGTTCTAGAAAGTAAGCTTCTACAGAGCAAGAAATATATCTAGTTCTGATTTGTAGCTCACCCTTGTCCTCATTATCTAGCATTAAATGACCATTCCCCAAATAAATGATTGGCACCTACATGAACTTGTCTTTCTTTGTTTCTTCTCCTTTTGTCATCCATCTAATACTATGTCTTATTCAATATTTTCCCAAGACATCAGCAAGTAATAAAGCCAGGTTTGAGAAGTAATACAAATTGCCATGAGAAGATTGGAAAGTGCAAAACTGGTAGTCCCAGAAAAGAGTTAATGGAATATTACTCAGCCATAAAAAAGAATGCAATCTTGCCATTTGCAACAGAATGGATGGAGCTAGAGAGGATAATGCTAAATGAAATAAGTCAGTCAGAGAATGACCAATACCGTATGATTTCATTCATATGTGGAATTTAAGAAACAAAACAAATGAACAAAGGGGAAAAAATAGAGACCAACTGAAAACAGACTCTCTTAACTATAGAGAACAATCGATGGTTAGCAGAGGGAGGTGGGGGGATGGGTGAACTAGGTGAAGGGAATTAAGAGCACACTTATCACAATGAGTACTGATATAGTGAACTGTTGAATCACTATATTGCCCCTAAAACTAAAATAACACTGTATGTTAACTCTACCGGAATTAAAATTAAAGAAGAATTAAAGGAGGTTAGAAAGGCGTGCAGAAGGCAAGAGTAAAACTTCACGGCAGAGCTCATAGGCAGCAAGTCAAGCATGGAGCACCAGCCCTGCTGTCTGAGAAATCGAGTGTGATCTGAACATCTGAGTGTTTACAAAGAGAACACTGCCCTCCCTCTTCCTCTTAAAGTTGCAGAAAGCAACACAATGCGATGAGCAGGGGTCTTAGAGAAGTACCAGCCACTGCCCTCCCTCTTCCTCTTAAAGTTGCAGAAAGCAACACAATGCGATGAGCACGGGTCTTAGAGAAGTACCAGCTCTATTACTCTCCTGGCTTGGTGATCTTGGGTGAAGCCTCTAACCACCTGCTTTCCCCCCACCCCCAGAACTATTTCAGTTCTTGATCCACAAATGAGGTTGGACTAGATGACTTTGGAGTTCCCGTCATGCTTTGAAGCAGCCCCGAATATAGACGATGTTGGTAGGTTTCTGTGCTGCAGGTTCAAGCAGCGGGGATGGGCATCTGGACTCGGGGTGTCCCGTCCCAGCAGCGTTACCCTTCACGCCCTTGTTCTGCAGCATAACTCGAGAAGGCGTTTCTGGCTTGCTGCTAAACCTGGGGTCTCCAGTCCTCCTGCAGCACCTGTGAACCACCCGATATCCCTTCATAAATGCATCTTCTGCTTAAATTAATTGGAGTTTGTTTTTGTGGCTTGCAACCCAAACCCCTGACCAGTACGTCCATTGTTTTTCTAAAACATACACTTGATTGAAAAAGAGCAAGTAAAAAACAATATTTAAGACAGAAACAACAACATCTCCTTCCCTTTCTTGGCCTTTTACTGTGCCACTTTCCTTCTTGAGAGGTAGTCAAAGTAGCTAGTTTCTTATATATTCCTCCAGAGATAGTCTCTGTGTATGTAAACCTGTCAATGTCTGTAAGAAAAAATACTTTATGGGGCGCCTGGGTGGCTCAGTCAGTGAAGTGTCTGCCTTCGGCTCAGGTCATTATCCCAGGGTCCTGAGATCGAGCCCCGCAATGGGCTCCCTGCTTCCAGGGAGCCTGCTTCTCCCTTTCTTTTCCTCTCATGCTCTCCCTGGCTATCTCTCTCTCTCTCAAATAAAGAAGTAAAATCTTAAAATAAAATACTTTCTAAAAACCACCATGCAGACCAGTGGGGTCATTCTATGCACACAGTTCGTTATTCTGCTTTTAAACTTAATCTATGTTGGAGACTATTCCATAAATATAAAGGAGTCTCGTTCTTTTGAATGGCTGCTTAGTATTTCACTGAATGAAGATTCCATAATCTATGTAGCCAGTCTTCTGTGAACATTTGCATTGCTTAGGGTTTTTATGACTACCAATAAGGCTGTAATGAATATCCTTGTAAATATGCCTTTGATATGTCTTAATGCCCAGTGCAAGCATACACATAAGACAAATTTCTGGTAGTGAAGTTGCTGGGCCAGAGGGTATAACTTTGAAACTTTGGACAGATAGTATCCAACTGTACTACAAAGAGGCTGCACCAACTTTTAATCCTACTAAAAATGTCTTAGTCTCCCTGTTTTCCATATCCTTACTTCATCAGTGTGTATTATAAGATTTTTATAATGTTGTCATTCTGGTAGGTGAAAAATGGTTTCTCGTTTTAAGATTTTATTTATTTATTTGCCAGAGAGAGAGTGAGAGAGCACAAGCAGGGGGAGCAGCAGAGGGAGAGAGAGAAGCAGGATCCCCACTGAGCAGGGAGCCCAATGCGGGGCTCCATCCCAGGACCCTGGGATTGTGACCTGAGCTGAAGGCAGATGCTTAACCGACTGAGCCACCCAGGCGCTCCTGGTTTCTCATTTAATTTTTTTTTTAAGATTGTATTTATTTATTTGAGAGAGAGAGCACACAAGCAGGGGGAGAAGTAGATAGAAAGGGAGAAGCAGACTTTCCCCCTGAGAAGGGAGCCTGATGCAGGGTTTGATCCTAGCACCCTGGGATCATGATCTGAGCCGAAGGCAGACGCTTAACTGACTGAGCCACACAGGCACACCTGGTTTCTTATTTTAATGTTGATTCATTAAACCATGAGTGGGGTAGAGCATTTTCATATACTTAAAAGGTACTTGTAGGGGCGCCTGGGTGGCTCAGTTGTTAAGCGTCTGCCTTTGGCTCAGGTCATGATCCCAGCATCCTGGGACTGAGCCCCGCATCAGGCTCCCTGCTCTGCTGGGAGCCTGCTTCTTCCTCTCCCACTCCCCCTGCTTGTGTTCCCTCTCTTGCTGGCTGTCCCTCTGTCAAATAAATAAATAAAATCTTAAAAAAAAAAGGTACTTGTAAATACCTGTGTATTCTATAGATTTCCTTTGTCTATTGTTCTCAATTGGATTTCAATCTGTTCTTAATTCTTTTGTAAGAACTCCAGATTTTAAGAAACTGTACCTTTTTCATATTTGTTGAAAAGATTTTTTCCCAATTTGTTTTTGGTTTTCTGACATTATTTCATGATTTTGTTTTGGGCCTTGCAGAAATTTTTAATTTTCACAGAGTCAAATTTGTCCATATTTTTGCTTGTAGCTTCTGAACGTGCTTAGAATGGCTAAGCTTTGCATGGTCTCAACCCCGAGAATGCTGATTTAGAAGAATAACACTTGAGACTTCCAGGTAAAGAGAACAGATTAGACACACACATTGTGCTCCACTCCCTCCTAGAACGTAACCCAAAGTTAAGTAATATATTCACATGGTTCTAAAACCAAAAAAATGTAAAAAGGCTCAGAGGAAAAAAGTTTCCCTCATCTACATCTCCCATTGGCCTGGGTCCCACTGTCTTCCTGTCCATTGTAAGCTTTTCACTAGTTTGTTACGTGTGTCTCTGGGATTTTTCTTTTCTTTTTTCTTCTTTTTTCTTTTCTTCTTTCTTTTTCTTTCTTTCTTTCTTTCTTTCTTTCTTTCTTTCTTTCTTTCTTTCTTTCTTTCTTTCTTTCTTTCTTCTTTCACAGAAAGCGAGAGAGAGAGAGAGCATAAGTAGGGGGAGCATCAGAGGAAGAGGGAGAAGCAGGCTTCTCACTGAGCAGGGAGCCCCATGTGGGCCCAATCCCAGGACCCCAGGACCCCGGGATCATGACCTGAGCAGAAGGCAGATGCATAACCGACTGAGCCACCCAGGTGCCCCAGTCTCCAGAATTACTTCATGCATACATAAGCAAACAAGAATTTAAGTAAATGGATTTTTTTTTAAGGCTAAACCTGCAAGGACAAAGAGAATATGAAAAGGGTAACCGCAGGATAATTTTAAAACCTGGAACGTAGATGAATGTGTGGTAACTGAACCAAGAGACCCAAGTAAGGTGAATTCTAAGCCAGTGGAAGAGAAAGCTAATGTCACTTGCTTTATACTTCAGAATTCTCTACGCACTCAGCAATTTGTGGCACCAGGAACTTTGGTATTTTGTGAATAAAGCTGTGGCTAAAAAGAGTAAGATGAGTTGAAATTTCAAGAAACAAAGAGGTCCCCCCAACTCTCCCTTTCCCCTTGAGTCTCTCAAGTGGACTGACCCTTCCCCACAGTGGCCAAAAAATGGAGCTTTTTTCATTCTTTGGGACAGTAAGACAGAAGGAGGACCAGGCACAGTTGTGAGAAGGAAATATACTGAAGAAAAAAGGAGATTACTTACAGACCCCCTGCCTTCTTCCTTTACATAGATTGTAACCCCGACAACCAGCCTGGAGATTTTCTGAGAACACTGGAGAGAAATTCTCTAAAGATCATTTGGAAGTGGCATCATCTCTGAGAGAAAAAGAAAGCAAAAAATTATCAGTATCCTCAGAGAGATGAGACAGGATAGTCTATTTTTTAAAAATAGTTTTTTATATTTATATGTATTTCTATATGCCATTTTAAATTTAATTTTATTTGCTTAAATTTTATTTTTTTATTTAAAAAATTTTTTATTTGAATTCAGTTTAGTTAACATGTAGTGTATTATTAGTTTCAGGGATAGAACTTAGTGATTCATCAGTTGCATACAACACCCAATGCTCATTTCATCAAGTGCCCTCCTTAATGCCCATCACCCAGTCACCCCATCCCCCCACCCACTTCCCCTCCAGCAACCCTCAGTTTGTGTTCTAGAGTTGAGTGTCTTATGGTTTGTCTCCCTCTGTTTTTATCTTATTTTCTTTTTCCTTCCCTTCCCCTATGTTCCTCTGTTTTGTTTCTTAAATTCCACATAGGAGTGAACGTATGGTATTTGTCTTTCTCTGACTGACCTATTTCACTTAGCATGATGCTGTCTAGTTCCATCCACATCATTGGAAATGGCATGATTTCCTTCTTTTTGATGGCTGAGTAATATTCCAGTGTGTGTGTGTATGTGTGTGTGTGTGTGTGTGTGTGTGTGTGTATCACATCTTCTTTATCCATAGGATACAAAAATAATGATTTGGAGGGGAACCTGCACACCAATGTTTATAGCAGCAATGTCCACAATAGCCCAAATATGGAAAGACCCCAGATGTCCATTGACAGTTGAATGGATTAAGTGCTATTTTTTAAAAGGAACAGTCAGAGAACAAAAAAAAATCTTAGAAATTTAAATACGATCCCAGAAAAAAAGAACTCACCAGAAGATGTGAAAAGTAGAAAGTACAGCAAAAAGATAAGACATGGGATAGAAGATATAAGAGCAAAAGCAATTTATTTGGGAGATGATCCAGGAAACACCTCTAGGACCGTGAGGAAGTGAAACAAGGAAGCTACTATATCTAGTAAGTTATTGTGAACACCTGGAACTTGATTCCTCGCAGAGACTCTCGGAGACCAGTGTGGAAATCATGGCTCAAAGTTATCCCCACTCAGGGCTGAGTAAGCTGAGGGATTTATTCCACTAACCCTCATTGCTCATTGGTTAAGAGCTACTCCCTGGGAGAAGGGGGTTGATTATCCCTAACTCTTCATGAGCAAACCTTTGCTGTCCAGAAGAAGCCCTCAGACAAAGAGGCATTTGTACTGGAATTTTTTTAAAAGATATTTATTTATTTATTTATTTATTTATTTATTTATTTATTTGGCAGAGAGATTACAGGCAGGGGGAACAGCAGGCAGAGGAAGAGGGAGAAACAGGTTCCCTGCTGAGCAGAGAGCCTGATGTGGGCCTTGATTCCAGGGCCCTGGGATCATGACCTGAGCTGAAGGCAGATGCTCAACCGACTGAGCCACCCAGGCGCCCCTGTATTGGTAATTTAGACTGCATGGATGTGGCAGGTGCCAGGAGAATATGGGCAGGGCACTCATGGTGTGTTACGTCTTCCCTGCTTTCTTTCTTAGGAAGCTACTGGAGGATGCGCTCCACCAAAACAATGGCGTGAATCAAGAAAGAGGAAGAGGTGGAATTCAAGAACCAGAATACTCAACATAAGAGATGAAGGGAATCCCCAGGATGTGGTGAAAGGGTGGAGTGGGGAACTACTAGTTATTAATATAGAACTACTCGATTCTGTCGACTTTGTGCATGTTTAGTTTTGATATAAATTAAAATCAGTAATTTGTCTTTTTTCTTCTGCTGCCTGAGAAAGGGAGGAAGTGAGACAGCGAATGTGGATCCTTCCTAGCTGATGAGAAGCTGAGAAGGTAACGTGAGACTTTTTTGTACCTTGGGTCCATCAGTCCAGCAGGACCATTGTCTTTCCATCTCCCGTTGAGGCAGGAAGAAGAATTCTGAGCAACTGGGAAATTAAGACTTAAAATATTGAAAAGAGCTGTTGGTGCCAAACTGACCTGAAATCTGGGGCTGCCCTGGAGGGTTCTGACCCAAGGAAGCAATCCAAGGTAAATGCAAAGAAAGGATTCTATCAAATTAAAAACCAAAACCAGGATTACATTAAGGGGACCATGAATTGCACTAAAGTGTTATTGGGATCAATTCTTAATTGTGTCTGGATAGGAATTTCCTGAAATTTTACTTTAAATGCCTATTGCCTTGAAATCCAGAATTTAAAAATATGACTATTTTAATGTATAGTTTTAATTTGAAAAAAACCATGGAAATGCTGTGGGCAGAGTTTTTGACTAACCATATCTCTGACTGAAATTGCACTGTTTTAGGTCTGTGGCCCTATAAAGACACCAGAGTCTACCACTTTCCGATCGCAGGCAAGACAGCCGCAGGAATGAGGCCTCCTGAAAGCTGACTTAGTCCTACTTTCTCTTCCTGTCTTGGAGGTCTGTCCAGTGGATCCCTCTCCTCAGCTGAGAAAAATGCTCAAAAATGCCCCCATCTAAAAGAAAAATAAACAAAGCCATTCTCCTTTTAGCTATCACCCGTTTTCTCTTCTTCATCATAGTGCTTCTGAAAAGAATATATGCTAACTTCCTCCTCTTCCTTTACTTCCTCCCCACACGCTGCTTCTTGACCCCGTGCAAGCTAGCTTTCACTCTGACCTCAGTCAGAGGCCTCACAGGACTGTTCAGCTGTCAAATCCTTTGGTCCTGTTTAGACCTCATCCTTCTCTCTGAATCCCCCCTCTGCACCTGGGCCCTGTCCCTCTTCTTTCCTGGTGTTCCCACCTCTCCTACCCTCTCCCTGACTGCCCTCTCCCCTGTGACTGCCTGGGCAGTACAGGCAGCCACAGAGATCTCCTGACCCCCTACAAGATCTGGTATCAGCCGGGTTCTCCAGCAGGAACTCAGGTACCATTGGGTTGCTCTAGGACACCCAGCTCTCATTGTCTTTGGTTGATTCCTTCTACCTGGGATCCTCTTCCCCGCCCCTCCACCTCCACCCTCCCTCTGGCCATTTCCAACTTGACTTTCAGGTCTCAGCCACTGTCATTTCCTCAGAGTGCCCCCGCCTCAGCGTTTCCCTTCCCATCCCCACAAAACTAAATCCATTTCCCCACTCTTCTCTCTCAGAAATCACTTTTTCCTTCAAATTATTTACTTAGTTTCTAATGACAGGCTTCAGGAGTGTATTTCTTTCCTTCAGTATCTACCTTTCTCTCCAGGACATACGTTGTGTGAGGACAGGAGCTGTGTCACTTCTGTTTCCTGCTGCGTCCTTAGCATCAGTGCAGCCCCCAGGAGCCGCAGATGGGGAGTATCTGTGGCTTGCGTGCATGAGGGGCTTTCTTCAGGCCAGGCACCACAACAAGCCCTTTACACGTATCACCTCGTTTTTATTCTCACGGCGACCCTGTCAATAGGTACTATAATCAGGCCCATTTTCAGCCGAGGAAACTGAAACTTAGAGAGACTGAGTAATAATGCCCGAGATCGTACAGAAACACGAGAGTCAGAGCTGGAATTTGAAAACACATTTCTCTGAGTCTGTGTGGGACTTCTTAATGACCATACCGCAGTGCTTCCTAGCTGACAGATCTTGTACACTCACCTTCCCGAACTTCCCTCACACTCGTTCCCTCTTGTCTGCGTCTCTGCAGCTCTCCCAGGCAGGATGAGGGTATGGGCGGGGAGCTGGGCCTGGAGGTCCTGGGAGGTCCTGGCAGCTTTCCTTTTCTAACACCTGTTTCTGGGAAGTACTTAGAAAACCCGTGAGGTAGGCAAACCATGATGATGGTCCATGTTCTCACAGCTCTCCTGCCCTTTCTATATGTTCTTTCCATTTCCTGCCTTCCCCCCGTGGCTTTGGGTTGCTCCCCAAGGTGATGCCCCACCCAGGCCTTCCACCCTGCCCACATATGCCCTGGGCAACTTCCAGTCCCCTTCCGTGACAAAAATGCACCTGTCCCAGAAAATGATCACAATAGAATGGTGAGTGGAAAAAAAATAGAGATGAAATATTGTGTAAATAGTTGTTATGGGTTGAATTGTGTTCTCCCCACCCCAACTGATATGTTGGAGTCCTAACCCCCAGTTCCCTGGAACGCCAACTTATTTAGAAATTGCGTCATTGTAATTGTAATTATTCAAGTGAAGATGTGGTCATGGTGGAGTAGGGTGGGTCCCTAACCCAATACAACTGTTGTCCTTATAAAAATACTGTCATGTGGAGAGCCAGGCAGACAGAAGAGCAGGTGAAGGTGAAGGCAGAGAAGAAGCCAAGGAACAGGAAAGATGGCCAGAAACCCCCCGCCCCCGACGCTAGGGGAGGAGCCTGGAACACAGTCTCCCTCACAGCCCTGGGGAGAACCAATCCAGCAGACGTCTTGGTCTCAGACTTCTAGCCTCCAGAACTGGAGAGAATTGAGTTCTGTTGTTTAAGCCACTCAGTTTGTGGTACATTATTGTGTTGTGGTGCCCTAGCAAACTAATAAAAGTAGTATCATCCCAATTTTGAAAAACAAAACAAACCCCATATATGTCATGGATTATTCTCTCTCTCTCTCTCTTTCACACACACACACACACACACACACACACACACACACACACACACAGAGTGAAAGGAAGTATATAAAGAAGTGAACAGGGATGCCTGGGTGGCTCAGATGGTTGGGCATCTGCCTTTGGCTCAGGTCATAATCTCCAGGTCTGGGGGTCAAGTCTCACATCTGGCTCCCAGCTCAGTGGGGAGCCTGCTTCTCCCTCTGCCTCTCCCCTTGCTTGTGCTCTCTCTGTCACTCAGATAAATAAATCTTAAAAAAGAAAAAAACAGAAGTGAACAGTGGCTCCGAGGGGAGGGTGGGTGATGGGTAATTTTGCTTTGTACTTTTCTCTGCACCTTTGGGTTTTTCGTCAGTTCCCTTACGTCCCTGCAATATTCTATATGAGTACATGCACACATCTCTGGGCTTCAGTTTCCTCATCTGTAATTGGAGAATAGCCATACCAATCGTCCAGCGTTGTCATGAGGCATGAGGTGCCCGATGTGCCTGGCTGCTGGTCAGTTGGTGTGGTTTAAAATGGGGATAGAGAGCAGCTCCAAAGAAGTAAAGCAGGGCATAATAGCTGTGTTCTCCTACCTCTCATTAGGGGATAGCTCCGTTCTCACAAGAAGGCTTCACCCTGGCTGCTAAGCAGGGCATGTGGGCGCCACTTGCCATTGGCCTCTGTGTGAGGCAGGGGTGGATGTGGAGAGTGAGCCGGCGCAGGGGAGCTGGCTGGACACCTGGGGCTCTGTGTGAGGCAGGGGTGGATGCGGAGAGTGAGCTGGCTGGACACCTGGGGTTTGGGAGAGTCTGAGAAGGAAAGCAAGAGAGGTTGGAAGGTGGACTGGGGAAAGATTGGTTACATGAGGACAGCTTAATCTGTTTGGGGTAACATTTCTTAGTTCGGTGTAGGGGGGTCTGATGGGGCAATTGAAAAGGAAAGAAGAAGCATGAGAAAGTAGGAAACACAGCTAGGAAGCCAAACAATTCCCTCCAGCAGGAATAAAGAATGCCCTGCCTCCTCATTTCTTCTCTGAAAATTCTCCGGGAATGGAATGGGTAATGTAACTTACTTATTATAACTTTCCACAGCGCATGGGAAAATGTTCCTTCCCGAGGAGCAGTGCTCCCCAAACACCCCTCTTTCTGGCCATATCTGTGATAAGGTGCTCTTTTCTGGAGACTGTCTAGGCAGGTGCTACCAAAGCATTTAGCCTTGCCTCTGACTTAACAGGGGGGTTGTCTTGAATCTTGAATCCGGCCATTTGTGACTTCAAATTAATCCTTCGTCTCCAAAAATTCTGGGCTGCTTTGCTTCTTTGTGGTCAGCTATGCCTTCTCTATCCCCATTTTAAACCTCAGCACCTTGGGGAAGAGTTGTGTCCCCACAAATGATATTCCTAATCCATTTGTTTATGGGAGGTCATGGATGGCTTTTGGCTCTCCCCTTGCCAAAGTCTACACGTTTCTTTCATTTCATATCTGCTAGTTATGTAGCAACATTTAATATAATATTAAATAGTGAAAAGAAGAGAATGCAAGAATTGCATGTAAATTATGATTCTGGCCATGTAAAAACAAACAAAAAATACACATACACCCATACAAAGAAAATAGCATATGGAAGTAAAAAACCCTGAATAATTAATAAATTAATAATGGTTATGTTACGAGTACCAGGATTTTGGATTTTTTTTCTTATT
Organism: Ursus americanus; assembly: GCF_024610735.1. Classification (NCBI taxonomy): domain Eukaryota; kingdom Metazoa; phylum Chordata; class Mammalia; order Carnivora; family Ursidae; genus Ursus; species Ursus americanus. Next base: position 67,674,522 of record NC_142138.1, on the reverse strand, counting down.
CTCTATTTCCCTAAACATTTTCATGAAATGGAAAAATACTTTTATAATTAAGAACCAGACTTACAAAGATAAGGTAAGAGGCAAATGAGTATCAAAGTTGGACAAAATAAGTAAAACAAGTCATCTAGTTGTAGATAAGGTTTTCTGGAAGTAAATATACATAGCTCTTAGCCCAACGTGTGTTAACTGATGGAGAAATATGACCACAGAATGCTCATGGAAGACATTTAACCACGTGTCACCCTTGTCTACTCTGGGAATGACCCAAAGGAAGAACAGCATGAGACTTCAAACCTTTTGGGCATTCGAGGGGACCTGGGGAGGGGAGGCTAAGACTCCAGGCACATTAGAGGTTTGGAAGCTGTAGGGAGACTGTAGACTTTACAAAACGTGGGGGTTTCCGGGAAGGGCTTCAAGCATGACATAGTGAGGCTCTGATATTGTTTATTTTTAGAAGTCCTGTTGAGAGGAGTATCTTTCACCTCTCAGCAGATTAACTGTGCTCCTTGGAACCATGGACATCTTTCTGCTGTAGCAGCAGTAGGATCAAAGCACGTGTTTAGAAAGAGAAGTGAAAAACACCAGATGTGAGCAAAACCACAAGGGGAATTTCAGACAGGCAGCATGCACCGGATTACCCAATTTGGAATGTGGCCCAGGTCCCGGGACAGGCAGCCCCTCTAAGGATCAGGCTGGGGAGACAGAGGTTATTGATCCTGATTTAAGCCACATGCCGCTAACTTGACCTGTGACCTTGCTCAAGCCAATGACTTCCTCCAAACCACTTTCACTGTCTGTTAACTGGAAGGAGTGGCTCATTTCCTCTCAGGAATTGCTAATGGAAACCATGCTAAAAACTAGAGGTAAGAATGAGGCATGATCTTGAGGACTGACGGTGAATTACATAGGAGTACATAAATACCACACCATATACACACTTAGATGTGTAGATACAAGTATTTTGTGGGAAGGATACATGTAAAAAAAACCCCAAATAAACATAGGATTAAAGATTGTGTCACATCAATTCACAGACTAAATAATTGGAGGGGTTGTGACAGGATATATATTTTTCCCTCACCCATAGCTCTTTAGGTCTCCTGGGGTCACCCCAGATCTAGACTAAAGCATACTACCTAGTACAGAGTGCTGAATAACTGTTAGTATAGGATAGAGCTGAAGCTTCAAATGCCAGCTTTTCTTTTTTAGGATTTAACTTATTTATTTGAGAGAGAGGGAGAGAGCATGAGATGGGGCAGGGTCGGAGGGAGAAGCAGACTCCCCGCTGAGTGGGGAGCCTGATGCAGACTCGATCCTGGGACTTCACTCTGGGATCATGACCTGAGCTGAAGGCAGCTGCTTAACTGACTGAGCCACACAGGCGCCCACATTCCAGATTTCTTTACCACTTAGTTGTGTGTAGCCTTGGGTAAGTTACTCCATAGTTTTTATCTTGGTTTCCTTACATGTAAAGTGGATATAATACTAATATCTACCTCAAAGACTTGTTGTGAAGACTAAATAAAGTAAAATATCTAAAGAGCTTAGAAGAGTGCTGAGTGGGTCATGTTTGCTCTTATTATGTCTCCAAACCTTCAGAATGGACATAAAAGCTCTCTGCATTTCTTCATTTTGTCTCAGTTTTCTCATCCAAATGTTTCCCTCATTGTTGTTCCATTCAAGAATATTTCCTGTCTGTCCTGTTCATCCGCGTAGTTCACTGCTCCCACTGGGCTTTAAAGCAGCCTTACTCACCCCCCGCAAAAGCCATTAATTCATTCCTATTCCTGCCAGCTTTGAGTCGATCTCTAAGTTGACCCCCCTGCCAGAAACCTATGAAGCATCACTAAGTCCTCTGTTCTGCCCCTCTTGGGCTTTATATAACCAGATGCTCTCTTAAACAGGGGAGGGGCCCCACTAAAGATTAAAAAGCATGTTTCACTCCTCTTTAACAGACATAGTTGTCAGCCATGGCAGTCACAGTGTAGAACAGGGAATCCCCTTGGAATCACTGAGCATGGCCATCTTCAGGAGTCATGGGTATAGTGAACCCCTCGACCCTTTGGTGAGTTGTCCCTGGAGAGGAAGAGGAATGCGGTACTGGGTCCAGGAAGGCAGAAGCTGGAATTCATCTTAGTGCTCATATACTCGGGAAGTGGCTGCATATGAGAACAGGGAAAAAGAAAAAATAACCTGACTAGTGAGGGTTATGCTATTTTGGGTCATTGGAAGATGATGGGGCAACTGCTGAGCAGAGTGTTGTGTGGGGGAGTCACCTTTGCTAAAGTGCAAATGCGAATGGACTCTACTTTGGCATGCAGGACCCAGCCACCATAGCCCCTCCCTGGACAACTCTGTCACAGCTCTAGCGTCATTCCTTCCCGCGAGTGTCCTTGCCTCTGGTCACTACCAAGTTTGATTATGTGGTCGCTGTTATTGTTCTTATTACTCTCAACTTCAGATCACTTAGCCTTTTTTTCATCCTTCCACCATATCATTCTCTAGGGTGTTTTTACTACATGATCATAGGGGTCCCTAAAGCTGATTCGATTCCAGAGAAATGTTTGAGCCCCTACTCCACAAGCCTAAATCCTAGGGAACACAAAGATGAGTATAACACGGTTACTGGTCTCAAGGAGCTGATATCATATGATTTAGGTGGCTTCGCTAACTAACATTTAATCCAGTGATGGCCTGGATTCCCCTAATTATCTTCCCTATTGGCCCATTCATTTATTTAACACATACTTATCGAGCACCAACAATGCACTAGGCACTGGGCTAGACTTAGGATGCAACAACAAATAAAATAAACATCATCCTTATCTTTAAAGAGCATAAGTACAATGTAAAAGGACCAGGCTTGATGATATACGTGTCTCACTACAAAAAGAAAAGGTAAGACATCGTGTTCCTGTCTCTCCTCCCGTAGAGTGGGGTGCACACCACCGTACCCCCCTCTCCCAGCTGTTATACAGTGAGCTTGCAGTTGAAGCCTGTTAGGTTCTCATTTGAGTTGGACTTCAGGGGCACCTCAGTGGAACAGGAGGCGGAAGGACCAATCTCCACTACAATAATGAGTAGCTGGTTATTCCGTGCCCTGGGCTCCTTCCTCACCAATATTCTCATCGTCTCTCTTCTCATCAAGCAAGTACCTCTCATACTACTTCCTGAGTCTAGGTGGGTTAGAATCTTTCAAATATATAAAGTGAAATATCTTTGCTCTGTTGATGAACAGTCTTCAGTAACTGAAGGTAAAGTCAGTTATGCAAACATTAAGTTTCTAAGGAAGGATAAGTGAAGGGCCTCCAAGGAAATGTTTTTCTTATTGGAAGAGGCATGTAAGATGAAGGCAAGTATCAGATTTCTCCTGATGGCAATAAAACTACTTCTTAGAATGTCAGGAGGGCTAGCTAATGTAACGGTGACCAAATAAGGGATGTAGTGGATCTCCTCAGGGCCTCTGACTCCTCAGAATAAGACCCCATGGAATGACTCACTGTAACAAACTCAGGCAACTATTGATTAACTGTGCTTACAGACGAGCATAATATTAGAATAAAAAGGAGCATTACAGACTGCATTGGATTACTAGTCCAAGCGTAAATAAAGTTCGGAGTCAGATGGTCCTAGGTGCAAATTTCAGCTCAGATTCCTCTTTGCCACCTGAGCCTGGGGCAATTCATTTAGCTTTTAGCTTTCCTGTCCCTTTATTTTCTCAATTGCATAACACAGATAAAAATTCCTATCAAGTAGAGTTTTTTTTTAAAGGACTAAATAAAGTGACATAATTGAAGGCCCTTGGCACAGAGTAGGCACTCTGTAAATGCTCCTTTCTTCTTTTTGTATTACAGATTAAAAACCAAAGGCTGAAACACTGACCCAAGGTGCCTGAGGGCCCAAGACTGACCAGTGTCCTACCTGGACGAAAGCCCCTGGCTTCCTGACTTCTCATCCAGCTGGCTTTCGATTGTTTTCATAGTGGGAGTTGAGCAAAGATCGTTGAAAACACATTTATCTCTGCTTTTCTAAAGCTCAAGGGGGATAAAATTTTTAAAAAGTAGGCAGAGTGGCAGGTGTAAAAAGCAGACTGACTGCTGAGTTTTCATTGCTTGAACGCACGCCCCACATGGTGGAGGGAGCGGCAGGCCATAGCCAGCGTGGGATTAAAGACTGTGCCACATTAATCCACAAAGTAAGTAATCCACATGTCCCCAAGGGAGGGGGGAGTGACAGGGTGTCAGTTTTTTCCTTCACCCACATAACCCTGTGGGTCTCCTTCAGGCCATCCTAGATCTAGACTAGTTTTCAGAAGGTCCTATGTAAACCTTTTCCCTAGGGTTCTGAGCTTGCTAATGTGTGGATTTGGCAAACAAGTGCAAATCAAAGTAGTTATGCATGAAAAATCATTTGTAACCTGCCAATTATGTCAGTGTGGGACAGGCGATCCACGCGCCGGAATGGAAAGGACCTGGGACAGGGATAGGATGCCCGGCTCCTCTGGCACTACCACTCACTACCTAGGGGGACCCAGAAGAAGAAGCTAACTTCTCTAGGCATGTGTGCTGGCACCTGTAAAATACCATCAAGTATTGGTTGCAAATCAATGACCACATTTCATTTTCCTTTATCCTTGTAATAACGCCACGAGGTAACTAGTTAGTACTCTCTCCGTATCAGAGGTGAACAAAGAGAGGCATAGAGGTATTGCGATTTGCCCAGGGACATTCAGCTAGTGAGTGGCAGAATCTGATAGAATTGGATATTGAACCCAGACTGTGCTCTTAACCTCCAAGACAGGCTGCCTCTATTGGGAATGGGAAAGTGGATAGTAAAGCTCAAAGCACTTTCATGAAGTTTAACCAACTGTTTATTACAGTCATTTACAGGGGACATAATCCCTAGGCGGTGCCTCTATTCAAGTCATTTTCAGCTCATTGACTTTCTTATTCATTGCTTCTCATCTGATCTGAGAGCATCAAACCACAGTTATCCTCTTTCACCTCATTTGTTTTGGTGTCAGGTCCCCTCCCACACTGGCTGCACTGAGGGGAGCCAGAGCCGCTTCTTGCCAAGTGGGGGAGTGTAAGTGTAGGAAGCCACTCTCACACACTCATAAGCATGTACACAAACACCCACACACATAAACACACACACAGGCGTGCACAAGTACCTATTCATGTGCGTTTGTTAGACACATCCACAGTTTTGGACACTGACAGTTTAAGAATCCGTCATTCTGAAGCCAGTGCATACAGCGGGAATAAATAATTTCCCAGAGTTGAGGTTTGGAGTAGAGAAAATGCCGTGATAAAGTGATAGAAAGTGGAGACACATGTACTAAGGAGAATACCAAGACTCAGACTCATTGGCTTCAGCTCCAACCCCGAATTCTGCAATAAGCTTATGAATTTCTCCCAGTGTATTCAGGCTCCTGAAAGACCCTCACTCTTGGTGGGCGGTAAGTCCGACACAATGTCAGTGCCTCTTCATGAACTGATCCTGAGCTTTCACTCAGGGGTCTGTGTATGCGTACCAGGCAGTGGTGGTGGTCAGACTGTAAACTTGGGAGAGTCAGGGTCACTTCTATGGAAGTCTTCCTTCAGCGGTTTGGCATTACATGCACTTAGCAGTTTCGCGATGACACCACTGCATTCTGGCCACTGCATTTGTTTGGTTTGCTCAGGAGACAGATACAAATGAATGTATTTATTTATTTATTACATGTGCACTTATTGAACACCGTGGTGATACTATTTCATTTTTACATTAACCCTTAATGGTTACAGAGCACATTCATGATGGGGATCGCACTCAGACTTCCCAAGAATCCTTTGCAATAAAAATATTACCTACTTCATGGTGTTTGTGAGGATTAAATGCAACCGACTGCAAAAAGCACTTAGTACTGGGGGCTGGCACAGAGAAAACATTATTAAATGTTACGATTAGCATCACTACAGACATGATTAAGTATCACTGGCCCATATTACCAATGAGGAACCACAGCTCAGGGAAGCTAAGTCACTTGCTCAGGATAAGTAGGTAGAGTCAAGTGGTCAAATTCAGTTAAAAATCGAAATCTCCACGCTCTAAGACCATTTTAGGAAATTATCGGTTGAGATTGCGATCATGGAAGGAAGAAAGCAGAGCCTCAAAGAGCTTACACGACAGGTTTTATGGTTGGTGAGTAGGCAGAAGTGTTTAGGGACAAAACACTGCGTAAGGGGGGGGGGGAGGCCCAAGTCACAGACCACAAGCGGCTGTACGATTCATTTTTGCTTCCGCAGATGCTGTGTTCTCTCAGAGCCCTCACATATGCCGTCCTCCTTCCCGCTGTCTTTCCCCTCTTCTCAACCCTTCACCTGAACAATGCTCATGCGTCCAGGCTCAACCCAAACATGGCTTCAAGGAGGCTTTCTTGAGCCTGGTCTGGGTTTGTACCTACTGATACAGGCGCCCACAGCCCCCTGACTTCTTTGAGGAATACTTGTCTAATATCCAGAATGTAAGCAAAGAGAAGTCATCCCCTTTGTCTTTCATGGTGGCGCATGTATCCTCAGGATCTTTGTGGTCTGGCCCGTCTGTTAAATGCAGAGCAGGTGCTGGCCAATATTAAGATGCAGCAGCAGACTAAGAAAAAACGAGAAGACATGAACGTGAACGTAAAATGCTTCTCCATCTTGCCACAGAATCACTCTGAGCGGCGTTCTTGGGAGGAGCCAGGAAATGCAGAGCAGACAAGTGGAAGGAATTAAGAAAGACTCCAACACACACGAAAGGCATGGAGAAGCCAATCAATGTGAAGAGTAACAATCGCAGGGGTTCATGCTAGAGAGGCCAGGGCTGGGCCCAGCCTTCTGCAGACGGAGGAAAGGGGGCTGAGAAGGAGCCCTTTCTCCCAAACTGCCTCACATGCCGCCTTTACAAAGCTCTCAGGAACTTACAGACATAGGGACTCCAGGAATAAGCCCGCGAGGGCCACAGGGAGGGAAGGAGGGTTTCCACCCGGTGGATGTACTTCCGACTCTCCGTGCTGACAGTGAAAAGCGGCGGTGGTGGGACTTTTGGCAGGAAGTGTCCTAATCAGGCTGGGAGGTAGAGCCCGCCGGGTACCCCAGGGCCCCGGCTTCTGTCCTCCGTGGGCACTCTCCGGGCGGTGTTTGGGTGACCTCCCGCGCCTCCTCCTGGGTGAGGGCAGCGCCCAGGGAGGACGCGGGGGCCCAGCGTCAGCAAGGCCCGTGTTGCTTACGTTCCCACCCCGCAGCCCTGGGAAGCCCCGAGTTCCCACACTCAGGGAGGCAGGAAGGTCGCTGCGGACACCTCATCTGTCTGGGTCGCTGACTACCGGCAGATAAGCAGCAGCTGCCGCATCCAGGTTGGGGTCACCGCCCAGACCGCCCGCCCCGGAACCAGGCGGGAGAAGCCCTCCTGCGCGCCCCCCCGCACGGGGCCTGCGGGGCCGTGTGGCTCCCACAGAGCTGCTGGCTGAGCTGCTGGACACAGCCACGGACAGACGAGGTCTCACACGTGCCGACGCACAGCACAGCTCTGCCCAGAGCGGCGGCTCCGCTGACGTTGGGGAGCGCGGTCTAGCTCTACGATGCTCTGCTGCGTAGGTTTTCTCACATCTCTCTGACCACCACCCGTGAAGAACGCAGAGCAGGTGTTTTTGTGTCCATTTTGCAGATGAGTCAACAGCCTCAGGATGTTCGACAGACTTGCCCAAGTTCTCACAGCTAGTCAGTGGTAAAGGCCGTTTTCCCACCTCCTGTTCAGTGGGCTTTCTGTTACTCCTCGCAAACACAACAAGCCAGGCAGACAGGTTCCGAGTTTTATCCCTGAAAGAGAGCTCTTCCTTCCAGGTTTAACCTGGCTTTAATCTGTCTTCCACTCAGGCAGGGGTGTAGGGAGAAGCACTTTGGTCTTGGGACTTTTGAATCTTGTTTCCTCTTCCTTGCCAGCCATGTGCCTCGGAGCTGTGTGATTTTGAACTGTGATTTTCCCCTGAATATTCGCTTCCATATGCATAAAGTGGCGATAACGTCATCTAAGTTGCAGAGCTGAGAATAACAGTAAAGACCAGCTGACTGCTTTCTATACCCTAGGCTCAGTTCTAAGCACCTTATGTGCATTGACTTACTGAATTCTCAACGACCCTACGTTATTTCATATATGCTATGTTATTTCATTTTATAGATAAAGACTCAACGGCAGAGAAGTAAAGAAACCGAGCCCAGGTCACACAGCAAACAATCAGCAGAACCAGGATTCCAACCCAGGCTGTAAGACACCAGAGCCAGGTGCCTAATCTCCATGTTAGACCGACTATGCCGATTGTATTTACCATCCACAGTAGGTACTATTGTGAGGAATTAGGGCAGGACTGGCTTGATTTATAAGCAAAACATAGTGCTAATCAACCACCTGAACTAATTAGGTAAATCAAAAGGCCTGTCCACTCAAAAATCTCTTCAGTTTACTCTGCCGTGGTTTCTAACTTCCCACCACTAGAGTCTCCCTTTACGGCAGGAAGACACCTCAGGGATGTCTTGGCAATGTTGGGAGACATTTTTGGTTGTCATAAGTGTGGCAGTGCTACTGGCATCGAATGTGTAAGGCGAGGGATGCGGCTGAACACCCTACATGGCACAGGGCGGTCCCTACAACAAAGAATGATCTGTTCTAAAAGGCTCAGCTTTAGAAACTGCTTTACTATTGACTAAAGTAGTCTTGAAGGACCCTGTTAATACACACACTTGTCACATAGAATGGCAAAGTAATGCCCTGTTTAACATCTATTAATCTGTTAACACAGTTCAGTATATGCAATCATTGGTTATTACCTATTGTTATTGTTACTCTTTTTGTTGCCAGGCAAAGCAGATGTGCGCTAGAAATGGTCAGGCTGATTTGGGGCTTGTGGTAGAGTTAGAAAATTGAAGCTGTTTTTCTGTCAAGCAATGTCACCGACCTCCAAATTGCTGACATTTCTTCCAATATGTTGAAGTAGGTCATAAATAAGCTCACAGCCATGCCATTTCCTTTCAGCATGCAACTCTATTAATTCCTGATATCTCTCGGTTCAGTCAGCTCCTGCTTTGACCCCCATCCCCCCCATTATGTAAGTATCAAAATAAAATTTTTTTTTTAGATCTAATTTTCTTGGCCTCTTCTGGAAACTCCTTTCACTACTGACATCTTCAAAATGGCAACAATTTACTTTACCAATCAGAACTTTGACCAAAAGAAGAATCTCGGTACCTTATGCACGAATGAGGTATCTGTGATGCTTGGCGACACATCTAGCTCTGTTACCTTGCTGGAGAACACTGTGCCTCACATCATTATGACTCGCTGATTTCCGTATCATCATACATTTGCTTCAAAGACTCTATGAATAATCCTGAAAGGGGTTATATCAGTTAGTTTATGCTAGGTTATGATGCAGTAACAAATGATCCTAATATCATAACAACAAAAAAGATTTATTTCTTGTTCACATTCCTATACATCATAAATTGACTGCTGCCCTGTTTCATCTTTTTCATTCATGATTTAGGCAAAAGGAGCAGGCCCTATTTGGGACATGGTGGTGTCACAGCAGGGGGGAAAAGAGCAATGGTGGAAACATGTGATGACTTTTACAGCTTCCACTCACAATTGCTTACAACTACTCAGAACCAGCATGTGTCATATATTCTTACATTCTACTGGTCAGTGCAAGTCAACTGCCAAGCCAGATTATCAAAGAGGCAGAAATGTATTTCCCTCCCATAGGCTCCATAGGCAGGGGCAGGAAATATTCTCAACAATTTTATTATTATGTCCCGTTAGCCAATGTATGGTACGTCATTACTTTTTGGTGTAGTGTTCAATGATTCATTAGTTGCGTACAACACCCAGTGCTCATCACAACACGTGCCCTCCTTAATACCAATCACCTGGTTTATTTTTTTTAAAAGATTTTATTTATTTGACAGAGAGAGAGAGAGCAAGAGAGCACAAGCAGGGGAGCAGCAGAGTTAGAGGGAGAAGCAGGCTCCTTGCTGATCAGGGAGTCTGATGTGGGGCTCAACCCCAGTATCCTGGGATCGTGACCTGAGCTGAAGGCAGATGCTTAGCCGACAGAGCCACCCAGGCACCCTGGAGAGAAGGTTTAGAAGGAGAAAAGCCCAGTTTTTGTTTTGACCCAATGGACATGAAGTGTCGTTGGAACAACCATGTAGAAATCTATAGCAGACAAATGAATATATGGAAATGGCTCCTGAGAGAGTACTGAGCTACAAAGACCGAAGATTGAGCATTATATAAGTATTACTAAATAATAGCTATTATGATTATGTTCATTGAACACTTACTATGTCAGGCACTGTGGAAAGCAATTTACATAAATTTTCTTATTTAATTCTACAGTCCTACGAGCTAGTTGGTGTTTTTTATCCTCTTTATGTAGGTAAGGATATTAAACCTAAAGAAGCTTAAAAAAAACCCCACAAAACTTCACTCAAGTCTCACAGCTAAGAAAAAAGCACCCAGGTGCTTTGTGTTCACAACCAACATTTCAACCAGTTATGCTTAGCTGGAATAATGATGGCAAATGAGAGCATCCAGGCACTATGGAAAGAAAGGGAAGAGAAGGGCAGGGGGTCAAGGGCAGGACCCTGAGAAATATGAATATTTAAGGATCAGAAAGAAGAAGAGCCCTTGAAGAAGGCAGAGAAGGAGCAGGTAGGAGATCAGAAGATTACAAAGCCTCAGAAGCCAAATGTGTAGAGTGACACCAAACAGAGTTTCTAACAGTCAGGGACAGCTGAATACTTGAAGAGCTGGACTGAGAAAGGTCCACTGATGTTGACAGTTAGGCCTAGTCCCTGACAGTACATCTAACCTCACGGAAGTGTCTATTACCAGCTGTATTCCCTACCTGGAATGCCAGGAATGAAAAATGAACCACTGTTGGCCAGTCACAAGCTGACTTTGGAAACACCAACCTGTTGCTGGCTCACTCTTTTTGAACTCCGCCGCCAGAGACTGCCTTGACTTTTTGACCTGTTTGGGTAGTTCTTTGTTTCTGGGTCTCAGTGACCTGAATTTTACACTCTGTACCTGTGTGTACTTGTCTGAGGTTCTGGACGATTCTCTCAGCTTAGAAAACCCAACCTTACAGCACATCCCTACTCTTGGTTACTATCTACTCCCATCTTGATGAAGTGAGGTTGAACACTGTCCCTCAATTCATAAGGCTGTGTCTCCTGCTAATTTTCTGTAATTCGGCTTCCAGAGAGGAAATGAGGATTTGTGGTCTCAGACGGTGGCCACTGTATCTGCTCTGTAGATGTGGCAAATTACTGACAATGGGGCTGCTGGTTTTGAGATCATAGGTTGCTGGTCAGACCTTGCCAAACCTTGCAAAGCCTGTTGTCAGAGCAGACTTATTATTCTAATTTTTTTCTGGTGGGCAGCAAAGCAAGGTTTGTTGAGTAATAAGATCAAAGCTCCTGAAGAGGGAGGGGACCTGACAGGGTTGCCTCCTAGAAGAGACTTTCTGTCTTCAGGTGAGCCTCCCAGTTGTCACACTTTTTAATCCAGCCCCAGCTGTTTATGAAGATATAAGATTTATTTGTGGCCACAAGAGGACACTTATGAAATGAGATTTCTCCTTTCTGCTTGGAAAGCAGGATGCTGGACAACTGTCCAACTGTGGCTGTGAGAAAGTCCCAGTGGTGTCCATAGAGTGGCTCTTGCCCTTGATGTCCATGGAGTAAGCCAACTACAACATTAGAGTGGGTAAGTATCCAAAACTGCCTCACTCTCAGAGACTTGAACTGAATGAACTGCTCTGAGGTGAGGGCACCAGCTAGCATCTTGCTCTTTGTGGTCAGTTGGAGGTTGCGCATGTCCATCACCCTCCCTTGACCACACACCCCCCCAGCAAGAGTTATCAGAGTTATTAAATAAAAATACAGGATACCCAGTTAAATTTGAACTTTAGATAAACGACAAATACATTTTTAGTATAAGTATAGCCACACAACATTTGGTGCATACTTACACTAAGAAATGATTCACTGTTTATTGGAAGTTCAAATTTAACTAGGTGTCCTGTATTTTACCTGGCAACCGTATGGGCATCATAATATCCATAACCTGAAACACAATAGGAAGTCATAGGCTTGGGATCCAATGGACCTCTACTCCTCCCAAGAGGGCACTGGGGCACTTTGTGAAAAAAGAAAAACAGGAAATAGATCTTTGCTAGGACTCCCGGGGTCCTGAACCTGTCTGGTCCCCTCACAGTCCTGGGCCAGCTCTAGGGGTCCATGAAATTAGTTGTTCTGAGTGCCTATAACCTTGTTTCCTTTTATCAGTTGCATTTGGAAGATGGCTTTCTAGAAGTATCCAGACAGTTTGGGGAGATCATGATGCTCCTTGACCTGTGGCAGCACCAAATGATCAGTATCATGCATGACTTTCTAGGGAAGGTTTTTGCACTTCCTGGACAATGTCCTAACATATCCTCAAAACAACTCCACATATACCCTGCCCAGCTGTGCCTCATATAATCCTCTAGTCCAGGAATCCTGGGTTACCTAAAGCATCAGCACCTCCAAAACAGTCTCCAGACTACTCCAGTTTGGTGTAGCCAGGTGTCTATGATTCTAGAGTAAGAGATCCTCTGGTTACTTGAGGACACCTAGACATTCCAAAACATTCTTGATACCATTTTGTCCTTTTCTGTGCAACTGACCTAGTAATGACCTCCTAAAGAAAGAGAAGGAAGTTGGCCTGATGTGCTGAGCTTGGCACTATTTTTTGGACAACCCAAGACTCCCTTCACCTCTGCTCCATTATAGCACCAGCAGGCACTTACTATGTGCCAGATATTTGTCTAAGGACTTTAATTATATTAACAAATTTAATGCTTATAATAACCCTATGAGGCATGTGCTGTTGTTTTTGCTGTTTTAGAGATGAGGAAACTGAGACAGAGGGATAGAGTAATTCCTCTAAGGTCACACAGGTAAAAAAGTGGCTCAGAAGTAGAAGCCGAGATTTGAATGTGGGCAATCCAGATCCAGAGTCTGTCCTCCTAACCTGTGTGGCAACTCTAGCCAGCTAACTCTAGTTCAACCTTACCCTGTTGGGACCAATGCTGTCAACATGATGGAGGGGGCCATCCTGCTGAGGAGGAGCCCTAGCCTGTCCTCTGTTATCCTCATTTGGGAAGGAGAATGGCTTGCTGTTACAATGTCTCCAAGGCCTAGAGGGCCTGAGGCATGATAGTCTGCATAGAACTCAGTCCACAGTATCCTGGAACAGCTAGTACAAACTTAGAAGCTTAGCTCATGCTATGCAGGGTGGCCTGCCTTATCTTATGAGCCTTGGGTGCTCCATCAAGCAACACATACAGCAACAGAACCACAGAGCAGATGGTCTATGTTGTAAGCCTGGGTATAAGGGAGTAGCAGAGAGACTCAACCTTGGAAGATTCTAGCTTGAGTATTTCAGTCATTCAGTCCAAACTGTCTTTCAGACATCTACATATGGTCCTAATCCACATCTAGGGCCTCTTGGAAGCAACTTATAGAGGTGTAAGATACTAGTAAGGCCTCTATAAGAGTAGGGTGGTGCACATCCCACAGGAAGGCCTGATGCAGCATTAGCTTTGCCACCTACCTGTTCTGCTACTAAAACACAACCTGTGGCCCTGTCCGGTGTGTGTTTTGGTACGCTACCATGATGACACCTGGACCTCAAGTGAAGAGAAGCTGCGCTTCCCAAAGAAAGCTGTTATTGTCACTGCTGCAGACTTTGCTTCCAGAATTTATTGTTTCCCTCCTTCCAGGACTGTGTTGCTGTGCAACAATAGTTTTCATCCTTATCATCTTCTTGTGCCCTTTTCCCTCACACTAGAGAGAACCTGGGAAGGGGTGAACCAACTCGAAGGAACCTCAACGAGCATACGAAGTTCTGGCTGGCAGCGGACTTCAAGAGAAGGTTTGCCTGTAGGATGCCATCCAGCTTTCCCCTAGCATATTCATCCTATCTACTGAATGTGAAACCTGGAGGACTGCTAATAATAAGAATGCCAGGAACAACAGCTGTCACTTAACTGAGCACTTACTCTGGGCCATGCACTGTGCTAAATGCTTTGCATATATTTTCTGACTTAATCCTCACAATAACGCAATAAGGAGGATAATGTTCTACCTCCAATCTACAGCTGAGAAAATTGGCCTTACCAAATGAGTAAGTGGTAGAGCCAAATTTCCAATCTCAGTTAACTGAAAGCCTGGGCATTCAGCCGCTCTGCTGTCATTGTCATATGCCAGCATCAGCTGACTTCCCCCATGCCTAGTCTCCCAGCTTCTTCAATTCTTTTCTCTTCTCCTAATTCTCTAGCCACTACCCCAATGACAAGGGAGGATAAACATGAATTGAATTCCCAAGTGGGGGTAGACTCATTATGACACCATGACTGAGGTCACCAACTGACCATGGGAAGAAGTGAGGGCATGAGGAATTGTTTGGATTTGGTCCTTTGAAAGAGAGACCCTACCTGAAGTAATAAGGTGTTTGTTGTAACTACTTTCCTGTTTTGTTCACTGTTGGATCCCAAACACCTAGAACCATGCCTAGCTAATAGTGGGTGCCCAACAAGCTTTAGCAAGGGAATCCAGGAAGTTGGGGTTGCCTGATGAAGAACACAGGAGCATTAGTAAATCTAGGTGGCAGAAAAGTGGCTTTTAGTTGAGCCAGATGACAGGATCTTTGTAACACTGGTGCACCATTTCTGAGCTACTCTTTGCAGGTTTGCTTCCTTCTATCCTATTCCAACTAACAAATTCTGTTTACTATTCATGTATTTTTTCTACTGCATGATTGCTGCTTATTCATAAATTCTGCTTTCTTATCAGACTGTTCTGCCTCCTCATAGATTTGGTTTGCATGACCCTCCATTGCCCTTACTCCATTATATGACATCCTTTCAACTTCAGAGTCCATGCTAACTGACCTTATTATTTCCATGTTTCCCAATTCAAATCCTAGAAGAAGAGAATCTGATACACCCAATTCATCTTTTGCATTTGAGCTCTGATTTTTGGAGGGCAGCCCTAATGTCAGGGGCCAATCCCTGGTCCAATCAGGAGCCATCCCTTGGTAAAGAACAACCTAGCTCTGCTTCTCAGAGCAGGGGGCTGTGGATGGGGCAGTTTCATCTTGAAGAGGAAGTCGGGTGTGGCAGGCACTTTGTTGACATATCCAGTATAGGAGTGCTCCTGGGAGCCCATCTCTCATTTTTGAAAAGTGACTTTGTAAGTTAGGACTTTTCATCAGGCACTCCCAGGAAAGCCCAGCTAAATGCAGCTGGTGACTTGCTGAGTTTGGAGTTCTGGGCCTGCCATCTCCTTGCACTCTTCCTTCTGGAACTACCTTGGTTTGTCAGCTTATTACCTGTTTGGAGTTGGCTTGTTTCTGGACTCTTTCTTCTACTTAGGTGAGTTGGCTTCCAACTAGACTGCTTGACTCTTGGATATGGTGAGTGTTTGGATTCAACTTTGGTTCTGGATCATGCTTTTAGCTTGGATGTAAATTGCCTCACTTCTTGCTCCCTTGCCACTCCCCTCTTCTACCCAAATCCACTGTGCTCAAAATTGTCATTTACCTGAGGATGCCTTCCCTTCCCAGCCCACCCACATATTCCTGAGGGAATGACATTATGAAATAGTTGGTGGCTTCAGTGAGAGCAATTTTAGAGGAATGGTTGGGGCAGAAACCAGACAGAAGCAAGTTGAGGAAGTGGAAATAGTGAGTATACGACTCTTCTTCTGAGAAGTTTAGATGAAAGGGAGGGAAAGAAAACAGATAGGTGTCAAGAGGGATTTTTTATTATTATTTTAAGAATTTGCTTCTGATTATATAATACATAATTTTGTAAAACATTTTGAAAAATTAAAATCATAAAGACTAAATTTATAATCCCCCATAATTTAACTACCTACATAATTATGATAGTTATTAATTTTTGAGCACCTACTACATAGAGGAATTCTGCTAGTCACTTTATGAATAGTGTTTCTATTTACTGTGTAATACAAAGTCCCAGCTGGGCCAGAATTAAGACAAATATGTCTGTGATACAGAGTAAGACAATATCCTTTCCCCTCAAGCAATGACTGGTATCCATTGATTTACAAGAGGGCTGAGAAGTTTGCTGAGGGGAAAACTCAAAGCCTTGGTAGGGCTTTAGTCATGCATGGACATGTCCAGGGGGGAGTTCCAGAGGTAAGCAGATTACTGGCAGGTATAGTGGGGGGAGAGCACAGCCTGTTGAGGCAGGGAGTCTGCAATGGTAAGGCTGGGCTGAGTCCTGGAAGGTCATGGCCAGTCTGGCTGTCATGGGGTAGGGGCTAATTCAGCTTCCCTGTATGTGTCTTCCCAGAAGAAAACAAAGAAGGGCCTCTGTGTAATAGAAAGAGTCATTTAGTGAAGCTCCGTAATGCCCTAGGGCCTATTACCCGGTGGGTAACTGAGTGTAGCATCTCCAGGAAGAGAGCTTTTCCTTTTTCACTTGGAAAGAAGATGTTGACAGGCACCACAGGGCTTATCCAGCTCTAAATTTCCCACAAAACTAGCATCACAGGGCCAACCATGGTGGCAGAAGAAGTTTTTGTTAGTAAGGTAACAGTACGTGACCTCTGTTAGCTCAGTAACACTTTACCTTGAATGTTAATTAGTCTGACAAAAATGGACCCTCTTACTTCCTGTTTTTCAAAGCATCATTGACTAGAGGAACAATGCAGGCTCGAATGAGGCACTGCTGTGGGCTTCTAGCTCATGGTGGTGCTGCCAGAGCCAGCATCATGGCGTCCGGCTAACTGTGACAATAATCGATTCAAGAACACAGGTAAATTCTGTGCACTAATGACTCACTCCATGTCTTTGCACAAACAACACCTTCTCAATGAGACCACTCTGTATAAAACTGAACACCTCTACTCCCGCTGCCCCACCCCAATCTTCTCTGCACAGCACTCATCACCATTTCACATACCATAATTTTTCTTATTTCTTCTACTTCTTTTTTTTTTTGAAAGAGGGAGAGTGAGCAGGGGGAAGGGGCAGAGGGAGAGAAAGAATCTCAAGCAGACTCTGCACTAAGCACAGAACCCTACAACAGCTTCAATCTCAGGACCCTGAAATCATGATCTGAGCTGAAATCAAGAATCGGTGCTTAACCATCTGAGCCACCCAGGTGCCCTTCCCTCTTCTTCTTTTAAAACAAATTGTCACCTTTCCTATCTAGGATGTAAACTCCATGAAAGTAGTATCCATGTGTTTATTGCTGTGTCCCCCAGAGCCTAGATGAGTGATTGGCACAGAACATTTAATATTCATTGACTTGGTCCATTATGTGGGTTTCCTGAAAATATTTGGGGGAGGATGAGAATCATTTTAAGATTTTTAATTAGCATCTGGATTTATAGCCTGAGAGAACTTGGGATATTTGCTTATATTGATAATAACCTTGTAATGCATATACTATAATAAGCCTGTTTTACAGATGAAGAACAAATTAGAGCAAAAGCAACTTGCTCAGACCCCATAGATAGTGAGGTCAAGGGCCTTATTATAAACTGGGATAATAAGTAAGAAGACCATATAGGAGGTCCTCCTATAGCTTAGTCAAGAGTTAACGAAAGCCTTAATCAATATGGTGAAAAGGGATCGGAAAACAAAGGGTTGGAAAGGAAAGAAACTGTGCAGATTGGTAAGAAGCATGGGAGAGAGTGTTTAATACACTGCTGGAAGGAGCCCATAAAAATCAGATGAGGACAGGAAAATTCTTCTAAGAGGGAAGTAACTTCAATTTCTTTCAGAAAGACAAGATTGGCTAGTTGAAAAACAAGAAAGAAACAGACCAGATTAAGTCAAGTCCTTGCAACTTTGAGCAAATCCATGACAAAATTATCTTAATGTGGATTTCATATTTGAATTTTAACTGCAAAACAGATGAGAGTAAGATGACTTATGGCAAAAAGAGTCAAAGTTGAGTCATGACATGGAGAAGACTGTGGCAATTGTGTCCAAGGAATGAGTCAGGAAGCAGTGCAAAGCCTTGGGGAGAGGGGATACTCAATGTTACGACTCAGGGTTGTTAATCAGGAGGTTCCTGGACAATATAGGAGACCCTTGAAACAGACCTTGGCTTAGGGAGAGGGAGCTGTAGGACAGGGGTAAAGAAGGTCTGGCCACCTCCACCACCCCCCTACCCCTGGCCCATCAGCTGGTGTTGCAGGCTATGCTGTGATCCACCCAGGGATTTTGGAAGGGGAACCAGGGTCAGAGGACTGGATCAGAAGGGCCAGCCAAGACGGTCAGCCATACTTGGTGAGAGGCAGGTAAGGAAACTGAAGATTAATGAATCCAAGAAGCCTCAGGAGGATAGGTCCATCCCAACTCACTGGATATTGTTTATGGGAGTGGCAGCCTATTTATTCATTCAAGCAGTATTTACTGAGTGTTTTTTATGTGCTGGGCACTATGCCAGGCATTGGACTAGGTGCTGGGAATTGAGGTATGAATAAACTATTTCTTGATTTCTCCCCTCTCTTTTGGAGCAAGAACTGGAATAACATCTGGCTCTCATTGGCACAAGGATTGGGCAGGGCTGCATCTGTAGGAGGCAGACATCAGCTTGGGCAGAGGGGTCAGGTTGGGGACAGCATGACCTGGCTGATACAATACTTTTATTTGTGTTTATTTTCTATGCTTGGCTTGGCACTCTTTACTTATATTTGATAAGCAAATTAACTACTTTATGTTTTCTTATAAATAATTTCTAGATACACAGTTATGGCATTGGTTGGAGGAGAGGGCTTTTGATTTCCAGTCGTAAAAGCAACAGTGTGCCTAAATTGCTGCCTTTGAGAATCACCTAAAACAAGGGCATTTCAAATCATCAGTAGAAGCAGCAAAGAGGGGAGAGGGAATGATCCATCTCTCCTATAAGGCCAAACTATGAATCATAGTGGGGAAACCACAGTAGAATGTAAGGATTTTGAATCACTACAAGAGTAGAGGTCAGTGTGCAGATGTCTGGAGAGATGATCCCACCCATAACCCTTTAAGACACAACACTTGCCCTTAACTCATAAGGGCAAGCTGGCGATAAACTTCCCAAGTTGGGGTGCATACCCCATTTCACTCAGCCTGCAAGTAGGCTCACCAGATCAGCCCTTTTTCCCAGGTAAGAGTATTCCTTTCAGTTACTGGAAGGTAACTGATGAAACAGAACTGGTGTCATCAACAGTCCTAGGCCCTTTAATTATTTAATAGAATGGAGCTGAATACTCAATTTTTTGCCTTTTCCCTAGCAACACTGTTGGGCACAATTAGAAGATTTCTGTTAATAGTCTCTCTAACTCTGAATACTGTATATGTGTATAGTTGATTTCTATATAGCACCTCACCCAGCATCTTTACTATAACTGGAACTCAAATTATATTAATCGAAGAAAATGTTATACCATAGAAAAAGGGGACAAGAGTAGGAGACTAAAGAAGAGGAGGGGCCTAAATGAAAGTTCACTATTAAACTGGCTTTAATTTTGGCTATATGATTATAGGTATGGGTTCTAGCTGAAAAGATTTCAGTCTCTGCTTTGATGTCAACAATAAGGATTCCAAGAGACAGAAGATTTTAGGAGTCGCTTTTAAAAGTTTCTAGATCTGTGGTCTGTATTATTTCAGTCTCAATCCTATACCCCCTTCAAAATTTAGGCCATTCATTGCTACAAAGAATTTTAAAAGCCTGTGATGCCAGTAACCCCATGGGCTTTGACTTAGCTAAGCGTGGACTCTGTGTTTAGTTGCTTGGTTTTTTCTTAAGAGAAGAAGCTAACAGGGTGGATTGGGGTCTCAGGATCTCCTCTAAACAAACAAGATGTGTAGTGTAGCAATTCCACCTCTAGGCTCAGCCTCCTGAAATGCTCCTTTCTCCACCCCTCAGCATGCCCATCCCTGACTGGTCCATCTCTGAAGCTGTTATTTAAAACGGGGCTTGTTCTCATTGGCTCATTTACCCCGAACCCATTAAGAGCATCTAATTTTCATTTGTTGAACTGCATATAAAATATATTTGGGGACATAAGATTAATAGTCTTTAGGAATCAAAAAGTCTTCTGGCTGGGTCACCATGACACAACAGAAAGTTCTCAAATTCATAGCATGAGAGGGAATTATGTACTGATGAGAAAAATGGCAGATGAGAAAAATGAAAGAGGGGCGCCTGCGTGGCTCAGTCGGTTAAGCATCCGCCTTTGGCTCAGGTCATAATTGTGGGATCCTGGGATCAAGCCCCGCATTGGGCTCCCTGCTCAGTGGAGAGCCTGCTTCTCCCTCTCCCTCCACCGCTCCCTCTGCTGCTGCCTCTGCTTGTGCTCTTTTCCTCTCTATCTCTGCCAGATAAATACATAAAACCTTTTTAAAAAATCTTTTGAAAAAAGGAAGAAAAATGAAAGATACCATTTGTCATAGAAGATTTTAGTGCACACAAATAAATTTTATCTTTTCTTCATTGGTGTATAGGTTGCCTTCTCATTACTGGCAACTGATACCTGTTAAGAACAAGGTAGGGCAATGCTGGCCCGGCTTATGTGAGAATGGTCCTCCACCATTTGTCCTCACAGAAGTAACTCTACACTTATTTCATTTCTCAAAAAGTTACTATCCAAACAACCATGTCTTGAGACATCAGCAAGTCACTCTGTGCTTCAATTTCCTCATCTATAATATGGTGGCTTACTCAAGATCATCTTTCAGTTCTCTTTTGCTCTAATATTCTGTAATGCTATAAGGGAGGTTCCTTTTTTTAAAGTTTGCAGTCAATATTTGGCAATACAAATAACAAATCTGTCTCCAGTTTATAGAGGTGAGTGTCAAGAGCTTAGTGCACCATGAAGCACAAGTTGAACCAAAGGTTATATAAACCACTCTCTGAACAGTTGGCAATGATTCCAGTTGCTGATATCTCATTGAGCCTGACCCAGAGCTCAGTTCCCTTGACTCTCAGACCCACACTGCAGCACCAACACCATGTAGCCTCTCTCCCATTGCTTGTGTGTGTTTGGCACTGGGAAGATAAAAATGAAAGAGACATAATACTTGACATCAAGGAGCTCAAATCCAATAGAAAAAAAAGCACATTATACTGCACTCTTTAAATTGTTGGTAGAATGATCTTTCTAAAGATATGAATTGAAACATTTTGTCTGTCCCTGCAGTAGCTCCTCTTTGCCTATATGGAAAATCCTCCTACTTGTTCTCCAACCTCCTGTCTAACTGCATCTATACTGATGCCCAAGATCACCCATAGAGGACCAATTGCTTCTCCCTAAACAGCACATGCTGTTTTGTCCTGCCAGGTCTTTGCTCATGCTGTCCTCTGCCTGCAAAGCCCTCCTCTCATCATCTTCCAGGAGGGTTGTCTCTTTTATGACGTATTTCCTTACATTACTCTCCTCCAATCTCCAATCTCACAATTAGAATTGGCTATTTCTGCCTTTGTTTATTGTCCACTGTGTGCTGTCTATACTTCTACAGCACCTGTACAATTTGTAACATTGACTTCTTAAAAATCAATAATGTATTTGCTATTTACACTTATGTCTTTCTCTACTAATTGGCTGTCTTTGATAGTAGGACCATCTTCTTTGTACCTTTAGAACATAGTCCAGCATCTGGCTATAAAAACTCCTTTGAGGGAACTGCCCACAGAGGACCTTGCAAAGTACTATGGCAATGTGATGGAAGGTGCACCAGCCCATGCTTGGAGGAGAGAAAGCATAGGTGCCAAGTCGTAGATGAGCAGTACCCTATCAAGGCAGAGGGCAGGGGTTGGTTCATACCTGCTGGCAAGAATAGAATGCACAAAGGTACAGAGGCCTGAGAAATGGTGGAAAAGGTGGCACATTTGATATGTGGTGATTTGTTCATTGTTAAGCTAGAAGAGTCTACAAAAGTCAGTCAGGGCCCCTGTGTGAAAGTCCTGGTAATCCATTACAGAAAGGAATTTTTATTGGATTATAAGGAGCTAGAGAAGGAAGAGACATGAAAGTCAATATTTCAGCGTATGAATGACTGGATGTGCCTGTCAAGAGAAAGGGCAATGCAGCAACTGAGTAGAGGTTGCTCTAGAAAGGGTGGGCCTGACATCTCTGAGTCCAGGTATGACATTGTTGATATGGGGGTTTGGAGAACTGAGAATGGTCCTGGTGAGAAGTGAGAGAGCCTGAAACAAGGCAGTGAAGGTGGAGACAAAGAGAATGATTGGGCAAGCAAACAGTGTTGGAACAGTGAGTGGTGACTTGTTGAAGATGAGGAATGAAGGAAAGGGGAGAGTCAAGGATGCTTTCAAGCACTTATCTTGAATGTTTAAATGGATGGCAGTGTTCTGATATGGAATGCAGGAAGAAGAGGTTTTGTAAAATAACATTAAGTTGAGTTCATGACATTTGTGAGATACTTACATGAAGATGTTGAGAAAGCAGTTGGAATTATGAGTCTTATACTCAGGAAGTCATGAGTATATCTAGTTGATAACTGAGTCCACAGGAGAGGATGAGATCATCTGGAGATCATGAGAGTGAGTAAAAGAGGTCTAGGATGAGGCCTTTGGGAAAGGAGGAGAGGGAGAAGGAGATTTTAAGGACTAAACTGGAATAGACCAAGAAGTAGGAACAAATCCAACATGGAGTCATGGAGGCCATAGGCAAAGAGACATTATTCACAGGGAAGAAAGAATTAGTGGTGTCAACCACAGAAAGGATGAGGAGAATGAGGATTGAAAAAGAATCCTGGAAGAGCTGTAATATAAGGCTGTTAAATGTAGTTGGTGGTGGTTGGAGGAAGTCCAGCATAAGCCACATCAGCATTGGGCCAGTGAATCAGAGACAAAGGGCTCCTTCTATTTCCTTGTCTCATCTAGTTCATAAGCCTGAAGTTGACTTAACATAGGATTTATGCTAAATAGCTCCACCTACTTAGGGCTAATGAAATTGAAGTGGTTGAGCCATCTCCACCAAGAACTTGATAAAGAATTGAAGAGCTTTCACATTTTCTTCTTCATATGTATGAGTTGGGGGTAGATTAAGGAGGTAGCTGATGAAAGAAGTAAAAGGAAAACATGAAAAAGAAGAGGAAATAAGTATGTGCCAAACAGCAGTGGAAGAGCTCTTCATTCACCTACCTCCACATACTCTAGGGTCTATTTCTAGGAAAACTGTAAGCTAGCAAGGCCAATATAGGTTTCAGTGGGCTAGTAAGTAATGCAATCACCATATAATTTGTTCCAAATTCCTCAGAACAGTTTTACTAAGGGATTTAGTATATGTGGGCCTTGAAGGGTGGTCTGTGGGTAGTGTTGAAATTGAGAGTACAGAAATCGAAAAAGTGCTTAGATGTTTTCAGAAGAAATAAAGAATGCTGTGACATATAAGCACATCATCAGTGGACTCATGTCACCAAGTGGGTATAGAAGAGTTTGGGTGCTGTGAAATTCACACAGGGAGTCATATGGGGTGTGCATGACCTGTGCACTAGTCATGTGCTGGAAGACCAGGTATCAGACCACAATAGTTGGGAAATGTTTAAGAAACAACCCACACATAGTATGAGAAGCACTGCTTTAGATCACAACCTGCTTGTAAGACTTCTTATACTTAGCTTGGGACAAGCTAGTTGACAGCCTGAGCACACACCAACAAATCTAGATATAAAGTCGGGAAATTAGCAGTCATTGTAGAAGATGTGAATTAGTGCTAGAAAACTCTGAAGTTACCTTCTAAAGACCTCCTAGACTGAATGTAGGCTAGTTTATTTTTTAAATTGCTTTGTTCATTATAATATCCTCAAGGTCTGTAATAGGCCCTGGCATTAAATAAATGTCTGTTAAATATGAATAGTTGTTCTAACTATAACGTACAGAATGGATTAAGGAAGAGAAAGGTTAGCATTAGAAAATGTGGCTAGGAGAACTTAAAGACAGTCTAAATATAGGTTGATGGGGCTAATCAGCTTACTGGACACAGGAATAAAGAAAACATGAATCTAAGAAATATTGAGAGGATCCTCCAGTTTTTCCCATCTCAGTAGGCAGCCCAGCTATCCACTAAGATGCAACTCAAAAATCTAGGTTTATCCTTGACTCTTCCCTTTGTCTTTGTCACCAGTATTCTGTCACTCTCTGAGTCTTAAATATCTCTTTATTCTGACTTCTCCTATTCACACTGCTTTAGTCCAAGTTGGGGCACTTTCCCCAAGATGTTTGCAACAGCTTCCTAAATAGTCACCCTGTCCCAGGCTCTTCCCCATTCACCCTTTCTTCCAAAATTGAAAATCTGGTGTTTTTATGTTTTTGTTTAATACGCTGGAATGCCTCCTGATTTATCTTCTAAGCATAAGCAGCACTTCAGCTCCACGGTAGGGTAGCACCTTACAAGGCCCTATATCATCCAGTACTTGCGTCACATTCCAGTCTTTTCTTCTGCTCCTTGAACCTAAGCAACACTAAACTACTTGCAACTCCTGCCCCAAGGGTGTGCCATGATAGTTTGTGCCTCTGTGCCTTTGTTTATGCCATTCCTTTTTTTTGGTATGTATGTATGTATTATTATTATTATTATGTTATGTTAGTCACCATACAGTACATCCTTAGTTTTTGATGTGTTCCATGATTCATTGATGCCATTCCTTTTGCCTGAAATGCTCTCCACCCCTGCACCCTGCCTGCTGCTCCATCTGTGGCAGTTTCCTTTTACTGTTGTAACAAATTATCACAAACTTAGTGGCTTAAAAATGACACAATTCTATTATCTTACTCTTTCGGAAATCAGAAGTCTGAAATGAGTCTTATGAGGCTAAAACCAAGGTGTTGGCAGAGCTGTATACCTTCTGGAGGTTCTAGGAAAGAATCTGTTCTTTGCTTTCTCTAGCTTCTTGAGGTTTCTCTTATTTTTTGGCTGATGGCCATGTCACTCCAACCCCTGCTCCTGTTGTCACATCTTCTCTGCCTCAGACACTGTTGTTTCCCTTTTATATAAAGATGCTTATAATTACTTCGAGTTCACCTGGATAATCTGTAATCTTTCCATCTTCCTTGAAATTTTTTTAAGATTGTATTTATTTATTTGAGAGAGAGCATGAAAGAGAGAGTACGAGCGGGGAAGGGGCAGAGGGTGAGGGAGAAGCAAACTCCCCACTGAGCAGGGAGCCCAACACAGGGCTGGATCCAGGGACCCCAGGATCATGTGCTGAGCCAAAGGCAGATGCTTGACTGACTGAGCCACCCAGGTGCCCCTCATCTTCCGTGAATTTAATCACATCTGCAAAGTCCTTATCACTAAGTAAGGTAACATATTAATAGGTTTAGGATGTGGGTGTCTTTGGGGGGCCATTATTCTGCTTACCAGACCATGAAGCTTTAGTTCATCCCTTAAAACTCAGCTCAGATAATGCTTTTTTTTTCTGAAGAATCCTCTGCTAATCCTTCCACTCAGAGCCAGTCACTGTTTATTTTGTGTCCTATACATGTTACCATCACTGCATGGATTAGCTTGTATTGCATATATTAATTTTTTGAACACGTCTGTCTCCCTCCTATACTTTGAGCTCTTGAAGGAGAAGCTTATTTATCTTTGTATCGTTAGCTCCTAGCACAGTGCATGACATAAAGTAAATACGAGCTATGTTTATTTTTAAAAAGTGAATGTGCTAGGCATTGTGATGACGTGCTCCTACTTCCCTTCAAGTCACATGGACTTCCTAACCCCTCTTGATCATGCCATTCCTTTCCCATCCTCAACCATCTGTAATGCTCTTCTTTCAACTATTCTGTTTTATGAATCCTTATTCATTCTTCAAGGCACAAAGTAAAAAAAAAAATCCTCTGTGATGTCTTTTGCGATCTCTTCAAGACAGAATTAATCACCTCCTCAATTGGGTTGCTTAAATATTTTGTAAATATCTCTATTTCATATCTCAAATTGTGTTTCACTTGGTTATATACACGTCTGTTCCTCCACAAGAGTATGCAAGGACCATATCCTGTTTATACGAGTATTAGACACATAACAAGGGCTCAAATGTTTATTAACTTAAATTGAAGCATGGAGGGGATGGGCATAGAAGGCAATAGAAAGGAACCAAAGATAAAGGATGCTCTTGAGTAGAGGGAAGGAGGGAGGAGAAGACTGAGAAGACACTGGTAAAGCATGTTCAGAAGACTCAAGGCAGCAGAGTGTGATGAAGACCAGAGTCAGAATGACTGACCTCTAATTAAAGAAGAGAGTGTGAGCAACAGTACCAAATGCCACTGAGATGCTGACCTGGGAAATCAATGAGAAAGGTTATTGGACTTGACCTTTAAGAGATCCTAAGTGCTTTAGGAAGCACAGCTTCGAGAGCGCTTAGTCAGGGCCCTGGACCTGCTCCTGATTTTAGGTCAGGAGGGGAAGGATCTCCAGAAGATAAATGACTTGAGGAAAAGGAAAATCAGACTTATCCGATCACCCTGATGAATGCCTGAGGACATAAACCCCTTAGCACAGTTCCAGGTCAGGTTGAAAGGCTTGGTTCTTTCATCTGATACAGAGGGATCAAAGTACTGGGAGAAGTGGGTGGTTCTCAAGGAATGCAGGGACCAACTTGACACGTTCCCCTATGATAATCAGAGATTTTCATCAATGGGGCACATTCAGCTTGGCAGTCTAAGGGCATTTTAGAATTAAAGGCAAATGTCTAGTCTGGCTACAGACCTGAGAGGAACTTCCCTTCCATGGAGCTTTTCTGGATATTGGGATTTCTCTGTATGAGGCATTCTCTGACCCAGTGGACCAATATTCTCCTGCCTCTGCCTGCCTTGAACCATGTTCTCCTGTTTTCCACCAAAACTGCCTTTTCCAACCTATGTCCTATTTGGCTAAACTTTATGGCCTGCTGTCTGTCCTGACCCATGCTAAGCTTAATCTAGACGTACTCTTATGTCTGCCATCTTCCTGGATTTTCTTCCCAAATTGATTTCATCTAGCATTTAGTTCTGTGATCTGCTTCTGTTGTGTCCCAAATCAAACTACTCTGGTCTGACAGGTCATGCATTCTCAACAGGAGTAAGAATGGTTCTTAGGGGATGAAAAGCAACTTAATTTTTTAATGTGTAAAGTACAGATATGAACACAGAACATCAACTGATAAAACAATTTGTCTGTGGTATTAAAATGTCATGTGGGAGAGCGATTTAAAAATGTCTGAAAAGACTCTTTAGGAGGGCAATAATGGGAAAAAAGGTTCAGAAACACCATGTTAGGTAATGAAGCTGAAATTCAAGCTACGAGAGGAACATAAGAAGTGTGGATAGTGAGGAAACAGAGACAGTCAACGTTGGTTACTTGACTGAGTAGATCATGGAGAAGATTCCAACCTAGCAAACAAATTTTGAGCATTTAGTATGTGCCCTGAGCTATGTGAAACCCTTTCACATTCGTTAGCAGAAAGACTGATGATGGGTAGTAAGGAGGGCACGTATTGCATGGTGCACTGGGTGTTATACGCAACTAATGAATCATCGAACTTTATATCGGAAACCAGGGATGTACTGTATGGTGACTAACATAATATAATAAAAAAACATAAAAAAAAAAGAAAGCTTCTCCTTATTTGAGTCTCAACGTACCTGTTTCCTGCAGGAACAATAGCAACATTTTCCATTGAGACAGTAGCCCACCTACCTCCTCTTTCCTTCAGCACCTTTTATGCTAATCACACACTTGGAGGTAACTCCTCATTCACATTTTGCAACATAAGAAAATGAAAAACACAGTCCACTTGTGTTTGTAGAAGCTCCTTTCATGGCAGCCTTTCAACGGGTTGGGCAATTTAAAAGATGCAACTGTAATCATGACTAACTCATTCAGATGCGTGAGGGAAATCTGAACATCCTTAACCTACTTTTGAAAAGAGAGGCAAGGAAAATACAGGATTGGGAAGAATCCGAGGAAAACAACTCCAAGTCTTTGAACAATAGACTCTAAAACCTCCTTAGCTGGGCTTGAGGTAGGCTAGCACACGAAACAAAATGTTGCTCAAAGGAAGCCCAGCAATCATTTGTGTCTACTTGCTCTCCTAGAGCATGACCTTTATTTGGTTGATTGTTTTGAGTTTTAAAATACTCTTCTTTGTTCTCTTATAGCATTCATTAAGAATTTATCACCAAGTCTTTGCATTTTATCTTAGATTGTCTATGCTATGTATGCATCCCCTGTGCTTGACTCCCTAAGCTCTCCTTTCCTGCTTTCCTTCTCTTGTCATGAGTGCTGAAGCAGAGATGACACTGTTGGGGTGGAAAGCTGACGGGGGAAGATGGATGAGCCAGTGTCCACTTAGAATCTAGCGCCAACTCTTGGCAGCTTATCCGTGGTAAATCGTGTTTTCAGCTTCTTCTTGACTTTATCACCCACTTTGTGTGCTTAGCTCTCTGATGGATGTTATCATCAGCTCTGTTTATTCACAATGCCAAGAGCACCAGTTGAATAGGAAAATATTCAGGAAAACCTACTCTTTAAGTGTCAAGTTGACCAGAAAAAAGAAACATCATTGTTTTATTGAATTTGGCATTGTTTTATAAATAAACAATCATTTATATGTTGTCAAACTAGTTGTGCCTGTAGTCATGGTCTTATCCCTCCTTTTTGGTCATACTTTGTGCTCCAGAAGGAAAAGAAGAAGGGAAGATTTTTAAAACACTGCTTTGAGTGGGAGTCTGAACCACAGGTAAATGTTACTTTAGGGGATAGGGAAGCAGGTCTCCTTAGGTGCTTGCAACTGAAAGGGACGATTGACTACAAGGAGAATTGAGACAAGGGACACTGGTGGCTAATTAGACAGCTTTTCCAGATCTGGGTCATTTTCACATTATAGCCTCAATGTATTTTTTAAGTTTTGTAAATTCTTGGAACATCAAACATACCCATTTGAACAATTCCTTCAATATAGTAGATATTTGTAGGCTGTCTTGGAAATCAGGACACCCTGAACTTAATTCCTGCTGTGACATTGGCTGACTCTATAACTTATAGCCTTTTCATTTCTCCAAGATGACATAAATAATGGAAAACATAGAGACTTTGGAATTATTACAATATGGATTCATCTACTCCTACCACTTATTCATCCTACCCCTACCGCTTATTAGCTTGTTGACCTTAGATAATTTGTTTAACTTCTTTGAGTGGCTTAACTTATTTGCGTGGCTTAAAAGAAAATTTTTTTGAGTGTAGTTGGACACTTGATGTTACATCTTTATTTGTTAAATGGAGATAAAGACATCTACCTTGCAGGAATGTTGTGAGGATCTAATGGGATCATGTGGGCAAAACACCTAGCACATACAAATCACTGAAAAATGGCTACTCTCATAGGGGTATCTGCATCCAGAGATGGGAAAAGGCTAGGTGACAAAAGGCCTGGAGGTTCTGAGCTCATTAGCTGCTAGATGCTTCCTTAACATGATGGTATGAGGGAACGAGGAGAATGCAAGCTGGTCACATAGAAATCCAGGCCTGTTTTATTTCTGGTCACCACAGCAATCAGAATGTACAGGGGCAAAGCAGAAAGACAGGGAGAAAGAGAAAGAGAGAGGAAGGGAGGGAGGGAGAGAGAGAGCAAGAGCGAGAGAAGCATGGAAAGGATCTCTTCTTCCTAAAGGCAGAGAATCTCCAGCATTCCTTTAGCAGTAGGACAGGAATAAAAGGTAAATAGTTGCCTGCTGGTGGTATGCTCACCAAGCCAAGTAACCAAAGTGCTTCCTGCTCAGTCTCCACAGATGTTGATCCTTAGCTCTGGATAAGTCCCTTGGAGAGTATTTTGCCAAAAGCAAGAAAGGCAGCTGCATAACTGCCCAGTCCATGGAGCTGACAAACTGGCGTGTCATCAAAGAAAGAGAGAGTCATGCGAAGTAAAAGCCTGTGGTTCAACCTCTCAGTCAGAGAGTCAGGTGGTTGTGAGGTAGCACATTTGACTCTTGCTCATTAACAAAGTGTGTCTTTATGTCCTCTTCCTCTTTGCCTGCCTACCCACTGCTAGGTTCCACTGGGTAGGCAGTGGGTGCCTACCTAAATCACTACTTATTTATTGAGTGTGTCCTATGTACCCAACATTCATTCAACACATCTATATTGAATGTCTTGTATGAAAATAACAAAAATAATAAATGGACCATGCACTCAACAAAGTCCCAATATCACAGTCATATGTTCAACTAATTGTTAAATGGTATGTATAATACACAGAAACCAACAATAGAGGGACTCAGGGAAAGGCACAACAAATCTGAAAAAGGCTTCACAGAGGAGATGACATTTGAGCTAGGCCTAGAGCTAGGATTTCACAGATCAAGGGGAGAGTGGGGTGGAGGAAAGAAGGGAGTAAGGGCATGCCCTGCAAAGGAAAGTGCGTATGTAGTGCTGAAGAGCACATGAGCCCACAGTGTGTCCGGGGATTGGCCTATAGTCTGACGTTCTTGGAACATAGGCTGTGCAACACTGGGGCAGGGAGAAGAGGTAAATGTGGCCAGAATGCCAGTTTTCTGTGTCAGCCTATGGAGACTGGGTGCCAATTACAGGGAATGGGAGCCACTGGTGGGTTTTAAGTACAGAGTTATAGGATTATACTTATATTTTGGATCGTCCTGTGGGCTGCAGTATAGTGAATGTACAAAGGAAGGTGAGACTGACAGCTGGAAGACCAGTTGAGAAAATCATCAATTGCGTCAAATGCTGAAAATGGTCAAGGAGGATGAGGACTGAGAAGGAGTTCATTGCATTTGACAGTTGAAGGTCTTTGGTGACACCTAAAAGTAATTTCACTAGAATAATTTAAGCAGAAGCCAAGTTGCTAAGCCAGTGGTTCTCAAATTGTTGTCTTCAGACCAAAGGCAACCGCATCACTTGGGAACTCGCTAGGAATGCAAACTACCCAGTCTCATCCCATACCTCACCACAAAACTCTGGGAGAGGAGTACCCCCTGGGTGATTCTGATGCATGCCAAAGTTTGAGAACTACTGGCCTGAAGAAGTCTTTCTCCATCTCTTCTCTAAGCAGTCTTATCAGGAACCAGCTCTTCCAAAATTGAGCTGATGCCCTAAATACTCATCAATATCATGGTTTCTCAGCATTCTGAGTAAGTTATTCTCTCTGTCAATTGTATGCTCTTACATCTTTCTCTCTGTATAGATACATGTATAGTCTCTACCTGGAAAATCTGAACTCATTGTTCAAGGCCTAACTCAAATGCCACCTCCCTAGGAAGTCTTTCTAATTTCCTCCAGGCAGGCCTTCTATGGCTCCTTTTGCACATATCCCTATTATGGCATTTATTTTATTGTGTTCTTTGATTTACTGTCTTCCCCACTAGCTAGAAGCTCCTCAGGAGCAGGGACTGCCTTGTTCATCTATTTCCCCATTGTTTTCACATAGTAGATGCTCAATAAATGTAGAAAAAGAAAGCTGTAATGGGTTGAGGAAGTAAGAGCAGCAAGGGAGAAACTACTCTTTTAAGAGGTTTATGAGTGAAAGAAAGAGAAATTTGTTTGAGCCTACAATAGAAAGTAATTGTGTGTGTGCACACATGTGTGCATTAAGGCTGGATGAAAATTGCTGGCTGAGAGGATTAAGCCTATAGAGGGGAAGAAATAAATGACAGTGAGAGTGGGGGCAGATGGATAATGAATGGCAAGATGGCCTTGGAAAGTCAGAAGGGGATGAAATCAATGGCCAATGCAGAAGGATTAGCATTGGAATAAAGGAAAGACTTTTCTCTGAGATATAATAAGGGCAGGAAGGAAAGGTGGGAGCATAGAGCTAAGTTGTGAGGTTAAAGGAGAGATGTTGGGGAGCTCTTTGTTGGTCTGCCAGTATAGAAACAGGGAGGGCTAGGGACAGTTTTACAGGGGAGGGGATATTTGAGCTAGGAGGTGTATTTATTGAAGTGGGAAGTGAGGCCTTTTGCTGGGGAGGAAACAGGGAACAGATAGAGGGAAAGAGGCCCAAGGAGAGTGGTAAAGGCCTGCACATGCCTTAGAGGTAGGAGGTGGGGTAGTGAGGTTAGAGAGCAGCAGTGTGGGTGGGGGGTATTCTTTGGTGCTGATCCATTATAGGTGCTGCAGGGCCCACCCATTCACTCCACTGTCTTTGGCAAGGGAAGCAGTATGAATGGACTGTCTTCGGGCACTGCCTCTGCAATACAATGGAAGACTGGATACAGATCCCAATACCAACACAGAAAGCATTCTAGTTCTACCTATCATCAATGCTGGAATATAATGCAGACAATAACAATATTACATAGGACAACCATGTAGCAACACAGGAAAAGATTTATGATATATGAATTAGCTGAGAGAGCAGGATACAAACTGTATGTATATCATGATTATGACTCTGAAAGATGCCTATGAAGGAACACCTGAATAAAATATATCAAGATGTTATTAGCAATGGTATTATAGGGGATTTTCCTTTAATTTAAAAAAATATATATTAATAATATATATTTAAATTTATATATTATATATATTACATATAATATATAATATATATTATATTTATATAAATATAAATATATATGTATTTTAAAAATATGGAAATAAATGGAATTGGTTCTTTCCCTACTGCCTTTGTCTTTTATTAGGTATGTTTAGAAGACAGTATTTCAAAATAAAATGTTGTAGTGTGGAACCAACATATAGAATTGTTTGAGCTTCTCTCATCCGAGTGGTAGAGGCAAAGACCTGAAATCCTTGAGTTGTTCCAGGGCCGGAGGCTGGCAAGCAAGAGATTGGGCATCACGCTGTAGGGGAGCACAAAGGAGGTATGTGATGAAGCCCTTGTTTCAATAAACTTGGGAAACCAGGCTTACAATAAATGATTAGTGGACAACTTATTCCGTGCTCAGGCGAGTAGTCCAAATGATGGATGGGACTGAATCTCTGAGGCAGAGACCTGTGGGCAGGCATACACACTTTGCAGAAGTCAAAGTTTGTGTGCCACTGGAGGTGGCCAGATGGACCTGGGCTGTGCCTCTGTTTAGCAGCTGTGTGCTCTTGGGCAACTTCTCAGGCTTCACTTTCTGCCTGTAACGTGGGAATCATCATACCTACTGATAAGCTGGTTGGAGCATTACAAACAATAAAGCAGGTGAAGTGCTTAATACAGTGCCCAACAGACAGCGTTCCATTAATGTTTCCTGCCATTATCATTATTAATGTGATAAATGTTATTATTATCCATAAATATTTATGATAGAGGGAACTGATTTGCACTGGGGCACTTTTAATTCTTTGGAGGGAATTCAGGGAGGTGTCCTCAGTGTGCTTCTCTCTCACCTCTAGAGCAATGCTATGGGTTCACTCCAGGCCTTCAGGAGAAGAGGGAAATATGCAAGGAGGAACTCCATGTTGGTTCTTCTTTTGCTAGTATTTGTGCTACTTCCCCCCTTCTAAACAGGTGCGTATTACTCCAGAGCATGCTTTCACCTTCCTCTCCCACTCTTCTGTTCTGTTTTTCTTCTTTTCAACTCTTCTTACTTCCCTTTTCCCCTCAAAACCCCAAGTAGTGGATGAGTAAGGAACTACACTACCTTTTGCATGTTCATAGTTTGCTTTTTGAAACTTGAAGGCTGTCTCCTAGTTGCAGCACTTGGAGTTTACATAAGTCAGTCTGTGTTCCCGCTATTCGTTCCTCTCCTTAGAAAGGATCTATGCCCCCAACTGCAGTCTTTAGTAAATACTTTTAAAATGATAGTCATCTGTAGACAGGCAAGTATTCCAGACCATAAAAGTTCAGTTAAGGAAGGCTCTTTTGAGGTAACTATCTCTTGCAAAAGAAACCAACAGAGGTGTGAACTGTCCACAGGGCCCTTTTAGGCAATGAGGTGTATTTTCCTGGACTCAGATGTAGATCTTAATGTGGGAACCATTCTCTGTCTTGCTAGCATCTGTTCTTCTTTTCTTGCTTAGACATTTAATAAGTGGAGAAAAGGGAAAAAGTCAAAGTTTTGAAAGAAAAATGCTTAGACCAGTTGTCTAGGCAAGAGAGCAGAGTAGTCATACTACATTCTTCTTAACAAAAATCAGAATGATTAAAAACAAAAACAAGTTAGTATCCAGATCAGGTACAACCACCACTCACCTTCTGAATTCCAATTTTACATTCCTTCCCACATTCATGAGTAATAATGATGTACTTCCAGCTTTGTTGGAAACCCTATTTGTATATTTTACAAGGTCATTACCTTCAGTAACAGATACCTGCTCTGAGTCCAGCAATTACCACCTCTGTCTCTGCACACATTAACACACATACACACCACTGATTTGTACTTTCCTATAAAATTACTCTTTCCCTTTTTAATTAGAATGTTTTCAGAAGTAAACCCTATCGTTAAGGCCATGTACGCTTCTATTATAAATACCTGTTGCCAGCCATTAATTACCTCCTGATGAATTACTTTAGAAGATTTTTTAATGCTTACTTTTAGAAGTGGGATTTCTTTTCCTTACTTGTGATGCCCCCATCTTCACACTTACTTAGCCCACTTCGAATTCCACATAAGAAAATGTCCCCTTTTCTTCTGCTTCAGGGGACTTAGATGTGATCTGTCCTCATTTAGTACGAAGATTTTTCTCATACTTTAAGGTGGAAACTTTCTGTATGCCTGGACCTCACTGTTCAAGAATTTCTTGGCTAATTGTGAGGGAAGAATATAAGAATGTTGGGTAGAAACACCTGAATAGTCTCTGAGAACAAAACACCTTCACATTGCATAAATATCTACAGTTGCATAACCATTTTAGTGACTGAAGTGCTGTGAGTCATCCAATAATATTGTGGTTTAGTAATTACACAGTTGTGGATTTATGCTGCGTTTGAATTGGGGAGATGTCCTGGTTCATACAGGCCAATCCTTTTTTGTGTCATTATATATAAATGTATACATCCACTTAGCAATTGAACTGTGATACCTCCCAGCATAAAATACTTAGAAAATTTTAAGTTAGCTAGTACTAAAGTGAGTGTTCCTGTACTAGGTTTCCTGCTTATCTCATGGATGGCAGAGAATTTTGGATTCCTAGTTAAGATACCATTCATCATGTAGTACATGCACATGAGGAACAGCTCATTATACAAGGACAATCTCAAATTTTCCTCTTCTTGACATCAATTAAATTGAAATAGTCACATTCCTACAAGGGCAACAATATGTCAAGAAGCCCAAATTATAATTTCTTATATTATTTATACCCTTAATCAGAGCAGAGACAATTAGTTGAAGAGTCTGGCTCCTAATTCTCAGAACTAGTTTGAATCTTAAGATTAGCTCCTGCCTTCTGGAACTTGTCCTCTGTTTGACTGAACCTGGTGGACCTCTCAGAATGTGGGTCTTCATTGTGCACTTACTCCATGCTCTATGCAAGATAAACAACCAGCTACTGTGGGGTTTACAAACATGAGTGAGAGATGGTTCCTGTGTTCATACTGTTTACAGTCCAGTTTGTATAGGCCACCTCAGTTCATTCCTATCTTGTAGGCTGGGGACAGGATGAAATGAAGTAGCCTTAGAATCAATCACAATGCTCTCTACTTTCCTACAGCCCCATGCTTTATCTCTGTCGTAGCTATGTTATTCGTATGTTGGCTTTCCTGAATGCACTGTGATCTCCAGAGAACAAGGGCTGGGTCTGATACATGTCTGTAGGGCCACAGAGTCAAGGATGTGCTTTGCAGAGGGTAGGCTCTCAAAAAAATGTGTTTAAATCAAAGAATGTATTTGCTTGCTTGGCCTTCCTGATTACAGTGAGTCAGCTTGTGTTGTACCAATATGGTGGACTTCACCAATATGGTGAAGCTGGTGGACCTTTGCCCAGAGGTGTCCACACTTAAGATTGTCTTGGATGTTCTTCATTACTGTTGCAGGAAGAGAAAGTAGAATGAGACTAAATAAGAAGTCAGAAACAGCAAGAGTTTGGTCTCAGCTGTCATTAATTACTTACTTGACCTTGGGCAAGGCACTTAAACTCTATCTCAGTTTCTTCATCTGTGAAATGGGGGTTAATAATGACTGGCTTGGCTGTTTCCCATGACTGCTTTGTGAATCAAATGAGATAATATACTTCAAAGTGTTCTGAAAAGCCTAAAGCACTGCACAAGTGCAAGGTATTATTTTGCGAAGAAATCTTCCTTTTAATTCTTGCTTCCACAAACACTTATCACACACCTCCAGGTTCCTGGCTTATGTGGTGAGATGTGTGGAGTAGCTCAACCTAAGCTTGATACGTACACCAGAATCTCTTCTTCAACATCTATAGCATTGAACTGATTCAGCCTAGGATTCTCCAAAAGACCTAGACAATTATGCACATCTCTCCAATTCATATAGATATATATGCCCCTCGTTCAGCATTTATTCAAAACATATACCATGAGCACTTACATGTGCTATTGTGTGAGGAACTGGGGCAAAATGGACAACATAGGCTCTCTGTCTTTGAGGGGTTTGGTAGCCTACAGGATCTGAGAGAATAGACTTGAGAACAAATAAGTGCCTAATTCTACATTTGTTTTGGGAGGCAATTTTACCTGAGTTTTAATTAGTAAAGACATCTATGTATATTTTTAGTTTTGACTAAAATGAAAGCTAGTGGTGCCCCTTATTCATGTTTTTCTACTGCTAACGGTCTGTTGATTTTAATGGGGCCACAGAGACTGAGGTTCTTTTGTTTATTTATTCAGATGAAAGTTTGCGGGATCCCATTTTTCTTTGGTTTGGTGAAATTATGAAACTTCAAGAAATAGCAATAGCTAAATAGTTATGGGATCACCTGGATATTTTCCTGCCAATTTTTCCTATAAAGTAGGATGTGATTTGATTAGAGGTACTGTCCTGGGGAAGACCACTCCCAAGTCCAGTTGAGTAATTAAGCTGCAGAGTACATTTGGGGCTGACATCTCCAGGCAGATTCTGGCATTTCAAGTCTTTGGCTGCTACTCAAGTTTTGAGACACTACCACATGACCCCCTGGCTCCTGACAGGGATTAGGGAACTAGTCACCTAACTGCACACAGTAGAATTTCGGCTTAGCTTTGGGGAGAGCTGAACAGGAGAAAATATATTTCAGTGCAATTCCATCCTGCTAATCAGTCAGGCCTAAAGTAATGAACAGCTGTGGGGCTGCTCTACGCAAACATAACTCTCCCCCTTTCAGCTACATTGATCTCTTGCCAGTTTTATCTACTCTACCAAACCTCCTTTTCCTTCTCTTATATTTTCTGTATCTGAGAATAGCCCATGATGCTCCAAGATACTGAGGTCATTGCTGATTCTTTGACCCATATTTCCTCTCTCATCTAAGCAATTACAAGGCTTAGGAGCCAATGCCCATCTTTTCTGCATCCCCACAGCTCCTGCTGTTCCTATCTTGCCGCATTAGGGAGTAGGCTCAGGTCTTTATTGTTTGCCTGTGTCTCTACTTGTTCCCTACGTCTGAAAAAGCCTTAGACCTCTAAACATGAGAAAGCTCTTCTTTACCTGATTAATCTTTTGGTTCTTCAATTCTTAGTCCAGGTGTCGAGGTCTTCTCAGAAGCCTTCCCTGCCCATTCCTAGGCTGGGACAGGACTCATAGTCCATCAACTGTGAACCCACAACATTCTACTTGTCATACCGGGTTTTCATTGCTGGCGACCGGTCTGTCTTTATTCCTCAGCTACTCACACAGGATTTGGCCCATGGTAATATTCACCAAAATGCTATAGGATGGGTCAGACTGACTTGTTCTCCACTCTTAGTGTTTGCCAACTCCAGTTTTTCCCTTGATTTTCAGCTCCCATTTTGTTTTGTTTTGACTACTTTCTATCCATAGCTTCCTTCAAGACATGTGTTTTAAAACACCTCTTTGGTCATAAACTTCTCCTACTTTCATTCATAACATCTAATCTTTATTCCTCTTATCGTTATGGGAATGTATGCGCTAAGTTTAAAATGATAACAAATCCAACAAAAGTTATATGCGAACATAATAATTGTTTTTCTTAAAACAGTCACCTTGGGAAACTGCACACCTATTTTAATTAGTCATAGCCACAGTCATTTCTGGAGACACTCTTTGGGGATGAGTACCTTCACATTTTTCTGAATATATTTTAATAGTGACAAATCTAGTCTTTGCAGGTGATGTTTAAAATTTGTATAGAGCCAAGTCACCATGAACTATATTTAGTGAGTAAAGAGAATGCTCTAACTGGTAACTCTATGGGTCACAACTAAAAACTAATGTTATTATCTTTCTCTGAACATAATTGCGCAAGGGAAATTCCAAAGCTATTTTGACTAATTATGTTATTTTTGAAGAGTTTCTAGCATCCCAAGGTGACTACTTTCAATAATAGTACTTGCTTATTTACTGTAAAGTGCTTATTCAAATCCAGTTTGGAACTTTTTTTTTTTTTAAATTTTATTTATTTATTCGACAGGACAGAGACAGCCAGCAAGAGAGGGAACACAAGCAGGGGGAGTGGGAGAGGAAGAAGCAGGCTCCTAGCAGAGGAGCCCGATGTGGGGCTCGATCCCACAACGCTGGGATCACGCCCTGAGCCGAAGGTAGACGCTTAACCGCTGTGCCACCCAGGCACCCCCAGTTTGGAACTTTATAAGCCTATACTCATACTGACTTGTACTTGTGTAGTGTTGTTTTACATTCTAGTTCAACCTCTATTATGTGATAGACACTGGGAATCAGTAAGGCCACGATCTGTGCCCATAAGGACCTCCTAATTAGTTGAGAAGACAGAAATACCAACAGTCCTGTGTAAAAAAGAGATATTTTAATAAGATAAGGAAGCAGTCCAATGGAGAGACTGTTTGTGAGAGGGAGGAATTTGTTACAGTGTCAGCAAAACCTTCTCAGGACTGAAGGATTAATGATGATTAGAAATTCACTAAGAGAAGGAGGGAAAGGAAGGAAGGACAAGAGTCCTTCCAAACCGAGGGAACAGAAGGTACAGAGACTGAAACAAGAAGATGTATTTGGGGGAATCTCAAGTCGTTCAATACTTTTATTGTGTAAAGTTCACAATGGGGGCAGAGAGGATGAGATGGGGCCCAATGAAGTAAAGACCTTGTATCTACCGCTTTTAAAAGTTTGGACTTTATCCTGTAAAAGGCAGGGAGATGTTCTGTGGGTAGAATTTTCCTTTCCAGTAGGATTGTAAACTCTCACATCCAATTAGTCACATAGGTTTGCACACCCCCCCAAGATTGTCTCAGATCCCTCTCTTCCTTTCCATTCTGACATTTACGTCATTAGTTCAGGCCTTCATCTCCCCATGCCTGGAGTGTTTCACAAACTCCTGACTGGTCCTTGGGCTCCAGTTCACCTTTTGCTCCTGACAATCAATTTTACACATGATTATCAGAGCAATTTTCGTTTCCATCAAGTCTCACTCCTGTTCAAAAGCCTTCAGTGGTTTTCTATGATCTGAGAGATAACTACTCCTCCCCCTTCTCGGCTTGGCCTTCAAGATCTCACCAATCTGGTGCCAAGCCCCCTTCCCTCCTTGACTCCTGTCACTGCAAATAGTGCCAGAACTCATCTACTTATTCCCTTATCTGTACCTTTGCTTTTATGGTGGCTGGGCCCTGGAATGTTACAACCACACAAAACTTTTTGCTTGTTCTGTTTTCAGCTGTTTTCTTTTACAGATAGTAAGTCCATATGTACCCATGCTTGATTATATGTCCCATTCTCTTGCCTGGAAGTAACCACTATTCTGGTTATATTCTATTACTATATATTGTATGGTATGCATCCATAAATAATATATAGTATTGTTTTGAAAAAATTTAAACATACATGGATGATACACTTTATATCTCCTTTTGCACTGAGCTTTTCAGTGTCATTTTATTCTTGAGTTATCCCTATTGAATATATGCATGTAGTCTCTTCAATTGCTGTATTTCATTTCATTTTATAAATATACCATACATTATTCATAGGTGGGATTTAGGTTGTTTCCAATTGTTGGCTTTTACAGGGATTCGGGGTGTCATATATGTCCATTGTTGGGTTTTACAAACAATGTTACAATGAATATCTTTAGCAAAACCTTCCTTGAATCCTGCAGGATTCTCCTCAAAAGGGCATCCTGAGTCTTTAGTATCATCCCATTGTGCTGAGCACACCGATACACAAAGTAAGGGAGTTAAAGAAATATTTGCTGAATGAATGAGTGAATGAATGAATGGCGTAGCACAACCTAGTTGACGGCCATGTTCCTTTTCAATGGGCTTTGGCGCCTGAGCCCCCATTTCCTTCTTTGACAGCGCTGGACCTTCCCCACCGCATTCCTCCAGCTGGCCCCAGAGTGAAAGTGTGGGTGTGTGGGGGCGATACCTATCTCACTGGAAGACGTCTGTCTTTCCGGCAAGTTCAGGATCTTGGCAACCCTAGCGTCTGAAGTTCAGGGTCCTATCACCCACCCGCTTCAGCAGAGGCCCGGCCCAGAGGGGCAGTCCAGCGTTGACGGAGTTAAGGCGCGACAAGTACCGACGACGGTTGGAAAAAGCTGGGGGCAGTCGAGGACTCGTAGTAGATCCCTCCGCGCAGCCCCGGCCGGCGCTTCTTCCTGCGGGGAACCCCTGGGTGCTGAAGGCAGCGAGGCCCGGCCGCGGCGACAGGGGCGCGGGGTTTGAGGTGGGAGGAGGCGGCCGAGGCGGGAGGAACACGAGACTGCTTCGCTGCACAGTCGAGAAAGTTTCAGCCAAACTTCGGGCTGCGGCTGAGGCGGCGGCCGAGAAGCGGCAGGCTTGGGGTGCGGGGAGTGGGGGCATTTACTCCTGAGCTTCGGGGCACCGCGGGAGGCCGTGAGCTGCAGAAGCAGAAGGAGGAGAGGAGCGAGTGGGGGACCCTCTGTGGGCACCCCCTCCTCATGCGGATCTGCGCAGGCGGCGGCGGCGGAGGCGGCGACCGAGAAGATGCCCGCCCTGCGCCCCGCTCCGCTGTGGGCGCTTCTGGCGCTCTGGCTGTGCCGCGGCCCCCGCGCGTGGTGAGTATCGGGCCGAGGGGTGCTGTCCCCTGCGCCGGGGCCCGCGCACCGCCTCCCCGCCCGGCCGGCCACCTGGGGCGATCAGTGCCGCCCCCCCCCTTCCGTCCTCCTTTCTGCGAGAAGGCCGGGCTCCGAGCGAGGCCACTCGGTTCCCCAAAGTTTGGACACCGTCAGGGCCTCCTCCCCCGCACTCCCCGCCGCCTCCTACGCCCCTCGGCGGGTGGCCCCACACAGGCCTCCTCCGCAGAAGTGGGGCCGCGCCGC
Organism: Ursus americanus; assembly: GCF_024610735.1. Lineage (NCBI taxonomy): Eukaryota > Metazoa > Chordata > Mammalia > Carnivora > Ursidae > Ursus > Ursus americanus. The sequence continues at coordinate 67,633,099 of NC_142138.1, read as the reverse complement.
GAGCCTCAGAAACTTGCTTTCCCAGGCACTTGAGTTCGGGGAGTTGGGGTGTTTTGCCCTTTCGTTCTGCGTTTCCTGGGGTCGAGGGAGAGCCGAGTGCCGGCTGTCCGGGACGAACCCTCGCTGGCCGAGGACCGCAGATGGGCTGAGCAAAGGAATGCCAGATTCTGGCGTGGAGGGAGCGGGGGCAGGGCCTCCGAGCCGCTCAAGGGCTTATACCTCCACTGCCAGACTTAGCTTTACCAAAGGGAGGCACACAGTCCGGGTTGGGTGGGTTTGGTTTGGATGGGGACAGGGTTTCGTGGTGCGCCTGAGTCCTGACACTCCGAATCCCTGGTCCCCATGAATCCAGTGTGTTTTGCTCGAGTCTTTGAAAGGTGGAGGCAGGAGCAGTAGGTAAACTGGTGTGGCTGCAATGCTGAGCCACATGATTTAAAAATCTCAACTGCTGTTATTTTTTCCGAGGCGCTGAGCTCCGGCGCTGTTTCAGAGTCTGTGTCCAGCCCCAGGAATGTGGTGTGAGGATCACCAACTCTTCCAACCTGGCAGCAGCATTTGCTGTGCTTTTGGCCTGGTTGGGGGTGGGGCAGGGGCGGGTGAGGAAAAGTGGATAAGTCAATTCAAAGTGCTTCCTTGGAAAGCCTCTTTATGGTTGGATATTAGCAACAGTCTTTGTGAACACGGTTGGACCAAGGAAGGGGAAATCGAATCGCGTCTTATCCATCCCCCCCCCCCAGTCTTAGATTCCGAATTTCTTCAGACTGTTTAGTAGAAAGAGCTTGGGTTTTGGAGCCCTCTGTAATCCTGGGTTCAAATCCAGCTCTGCTGTGTGAACTCACCAATCAAATGGCAATGAAATTACCCAGCTAATAGGATTAATTAAGAGGATGTATATTAAACCCATGGCAGTCAAAAGGTATTCAGAAAGTCCTTTCAGGGCAGGGCTGTGTTTTGTTTTTTATGAACTCTGCTTCCAGAGGGTTGGTAGCTTTTGCATGTTTGTTAAACTGATTGGGACTTCTTTTCCTGGTCTAATCCAAGGGAAGATTTTACCTTTACCAAAAAACTAGTACATGAACTATGTCTTTTTGCAAAGAAAAGGTTAAGAAGATGATGAGCTTCAGAAAAATTTGCTCTTTGTTCATTGTTAACAGAGAGTTGGCATGCCAATCACAGATGTTTAAAAGAGAACAAGGTTTTTTGTTGCTGTTGTTTTGTTTTTTTAAATCTTTTTATCACAGTACAGAGTTGTTCAGCACCAACCAGATCCTTCTTGGACAGCTCAAATTCCATGCACCTCTATGTCCCTACGAATTTCAGAAGTGGACCAGGAGGGTGTGTGATGATGAACCAAAAATATTGTTTCAGAAGCATTTAACGAAACAGGATGGCATTTTTTGCCTTTTCTTTTTCTTTTGAGTGAAAGCTTGACTGTAAGTGTAGATTTATGATAAAAAGGACTATAAACAGTGGGCTAGTCTGACAATTACAGTCCTCGGTTTCTACCATTAACTTGCTTCAGTAAATAACTTAATCTTCATGACAGGTACTCTCCCCACTTATGAAAAGAACTAAAGAAATAATCTCCTTTAGAGAGTCGGAGGGAATAATAAATAGGATTGCAAAGTGATTTGCAAAATTAAGTGTTAAATGGTAAGATCAATGTCAGAAATTGGATTACTTTGACACACAGGGCTTCTCTCATTCTAGGACCTCAGTACATAGAATGATAGCCTCTTTCATACTTCTGTACTGATGAGGTATTGCTATTACCAGCTAGCTGTTAGGTGGGCAAGTTGAGTGTTAGTCCATTACTTCAAAGGACTAGATATGGATATTTGATTTTTAGACTGGTGTTCTTCAGATGCTAAACTACTGCAATAAAAGAGATTAAAGAACCTGTTTTTTGGTATAAATCTTAAATCTTCTCAGAGCCTAGCAGAGAAGTCTTCTTGAATCTTCTTAATCTGTTACTGTGTTTTTGTCAAGGTACCAATTATAACACACTCTTCCAAATTTTTGAGTGTTCCTGTATTTGGGATTGGGGCCAGTTGTTAATTTAAGTGTCACTGAGTTCCTAAGTCAAGCAGTCAACCCATCTGTCTAATTGTCTAAACAGCTATGCAAGACCACCTCTTGCTCCTTGTTTTCTTTTGCTTTGTAATGGGAAGTGATTCCCTGCTTTTGAAGCCTGCTAGATAATTTCTCAGCTGAATTCTTCTGTTGCTTAAAAAAAAAAAATCACAAAGAGCATTTTTTTTTCTTTTGGACGACAATGAAGTTTATCCTAAAACTATTTTCCTTTTTCTTTCTTCTTGTTCTTTCTATATTATTATTCTTTTGCAGGGGTGGAGGGCGGAGGAAGGAGAGTGATTATCTCTTGTCTCTCTTTTCTTTTTCCTGATGTTTTGATTTTTGAAAATATTTACCCACATCTCCTTGGCATTCCTCTGTGCTATTCCCACTCCACTGTCTATTTCCATAGGCTTCCTGTGGTATAGAGGAATAACTTTTGGTTTACCTGAATTGTATGTGCTGAATTTGTATTTGCTGACTTCAGGACCTTTAGAAAATGTTTAAATTGAGTGGGATATGCTTGGATGCTTCAGAGCAGCCTTACAATACATTTTAAAAATATCACACCCGCAGAAATTCTATTTTGCCCACAAAATTTGCATTGATCTAGTTCCCACTCTGATGCCATTCCTAGTGGTTCTTCTCCTTACCCTGTCTGCTGTGGTAGAACAGATCTCCATGTCCTGGCTGCATCAAAAACAGCTGAGGTGACTCGGACTCAACACCCAGGGATTCTGATACAGTAGGTCCGAGAATCTGTATTTTTCAAGGTTTACAGTAACTTGTTGGAACCCACTGATAGTTCATTATTCTGCCTTGAAGTGTATATAGTGTATGGGGGTCTTTCCTTCTTAATTTTAATAATTTCAAGAATTAATCTAACCTTAGTCAGCTATTCCAGTGTTTAACCCTCTGACTATCAAAGATTTTTAAAATTGCTAACATAAAAGCTGTTGAGTATAATGCCATTTCTTCTTGTTCCCTGGACACAATGGGTCCCCATTGTCTCTTTATAGGGCTTCATATATTTGAATGATACAATATAAATCCTCTCCCTGATCCTTTTCTTCTCTGTTGTCTTTTTTCCCTCAAGCTTCATTCATATATATAGTTTTTGGCTCTCTTTATTTGTCCTTAGTGGTTTTAGAGTAAAAAATCCTAAGCCATTATTTGAATGAAAATATAATAAGAGATTTTACATTATCCTTATATTGTGTTTCCACTCGTTATTTAAGTGCTTTCTTTCTTGACATCTTTATCTGGATTTCACAACTTGAACCTTTCATTTTCCTCCTACTTTTTCCTGATTCTCCTTCTCCTGTCTTCTTCCCCTTCTTTGCAAGTGACTTGAAACTTGAAGGTTTTATTTTCTTCTACTCTGCTCTTTTTATTGGTCTACCATATGGATAATATTTTGGAAAGATCACTGGACTGGGAGCCAGAAGACCAGCATTCTCTTCCAGGCCTGTATTTAATTAGTGTTGTAATCTTGTGGGAGGGATTTTGGTCCTCCATTTGCTCAGGTATGTTGTCCATAGTCACTGAGCCAATTAGAGTCGAGACTAGAATTTCTCTCGTTTGGTCCTCAGTCCAGTGCCTCCTCCACTCTCTACACCACTTCTGTCTTTTGTACAAATGAGCTCATGTACATGAAAACACTTAGAACATCCTCAAGAGCTTATTGTTAATGTGTACTTCTTGAGGAAGAGAATTGTGTTTTTTCATTTATGTGTTTTTTTCTAATACCTTTACCCTGTAGCTGGCACAGTGCCTTAGCATCTAATAGACACTCAATAAATATTTGTTCCATTGAACAATTACTTTTAGTCATTTTCTTATTCTAGACTACTATGGTAATCCAAGACCATTATTATTATTTTTTTGGTAGTATCTGCAAGAGTCATTGCTTACCTTACATTTGGGGAAAAACCAAATGTTTCCCTTCCCCAGATGTTTTATTTAAACTTGCCATTTTGAATTTCAGTGTGTGTGTGTGTGTGGTTTCTTCTCTCTTTCTTTTTTTTCTGATCACTTCTGCAAATCATAAAGATCACTGTGACTTTGGAATTTAATCCCAAAGTGCTGGCATCCACCCCCTGCCTCTCACTTGAGCTGTTTCTACTGTTTCCTTTATTACCTAGACCAGCAATTTCTGTTATTTTGTTCAGAGTTGCCACACCTTATTGTAATTTGGTCATTTGGGGAATTATCAGGATGGTATTTTTAAAATTAGAGTTAACTAAGTTTGTGTTTGTTTTGATGATTTTTTTTGAGATTTTTTTTTTTTCGTCATGAGCTGGATATCGCTAACTAGTATTAGACTAAAAAGATATATACATTTAGTAAAGGCTTTTTCCTACCAAGAGAGGTCCCTAAAAACCACTACCACAAACAAAACTCTAAAGATGAGAGGTGATAAATAAAACTCTGGCAGAACCATATAGTGCCTGAGCTATCTCTGCAACAAGATTTGCTCCTTGAGGGTAGGCACTGTGTCACACATGTCCCTTCTCTGGTCCATAAAACTTGTTTGGCATATGCCCAACATGTAGAGTCATCCAAGCAGCAGGTCGGCTTTGTCACAGCACCTGGGACTCCTGCTCTGCCCTCCCCACCTTTGGGACATTCTGGAGGAGAGGCTGATGGTGAATCAGGGGTGTGTCTTTATGCTCCTTTCTTCTTTGAAGAGAGAAGATCAGTTGAAAGGTGACCCCACCTACAGACTTTATACTATCTCTTTTTATAAGTTAATGGGTAGCTGAAATTTTCCTCTTTGTTGACTTATGTGTTGGCAGAAACTTTAAACTTCATCTAGTCCTTCTATCCTTTCCATGCTGTATCTGCTCCTCTTACAACATCCTGGTCAAGAGGTAGTCTGCGTTTGTGCTTGAACAACTCTTGTGGTAGCTTCCTGCTTTTGGAAGCAGCTTAGTTCATCTCTGGACAACTCTGATTTTTAGAAAGATTTTCTTATATTCAGTTGTAATCTGTCTCCATATGGCTTGTGCCCCTTGGCATCTTCTCAAGAATTTGCCTTATAGAGTCCTGAGCCGTGCATGAGTAACAAGGATCCAAAGGGGTACTCTTTACTGAATTGATACCTCTCCCTCCATAAAAGGAGTTAGACCTAGTGAGGGGCGTGAAGATGATTCCATCTGGTTGTTTTCCTGGAGATTCTGATTCAGTGGGTCTGAAATAGTATCTGGGAATTTGTAGATTTAAGAAATAGCCAGTTAATTTATATATTAGGGAAATTTGGAATCATTGCAGAATGAATCTGGGGAAACCAAGGATTTTTTGGTTTAGTTTTTGTTTGTTTGTTTGTTTGTTTGTTTGTTCTTTGATAGTACTAGAGATAGGTTGCTTTGTTTGGGTCTTCTGGTCATTTTTTTATCCTTGAAAGTGCTTGCTTCTTGCTACATGCCTAGCTTGCTGGTGAAGTTGCTCTGGTATCCCTATAAGGCTAGTAAAGTTGTTCGTTTTGTCTTAAAAAAGTAATCTACAAACTATTCAGAATCTTAGGGCTGCTGTGTATGTGTTGTATATGACTTTGGTGGAAGCTTCCTTATCCACTTCATCAGAATGTTAGCAGAGATGCCAGAATACATAGGTGTTCCATGATTTTTTGGTGTCCACTAAGAAATTCTGTCCTAGTCCTTGTGCCGACACTGCCTTTGAGGATGTCTGCTGTGTTCACCCGTGAACACGTATCTGGTGTCAGGAATTTCCCTCAGATGTGTTAGTGCAAAAAGGTATAAAGATCACTCATTTCCTGCAGTCTTGCCTTTGGGCTGTCTGGGCTGTTGCAGCAAATGGAATAAGGAAGGGAGAATAAAGAAGGAATCAAGGGTCTCTTGAGTAGAACGGAGCATTCATCAAGAAGGGGCCCGGGAGTGCTCCTCTGACAAAGACACTTAATGTTGCTGTCCTTTACAGGAAGTAGAGAGTGGCTTCAGATATGAAAGGTTAGGCTCATGGCCTCTGGATGGGACAAACTGCAGTGTTCATTTGTAGTGCTAGGTTTGCTGCAGATCCGTGCTTCCTGTCTTCTCCTTTTTGAGGCAAATACCAGTTGTGTGGCAGAAGATACATTGTGACCTTAAAAAGAAGAGTAAAGCCAAGAAGGGGGGGGGCATGATAAAAGCCAGAGCTTGGAGTGAGAAAAGTGAGGTGATTATTGTATTAATTTATTTGTATGTGTAAATATGTAAGCTTCTATATAAAACTCTGGTAGGAGCCCTAGCTGTTCGCTCAGAGATTTATTATCTTCGTAGCTCTGCTGTCCCAGTGGTGTGTTAGGGAGGATTGTGGTGTGTTGTTATCCTTAATTTGTGTGTTTCATCATGTGGTAGGGAGTACAGGGGTTCTGCTTTTGTAGATGTGTGGGAATCATTGACCAAGCCGAAGATAGGGCTCTGCCCCCAGGGAGCTGACATCATCGGGGAGATAAGGCAGATGAGCACACAATTAGGAATATGAAATACAGTCATTTAAGTCACTTATCTACAGTCTCAGAAAGCAGTTTCCTGCAGTCAGGGTGACTGAGAGCTGTAGGGTCTAGGGGAGTAAGCTGCAGGTCTACTAAGGAATAGTGACTCCCATCGCGTTCCTGCTTGGCTTGTCTGCTATTCTCCCCTTTCTCTTTTGTAATTTGGAAGTATCAAAACTTAACTTGGGGAAAAGATAAAGACCCCTTTGTCTGGTGGGGGTCTAAAGGTAAATTTGGCATATGTTGTGGTATCTATTCTATCTATCAGTGGGTTTGTGGCAAGAGAGAGGGCTGTGTTCTTAGTCCTGGATGCCAGGCCTGATGTAGGACAAGTTAAGGTGGAGATATCTTCTTTGGAAGATCTAGTTCTCAGTGGCAGTAGCTGAAGGAACTTCTTGTCATGGCCAGGCAATGACTGAGGTACAGTATGGACACCCCCAGAGCTGCTGCCTCAGGTGGCATTGATTAATCATACTAACATCTCCCTCACCCACTGTGCTTGTCTTGGCAAAACCCTGTTCCACCAGCTCCTCAAAGTTTGTGTTTTACTAGATATGATTGAGCAAGTCTTGGGGGTCATTTTACTGTCCTTTGCCACTCTTGAGCTGTGGGCCAGTTACCTTGGTCCAGCTCTGGTGCCCTTGGACTTTGGCCATTCAGTGAGTGGCCTTGGACTTTCTTCTCATTGGACTGAAGCACCTTCCCCAGAGGCCTGCCTGAGGCAGTTTCTAGTCTTCAAGTCAGTTGCTTTCAGAATGTTGGCACCTGGGCAGTGACTCTGGGTCTTTGAATACATCAGTCAAACATCATGCCAAGATGGACTCATCGCTTCACAAAGACAGGTTGCATTTATGGGTGTTGCAGAACCTGTTTCTGGGTTAAGAGTAGCTCTCCCTCCCTTGTATATATTTAATCATATGAAGAAAGCATGTGTGTATTTTATGAAGTAAGGAAAACATGATGATAATATTTTGATTGGAGTCGGATATCGTCTCCTTAATAATATATTGTCTTTTAACAAATAGCATCACTTTAAAATACAATTTTGCTTGCTGAATAAAGTGTTGTACAAGACGCTGTGGTTACGTTCTAAAGTATACCACCTTGTTCAGAGGCAGATGCATTTTACAATTGTTGCTGTTTGCTTCTTTTTCGTCTCGTTTTACTCTCATCTGTCTTTTTTTAAATGATTTTTATTATCTTATGTTAGTCACCATACAGTACATCCCTGGTTTCCGATATAAAGTTCGATGATTCATTAGTTGCATATAACACCCAGTGCACCATGCAATACGTGCCCTCCTTACTACCCATCACCAGTCTATCCCATTCCCCCACCCCCCTCCCCTCTGAGGCCCTCAGTTTGTTTCTCATAGTCCATAGTCTCTCATGTTTCATCCCCCCTTCTGATTACCCCCCCCCCCCTTTCTTTATCCCTTTCTTCCCCTACGGATCATCCTAGTTCATATGTTCCAAAGATGAGAGAAATCATATGATATTTGTCTTTCTCTGCTTGACTTATTTCACTTAGCATTATCTCCTCCAGTGCCGTCCATGTTACAGCAAATGTTGAGAATTCGTTCATTCTGATAGCTGAGTAATATTCCCTTGTATATATGGACCACAACTTCTTAAATCTTTTTTTTTTTTAAAGATTTTATTTATTTATTTATGTGACAGAGAGACAGCCAGCGAGAGAGGGAACACAGCAGGGGAGTGGGAGAGGAAGAAGCAGGCTCCCAGCCAAGGAGCCCGATGTGGGACTCGAACCCGGAACGCCGGGATCACGCCCTGAGCCGAAGGCAGACGCTTAACGACTGCGCTACCCAGGCGCCCCGGACCACAACTTCTTAATCCAGTCATCTGTTGAAGGGCATCTTGGCTCCTTCCACGATTTAGCTATTGTGGACAATGCTGCTATGAACATTGGGGTGCATATGGCCCTTCTCTTCACTACTGTCTGTATCTTTGGGGTAAACACCCAGTAGTGCAATGGCTGGGTCATAGGGTAGCTCAATTTTTAACTCTTTAAGGGACCTCCACACTGTTTTCCAGAGTGGCTGTACCATCTTGCATTCCCACCAACAATGTAGGAGGGATCCCTTTTCTCCCCATCCTCTCCAACAATTGTTGTTTCTTGCCTTGTCTATTTTTGCCATTCTAACTGGCGTAAGGTGGTATCTTAGTGTGGTTTTGATTTGAATTTCCCTGATGGCTAATGATTTTCAACATTTTTTCATGTGTCTGTTAGCCATTTATATGTCTTCATTGGAAAAGTGTCTGTTTATATCTTTTGCCCATTTTATGATTTGTTTATTTGTTTCTCGTGTATTGAGTTTGAGAAGTTCTTTATAGATCTTGGATACCAGTCTTTTATCTGTAGTGTCATTTGCAAATATATTCTCCCATTCCGTGGGCTGCCTCTTAGTTTTTTTGACTGTTTCCTTGGCTGTGCAGAAGCTTTTTATCTTGATGAAGTCCCATAAGTTTACTCTCATCTGTCTTGTGAGGAGATTCTGGAAAGTTTTTAAGCCTTGAGGGTTAAAGAGTGTATTTTCCCTAGACCCTAAGAGGGGCAGGTTGCTATGCTGGCGTAATTATCCAACATTCAAGTAAGAATAATTGGATAGTGTTTACTCACTAGTATCTTCTGTTGAGTTTCTGAATATGAATAGTCAGAAAACTAGACAGTGCTAATGTGTTAACTTCTCTAAATGGTAATTGTAGTAAGCTGCAAAGAAACTGCTGTTTAATTCTCTGCTTTCACATGCTTTTGTCTGTCCAGAAAGTGTTGAGACTCGTTGAAGTTTGAGGATGTGTATATTTTGATTATGATGTTTATTATGTTTTTCTTTGCTGTGAACATGCCTTTATTTATTTGCTAGATCTTCTTTAATTGGAAATGTTGAGGACATTTACTTTATTACAACATTTAAAGCACTTTCTAAGCTTTATGAGGATTATTAGAGAAAAGCCATATCTTGTGAATCATTCAAGCCCTTGGTCCTGTGTTACTATTCAAAGTAAGTGAGAATATTTCATGACTCCTGTGACATATACTTCCTAAGAGATTTAAGGAAAATGGTTGTAACTAAAAACAAACATTGTAATATTTTAAGGTAGGTTTAAGTAGTAATAATTATTCCTCGTGTTTATACATAATTAACTTATACTTTGTTGATTTTCTCTGGCACCTTTACAAGATTATTTTGGAGAGGGAGTTTACTTAAAAAGTAATTACATTTAAAAGTAGTTAAGGACATTGAAAAATCTAAGGAAGTGTGAGAAAAATAGTCACAATCATACCACTCTTAATATTTTGGTGTACATCTTTCGGTCTTTTTTTTTCTACCTTTAGTTTTAAAGTGTTGTTGATTCATAATATATACAAAATTTTCTGTACTGCCTTTCTTTGATGGTTATAAATATTTCTTATACTTTTAAACATTTTTCATAAATTGAATTTTATTGTTTAAATAATATTCTTTTTTTAATATTCTTATTTTCTAAAAGACTTTTGTTAAGATTTATTTTAGAGAGGCATGGAGGGGCAGAGGGAGAGGGAGAGAGAGAGTCTTTTTTTTTTATAATTTTTCTTTTGTTATATTAGTCACCATACAGTACATCCCCAGTTTTTGATGCAATGTTCCATGATTCATTATTTGCGTGTAACACCCAGTGCACTAAAAAAGACAATTATCATATGGTTTCACTCATTTATGGAATATAAGAAATAGGAAGATCTGGTAGGAGAAGGACGGGAAGAATGAAGGGGGGTAAACAGAAGGGGGAATGAACCATGAGAGACTGTGGACCCTGGGAAACAAACTGAGGGCCGGTGATGAGAGAGTCTTAAGCAGACTTTGTGCTGAGTGTGGAGCCTGATGCAGGGCTTGATCACATGACCCTGAGCTGAAACCAAGAGTTGGGTTATTAACTGACTGTGCCACCCAGGTGCCCAATAATATTCTTATTAGTAGGGTTACTATGTTTTGACCATTCTTTGGTTTGATTGCGTATTTAGTTGGTTCCATTTTTTCCCTATATAAATGATACTCATCTTCATAGAGAAAAAAAATTCCTCATTAGGATTTTTCCTCATTAAGCTAGATTTGCATAAGAAAAATTGCTATGTCAGAGTGATTTTAAAAAATTGGGAAACAGAATTTAAAAACAGGAAAATAAAAGAAAATTAAAATCTCCAATAATTCCATCACCTCCAACCAAAACCCACTAATATTTTGATACATTGTAGACAGTTTTTTTTCTGTGTCTATTATTGCAGTTGGGATTTTAGCATATGTATAGTTTTATCATCTGCTTCTGCACTACTTAAAATACTGTGAATGTTTTCCTATATATATGAGTGTTCTTTAACAATATTAAAGGCTGCATACTGTTCTGTCTTAAGGATCAGTTATATATATAATTTAAACTGAAATCAGTTCTTAGTTTGTAATTTTTCATAATTATAAATAATGCTATAATGAAATTCTTATATATAAATCTTGGTAGGAATATTTATTTTGTTAACACTAAGCTCTCAGAAGTCAAGTTATTGCATCAAAGAGTATGGATCTTTTTGTGACTTTGATACACACTGCCAAATTCCCTTCCATATAGTTTGACCAAGCTATAGTTCCATCAGCAGAATATGAAACTGTCAGTGTTGCCAACTGTGTTCAACACTGGTTTTTGTTTTTAAAACTTAACCAATTCGGTAGGTGGTAAACGCTACCTCACCTTAATTTGCCTCCCTGATTACACAGTGATATTGAATGGTTTCGCATATGGTCAGTGGCCACTTCTGATTTACTTATTTTGGTAAACTGTGTCTTTTACCCCTCATGTATTCATTTTTTGGTTACTGATTTGAAAAAGCTATTTCTATACATTAAGGATATTAGTCCTTTGTCTTGAATGTGTTGCAACATTTCAAATTGCTACCAGTATATGTATTTTTTTCTTCCAAATATTTATTTAAATTCTAGTTAGCATAGAGTGTAATATTGGTTTCAGGAGTAGAATTTAGTGATTCATCACTTACATATAACACCCAGTGCTCATCTTAACAAGTGCCCTCCTTAATACCCATTGCTACCAATATTGATATCAAAAACGGTTTATTCATAGGTTAATTTTTTAATCCTTTACTTGAAATGAGCTTGTTCAGTTTTCCTTGTATTTGTTAACTGGTATTTTCTTTAGCCAATTTCAAATTCTAATATGTATCATCAAACAACAAGCTGTCAGTTGTATGTGCTCAGGAATTGCACATTTAACATTTTATAAAAAGATCCTGGAGGAAAACAGTATATTCTGGAGCTAAATATGTGGGTTTTTGTGGGTTGAGGGTAATCTGCTTATGTCCTGTCTTCCTCGATAGCCAAGGTTTTTCAAGTATGTAACATCCGTAAAAGGCAGGGCTTGTGCACTGCTAAATCTGACATTTTGACCTAATTGATAATTGTACCGTGGTCTAGCCAGTCAGTTTGGTCAGACAACAGGATGACTAAGATTCCCTCCCCTCTCTCCTCACCAAATGGATTAGTTGTGGGACAGAACTGACTGAATCAACCTGTTGTTTTGGCACCCCATGGACACCACCTGTTTCTTCCATTTCTCCCTCCAGCTTCCCACTGCCTTAGTGCAGTGCTGTGTGCGCAGTGGGTAGGAGATCCATGTTGTTGCTGAAGAATGTTGCAATAAAGAAGAGTAGACTGCTTGTTTTTCAAGCTTGTATGTTCTTAAGGTATCCTGCTGCTTTTGACATTAAGAGCTCCAGCTGAACTGTTGTATGTGGAAGTCCTGCCCGTCTTAAGTGTTAGATTCAGAGTAATTTCAGACAATATGAATGCTTTCTTAAGTATCATTGGAATTTACTAGGTTGGTTGTTTGCCAGCTTTTGCCATATTTAGCATGAAGAGACCTGGGGAACAAGGACATTTCTGACCAACCAAAGAAGGCAACCTTTCTGAAGAGGATTGTGACTCTTTTTGTTTTGTTTTGTTTTGTTTCTTAGGTGTGGTTTAAAGAATGCCAGTTAAGAGATTTGGTTTGTGTCCACTGGTCTTTGTTTCTGTGCCCCATCCACAAAATTAATTTATGTGTGGGAAGAGAGATTTGATAGTGAAGCTCTTTCTTACCCTGAAGTCTAATATTATTTCTGGGAGGTAATTAGAGAATTCTTATGCCTAGACTGTGCATTGAGAGGCTTAATCAGCAGGTGAAGCTGTTGATTAAAAACAGGTTGATGGGTGCTTATTCTCATCTTTCTTCTTGAAGGCTTATTCGTCTTCTGCTCTGTCACAGTCTGAATTTATTTTGGCCCAGTCGTTTTCTTCATCCTTCTTTTGGAATGATCAGCCTTCCCTCTATGGCTTAAAAGTTCTCTGCCTGTTTTTCCATTTAAGATGAAGATAGTATTTGGAAGGGCATCAGTCAATATAACTAACATACAACTTATTTTCATAAAGTAAAACAGCCCCAACATTTACATAGCAATGTAGAGTTTACAGAACCCTCTTACATAATTACCTCCTTTATTCTTTATTCCAAAACCTTGGTGGAAACTGAGCCTCAGAGGAGTTACTGGCTTGTGTACCATTGTTTAGCTCTAGATAATAAGTGACAGAGCTGGGACTAAAACTTGTGGTTTGACTTTTTAAACCTCAGCTTTTTTTCTTTTAAACATTTTATTGAATTCTTACTATGTGTCTGTCATTTTGCTGGGGCTTTACATGTATTTCCTCATTTAATTCACATGGCTGTCCTTTGGGGTAGACAGTATATAACTGTTTTACAGATAAGGAATTTGGAACTTGGATTCATAGCTTTGGGTGTGGAGGTGAATAATGTTCTTAATGAAGAATGGAGCCAGGATTCAGACCTCTGGCTCCAGGGCCTCTACAGTCAACCTTGGCGCTTTACGTGCATTCATTAGTTCTACCGCACAACACCTCTACGAGATGGGGAGTAGATTAAGTGGGGAAACCGAGGGTTATAAAATGCCCAGGATAATGCAGTTAAGTGGCAGAGTTGGGATTTAAAGCTATGTCTGTCTGGCTCAGCAGTCCTTACTCATTCCAGTATACTAAAGATGCATGTTTTTGTGATATGAATTAGTTCATTAGACTGGCAGTTCTTTGAATGTAGAGGTCAGCTATTAGTACTCCTTTGTATCTTCTGAATAAAAAAGAAATGGATGCAGGTTAGTTGACTGATGGCCCTTGACTTCCTTCAGTTGATTTCTATCACTAGGACAAGCAAATTGAATTTGGGTTGAGAGGAGGGGAGTTGTCATTAAGGATGAGTCTTTAAGCCAAAATGGGCCAGAGCTATGAGATCTTCAGAGGACTGTTCTCAGGAGCCATGGTCTGACTCCTGAGGGTGCTGCCTGGGGACATTCCTGGCTGTGTTTCTGGAGACTTCCTTGAGAGGGGATTGTCACTATGGAGAGAGAAGGTGAGGATATGTTTAAGTCTGGCTCTGAACATACTGGCCCCATGTCCTTGGGCAAGTTTCTTAAGCACTCTGTGCCTCAAATTCATTATTAATAAAATGAAGATTATAGGAGCATGTAATTATTAGGGTTGTTATGAGGGTTAAATAAATTAATAAAAGTGTATAATGTAATAATAATTCATATTACAATGCCTGGCACATAGTAAGAGTGCAGTAAATAGTAGTTGTTGTTGGTGGTATTATTTTATGTTGCAATATGGACTTTTTGTTGCTTTCACTTTATTCAAAAGTGTTTGAGTGATTTGGACCCTTGGTGAGAAATAGGAGCCTCACCTTTGCAGCATGTAGATTGTTCACTGGTTTTCAGTGACCCTATAAATATTTAGGGGTATCGTATTTGAGTCTGTTCCCTTAATGGTGTGTACTTGCAACTTGGAGAAATTTTGTCTATTACACAAATTTCACTGATAGGTGTTAATTCATTTCCCCATTATTTACTAATCAGACATTTGTGGTTGGATGTTATGCTTACTACAGAAATGGCGATTTTTCTGAGGTGTATCTTTCAGGATAATATCAGTTGTTCCCCAGTTTCATATGATGTGGCAAACATCATCACATGGCATTCTGTTTCCCCATGTGCAATACTAGTCTAAACCCCAAATATTTAATGTTTTGATTAGCCTTATAGCCCTTAATGGGCTATCTCTGTTAGCTATTTTGAAATAATGAAAATATCCTATAGTCTGTTATTACACCTTTGGGGGCTCCTGGAAATTTGGGGAATCTCAGGGGATTACCCATCTAGTCCATCCTTGTTTTATAGATGTGGAAACCAAAGCCCAAAGAAGTGACTGGCCAAAGGACCCAGAGCTAGGTCAAGGTTGGGGCCTGAATCCAAGCTCTTATTTTCTAGTGATCTTTCCTCTGCATTCATTATTCAAATGGTCTGTCAGTATAGCGACCATCTTTTTTTTTTTTTTGGAGATCCAAAAAGGGAACAGAGAAGGAGTGGAAGAATGGCAGAGGGGAGAGGTGTGGCCATATTGAAAATGTCAGTGACAGCAGAGAAAATATTTGCCCGTGAGCCCCTGCCTGTCCCTTTGGACTTCTCTGTAGTGGTTAAGACAAGCCAGCGGGGCTGATGTCCTTAGTGATTCAGGATTGGATTAGCCAGGACTGGTGGAGTTACTTTCTCAGAAAAGGGTTTCGTATTTTAACATTTGTTTCCCATGACAGTTTGCTTATTCTCAAGTTTTGGCAGCCTTGACCAAATGGTTGTCAGGTTTTTGTTTTGTTTTGTTTTAAGACAAAACTCCACATTTTATATTGCTGATTTAGTAAACTGTCTTCTACCTACCACTCCCTCTGCTCCCTCTATAATTATTTCTAAGACTTTGTTTTTCAGTTGTGGGAATACTATGAAAGGTTTTCTTTTATAGTCTGAGATATTTATAATGATGTGTAAGCACACTGTTTACAGAAAATGTAAGTGGTGCATATGGTAACTCAAATACTCTTAAAACACTTAAAATATTTTCCAATAATTTAAATCTTTCCAAAGAAACAGCTGAAAGCACTTATGGTAGAAGAGAGGAGGTGTACACTAAGGATAGCAGCATTTGAACGTAATTAATGTAGATAAAAGTGAATGTCACTTTGGAGGAACGGGGAGTATATGCCTGAAAGTGGACTGAGGCGTGCCTCCTTCTTAATAAAGTGAACAAAACAGACAAAAATCTCTGTCCTTATGGAGCTTATATGCAGTAACAATAGCTTTCCTATACTGAGGATTTATTGTGTGACAGATGCATGACAGTACTTGGTCAAAGTACTTCACCTGTTTCCTTTGGTCCTTATAGTAGGTATTTGATTCCTATTTACTGAGAGGTTAAGGGATGGTCATCTAGGCCACTCAGCTGATCATTGGTATAGGCCAGCAATTGGAACCCCTCTTGTACAACTCCAGAGCTCACACACTTAACCACTATAAATAATGCCATCGTTGGATTTGGTGGAATCCTGTAGTCACAGATAATGTAACTTTGGATGTAATAATATTTTGTGTACCAAACTGACTTAAGTTGTACCCTTCTTAACATGTTACCGCTGAATGAACATTTGCATTATATAGGAATTATTTAAACTTCAAAATTCCATTTTGAGGATTTGCAGTCCTTTCTACATCTTTTTGAAAGTGGGAAGAATGGCTTTATGTTTGTCATAATCCAAGGAAAGTTGTTTAGCATTTCTTTCCCTTTTATTTCTTGATCCTAAAAGAAATTCTTTAGTAGATTAAGATCAGGAATGAATGGGTAGCTTCTTTTTTTTTCCTTAATAAAAAACATTTTGAAAGATTGAAAATGGCCATCCAGAGTCATATTTGTGCCAGCCTTTTTATTTTATTTTATTTTTTTTATTTTAATAATGATTTTTTATTATATTATGTTAGTCACCATACAGTACATCCCCGGTTTTCGATGTAAGGCTCGA
This sequence comes from Ursus americanus, assembly GCF_024610735.1. Taxonomy (NCBI): domain Eukaryota; kingdom Metazoa; phylum Chordata; class Mammalia; order Carnivora; family Ursidae; genus Ursus; species Ursus americanus. The sequence goes on along the minus strand of NC_142138.1, from coordinate 67,616,577 downwards.
TGATTCATTAGTTGTGTATAACACCCAGTGCACCATGCAATATGTGCCCTCCTTACTACCCATCACCGGTCTATCCCATTCTCCCACCCCCCTCCCCTCTGTAGCCCTCAGTTTGTTTCTCATAGTCCATAGTCTCTCATGTTTCATTCCCCCTTCTGATTACCCCCCCTTTCTTTATCCCTTTCTTCCCCTACTGATCATTCTAGTTCTTATGTTCCATAGATGAGAGAAATCATATGATAGTTGTCTTTCTCTGCTTGACTTATTTCACTTAGCATTATCTCCTCCAGTGCCGTCCATGTTGTAGCAAATGTTGAGAACTCATTCTTTCTGATTGCTGAGTAATATTGCATTGTATATATGGACCACAACTTCTTAATCCAGTCATCTGTTGCAGGGCATCTCGGCTCCTTCCACGATTTAGCTATTGTGGACATTGCTGCTATGAACATTGGGGTGCATATGGCCTTTCTCTTCACTACGTCTGTATCTTTGGGGTAAACACCCAATAGTGCAATGGCTGGATCATAGGGTAGCTCAATTTTTAACTTTTTAAGGGACCTCCACACGGTTTTCCAGAGTGGCTGTACCAACTTGCATTCCCACCAACAATGTAGGAGGGATCCCCTTTCTCCACATCCTCTCCAACAATTGTTGTTTCTTGCCTTGTCTATTTTTGCCATTCTAACTGGCGTAAGGTGGTATCTCAGTGTGGTTTTGATTTGAATTTCCTTGATGGCTAATGATTTTGAACATTTTTTCATGTGTCTGTTAGCCATTTGTATGTCTTCATTGGAAAAGTGTCTGTTCATATCTTCTGCCCATTTTTTGATTTGTTTATTTGTTTCTCGTGTATTGAGTTTGAGAAGTTCTTTGTAGATCTTGGATACCTGTCCTTTATCTGTAGTGTCATTTGCAAATATATTCTCCCATTCCGTGGGCTGCCTCTTAGTTTTTCTGACTGTTTCCTTGGATGTGCAGAAACTTTTAATCTTGATGAAGTCCCATAAATTCATTTTATCTTTTGTTTCTCTTGCCTTTGGGGATGTGTCATGAAAAAGGTTGCTTTGGCCGATGTCGTAGAGGTTGCTGCCTATGTTCTCCTCTAGAATTTTGATGGATTCCTGTCTCACATCGAGGTCTTTCATCCATTTGGAGTTTATTTTTGTGTATGGTGTGAGATAGTGGTCAAGTTTCATTCTTTTGCATGTAGCTGTCCAATTTTCCCAGCACCATTTATTGAAGAGACTGTCTTTTTCCCACTGGATGTTTTTTCCTGCTTTATCAAATATTAGTTGCCCAAAGAGCCGAGGGTCCATTTCTGGGCTCTCTATTCTGTTCCATTGGTCTATGTGTCTGTTTTTGTGCCAGTACCATGCTGTCTTTGTGATCACAGCTTTGTAGTACAGCTCGAAATCCGGCATTGTGATGCCCCCAGCTTTGTTTTTCCTTTTCAACAGTTCCTTGGAGATTCGGGGTCTTTTCTGGTTCCATACAAATTTAAGGACTATTTGTTCCAGTTCTTTGAAAAACGTTCTCGGTATTTTGATCGGGATAGCATTGAAAGTGTAGATTGCTCTGGGTAGCATGGACATTTTAACTATGTTAATTCTTCCGATCCATGAGCATGGAATATCTTTCCATCTTTTTATGTCTTCCTCAATGTCTTTTAAGAGTGATTTATAGTTTCTAGAATAAAGGTCCTTTACGTCTCTGGTTAAGTTAATTCCAAGGTAACGTATGGTTTTTGGTGCTATTGTAAATGGGATGGATTCCCTAATTTCTCTTTCTTTGTTCTCGTTATTCGTGTACAGAAATGCAACTGATTTCTGAGCATTGATTTTGTATCCCGCCACGTTACTGAATTGCTCTATAACTTCTAATAGTTTGGGAGTGGCTTCTTTTGGGTTTTCCATATAGAGTATCATGTCGTCTGCGAAGAGAGACATTTTGACTTCTTCTTTGCCGATTTGAATACCTGTGCCAGCCTTTTTAGTTATGGATAGCTTTTTTTTTTTTCTTCAGATAGCTCTTTCTTGACTGTGCACATGCACGTGTATTCTTATTTAATTTTGAAAGGGATGTAAGAAACCACATAAAACAATTGGAATTCCTCAGCATATGAACAATGGACGTAGCCAATTACTGAAACTACCCAGTACTAACTTATTTTGACCTGGGAAGTGCAGCATTTCTACATATATCATTATAGAAAAAGCACACTCTTTTCTGCGAACTTTTTCCGTATTATTATCTCCTTTGTTACTCATAGTCAATAGTCGTCTGTACTAATAGATGAGAGAATGTGTCAGACACCAACAGATAATTCCAGATAATCCTGTCTGTTTTAAAATAGAGCCCTACACATGCATCCTCACACATGTGGGTCCTTTCAAACATACTGGACTCTCCTCAAGGTTTAGTTGTGTTAGCTGCCCTTTGAATGGTGAAGGGGAGAATGCTCAGGGATATTAAGGAAATGAGAGATAAATGACAGTGTAGGTTGATTGTTTGTTTTTAATTCTCTCTTGGATTGATTTTAGGTACCCTTTCCTACTACTTTTTGATTTTTGCTTTAGCATAGCTGGTGAGTTTGGGAACCACCTAGATGTGGCTCTGATTCTTAGTTAAGAATATTGTGCAAGCCACTTAACTTCTCTAAGTCTCGGTTCCCTTATTTATGTAGCAGGGATAATAGTAATACCTAATTTGCAGGATTATTTGCAGAGATATTAGAAACATGTTTAATTGCATGGTTCTAGGCACAAAACAGACACTCAAGTTTAAAACTTCATTAGCCTCGTGGTAATTCCCCTCTTTGGAAGATATGGTCTGGAAGTACTTGTCTCTGACCCTTCTTGTTTCAGTTTCTTCCAAGGATTCCCTTTAGACTCTGCTTCATTGCCAAGACAAAATTATGGATCACCTGAAGAGCAGACTAAAGCTCTATTGTCTAGTAATTTCAAATTTGTAAATTAACTTCATGTGAATTAAAAGCCTTTCTGTTTCTAACATTTTGTCAACTCAAGTTTGCAGCATTTTGCACCTGTCCCTTCAGAAACAGTTGATTCATAGAAAAAATTATTTAGTATTTCAAGTTAAAGCCAGAGAACTTTTTTAATAAGGAAGATCTAGTTGGTTGGCTTTTTTGTTTCCATCTTTCTACTCTGAGTCTTAATGGAAATCAGGTTTGAAATGTTAGAAGCAGTTGGTTTTCAGCATTGGGAAAGCTTATCTAATCAGGCATGTGAAGTGGCCTGTGTTGGATTTCTGTGCCAGAGAAGGCTAGGGGAGGTTGAGGAGATTATCACTCTTGCTTATAATTCCTGAGCATTGTCGAGACACTGGGTGAGCAGTAGGGATATTTAAAAAAAAATGTTGAACTTAGACCAGTCCAACACACATCCCACTCCCATTTGTGCTGGTCTCATAACAGGTGTAGGTGAGCAAATTTGAATCATGTAAAAGTTTGTCATTTCTGGGCTTGATGGTGAGGATTTCCTGTTTCACAGAATTTCGGATTGGAAGTTTTACATTAAATAGTGCTTTCTGGTGTATAGTCACTTTTGTAAACATGATCCCATCTGAGCCCCAAATAAAGTCTTCTAAGGAGGGAGGGCTGATGACATTACTTTAGTTTTACACGTGAGAATAGTTAAGTCTCAAATAGCTCAAAGGAATTCCTCTAGATCACATGGTGAGTATAGAGCAAAGCTGGGGTTCGAACTCAGGTCCTGATTTCTAGGGCAGTTCTTGCTTCATTATACCACAGTGCTTCCTGCATAATGTACCTGAATCTGAATTCTGTGCCCCAAGATAGGAAAGGATTCTCTTCCTTTCTGTTTGATTAGCCGTGGCAGAGCATGACTGCAGTGAAGCAGAAGTTGAGGATTCTTTCCCCAGATGATCGGTTAGCTTTTCCTAAAGCTATTCTGTGTCCCCAGTTGTTACTGTTACCACTGTTACCTGGACAGGATGTTGATCCAAAGTGAAATAGGCAGGAGAGTGTGGCTGACTCAGCTTAGTCCATCACAGCTTTCCATGTGTTCTGCCAGTGGGTCTGTAATGTCATGTTCGTTTACACGCATTTTATGTGCTCTGGGGTCTATTTCTTAGTCTTTTTCTCAGCTGTTTTTAATGTCTCAAGCCTTAGTTCTTCCTGAGTGGCCTGAAGTGACTTTCCTGTTCCTTACAGTTTCTCTAAAATCTCTCAAGAGCGTGCAGCATGGGCTTCTCCTCGATGTAATTTTATTTCATAGCCCCTGGCAGTTCTCTGCTTAACTTAAGCAGAATATAAATTGTGAATGCAGATAGGCGTGTCAGTATTGCACTGTCACTTATGTAAGTGCACTTTAGCTTTTCTTCTTTCCTTTTAACCAAAATGAGGAAATAGAGAATGTTTTGTTATGGTAGTTTTACACACACACCCGTGAGGAAATGCGGAGTTAGCTTCTGTGGGAAATGTAACTGATACATTTCAGGGAACAAAGTGCATGGTGGCTAAAATTTTAAGTCTGCCAAATGTTCATAGGGAAGGAAAGAAAAATGATCAAGCTCTCATATTGTACTTCAGTTTAGCTTATTAATTCCAAGGTTAATGATTTATAGGCGTCTCTGCCTTGTTTACACCTGTCAGTATATGAAAGTATGCTTGTCTTTCCACAGAATCCATTTCACAAGTTGTGCTTTTCATTCAAGGGAGCTATCTCAACAAGTGTTCTTTCAAGGGGAACAGCGTAGGAAAGCTTTCCACCCAGTGGCCAACTGGTTGAAGGTTTGATACCTCAATATCAGCAAAATGTCAAGTGGACCATTTTGACCCCTCCAGCAATCCAGCTGGACATTTGGCTGTGCCCTGTGGTCAGCTGATAGCTTCCTTGATGAAGGTGACTGTCATCCAGCCACACCAGGGCCATGCACCCTTCCTCACTAGGAAGTCTTTGAGACCTGGGATTCCCCAGTCTCTATCACCCTGAGGAGAGCTTTACTAGCACAGGGATAGCAGTGTTGCTCCTGAGGTACATAGCTTATTCAAAATGAGTATAATTTGTTCTTAGAAAGTTGGGAATTGATTACAGTTTTTCTTCATGACGGGTTGAAATGAACAGACTTACAACATTCACTCAAGTAAAAGAATATTCATGGTTTTGGTAAAGTGTTAAATTTCGAATTTGATAACTTGGAATTTGAATTAAACAAACATCCCTAATTTTTGTGTGTGTGTGTGTGTGTGTGTGTGTGTGTGTGTGTGTGTGTCTTTCGGGAGGAAGAATAGACCTTGGAACTGTTAAAAGAATGTTTTTTAGGGGCGCCTGGGTGGCGCAGTCGTTAAGCGTCTGCCTTTGGCTCAGGGCGTGATCCCGGCGTTATGGGATCAAGCTCCACATCAGGCTCCTCAGCTATGAGCCTGCTTCTTCCTCTTCCACTCCCCTTGCTTGTGTTCCCTCTCTCGCTGGCTGTCTCTAAAAAAAAAAAAAAAGAATTTTTTTATAATAGTGCCCATTCTCAGTTGGCGGAGAATAGCTATCCAAATGTTGCTCAGGTCTAGCAAAAAGATTTAGGGAAGTTGTAAGGAGTTTAATAACCATTGTGGAGTGACATAGATCGACACACCCAATTACACAAGACCTGAGTCTGAGAACTGTTGATGTGCAATCGTCCCATCAGCATCTGCTCATTATTATCAACAATAATAATGGCTCGACTATTTCTTTGGGGCCACATGAAAAGACAGTGTACCCATAGTAAAGGGTAAGTCAGACCTGACAAAAACATAGCTCTCCCTAAGCCTTTGTTCCCAAACTTCTCTTTATACGTTTCGTTTTGTTTGGTTTTGAAATATCTCACGTTATTTCTTGCTTGCCATTCATTTTCCTACTTAAATATCATGTCTTTCTAGCTCAAATTTGTGCCAAAACCATGAAGGGCCAATGTGTCTGGGTTATTTTTCTAATCCATTTCTTTGTCATTTGAAAGCCTTCATGTCTCTGGTTTCATGCTGCTTGATGTGTCCAAAGGTATTCAGTATCTTTTCTAGTTTACATTTTTGTTACAACTGCTGTCAAACCACTTCTGAGCTCTTTCTAATATAAGTCATTTTGGTCACTGTGAGTGGGAGGGGAGGAATCGGTTCACAGGAATAAATTTGCATGTTGAGAAGATAATATGTAATAGTTTTCAAAGCACTTTCAAGTGCACTGTATCTTTTATAAGACTATGTGTTCATTTCTGGAGACTGCAAGAGAGACCCTCTGAGACCTATTCAAAAGTCACGCTGTCAAGTCCCAGGACTGGCTGGAGAATCAAAGCCAGGTCTTTATTCTCTTCCTTGGCGTATAACTGGATCATTATTTTATTGGCAGAAATATGGAATCTTTCAGTTTTTAAAAGGTATTTGCTTGCCTTTTGGAAAGTATGTTAGCAGCCCTTTCCAGAGTGGAAAGAAGATAGTTATATTTTCCAGCCACAAATATCATTGTGTTATCTCCAGATCTTATTATTTCTAACTAGAGTCTGATGGCACTGCATGGCTTCTAAGTTACCTTTTGGAAAATTAAGGTTTTATAGAAATTAGTGAGCTTTTCCATGTCTTTCTGAAGGAACAGACTCAATCTAGTGATACAAATGTGTTCTTTGATTTCTTAACACATTATAAACTTTAATTTTGGGGTTCTAGTATTTGATTAACTTCTTTCTGAAGCATGTGTTTGTACACAAAATGGATGCTTAACTAGTGCTCATTGATTTCGGCAATTGGCCAAATGCAAGATGAGTATTGGTACAACAGTATCGTACAACTTCAGTGCCAGAGTTGCTGTGTGCAGACTGGCTGTGAGACCTAGTTTTACCTTTTGAGACCGAATGTAGATTTTTCAGAAATCACCCCAAGCCTGTGGTCCAGAAGTCTCGGAATGGGGCACAGTAAGCCCAGGGAATGTACTTAGGTAAGAGAACATTTAGGGAGTAGGTTTTATATTCCTTCTAAGAGTTAGGCCTTGTGCTGAATGTTAAAGTAATCGTTTCAGAGGTTTTCGTTTTGTTTTGTTTTGGTTGTCTAGTTTAGGCTCCTAATGGTGAGCTGAGGAGAAGCAAAAGAGAAGAAGCCATTCTAGGGGATTTCCTTGGAGATTGTAGCTGGCTCTAAGGAGTCCTGGTTGAACTAGATGAGTAACTGGTTCCTATGACTAATGAACTTTGCAGGAGTCCTTTTGGTTGCACATGTAGCTCTCTGGGATTGCTATAAGATTCCAAGTCATCACAGTTTGGAGTAATGGTTTTCAAACTTGAGTGGGCATTTGGAAGGTTTATGAGAACACAGATTCCTGGGCCCAGGGCCCACCCCTCGAGTTTCTGATTCTGTAGGCCTTCAGTGGGACCTGATAATTTGCATTTCTGACAAGTTCCCAGATGCTGCTGCTGCTGTTTTGGAAATTATACTTTGAGAACCATTGGCTTAGAGCAACATCAGGTGTTTGAGTTTTGGGGCAAAGAGAGCTATGCAAGCTTGGCTGGGATCTTTTCACAGCTCTTCCAGTGCACAGAGGTGAGCTTCCAGATGTATTAATTAATTCATCCAACAAGTACGTGAGTGTCCGCCATGTGTCAGCCACTGTTATAGTTGTTGGGGGATACTGTGAAGAAAGCACACAAAAATCCCTTTGTTTGTGGAACTTCCATGAGCATAGGTTGGAATTAACTTGATATCAGTCCTGCTGCTCATTGATGCTTGCAGGTGAGCCTGTTCTTTTTCTTAGCTCCCTTCTACTTATTTTACTTTCTTTTGGAATCTTTGAATTTAGTAATAATGACATTGATATTACTAATCATCACCACCACTTTTTATTGAGTGCTTGTTCTGTGTTAGAAACAGTGTAGTTATAGGTGGAGCTAGGTCTGTCTGATTGCAAGGCCATACTCTTTACTACCATGCTGTAGTCCAGGGTTTTTAAACTGCAGATTGTGACCGCTAGTGGGTCATGAAACCGATTTGGTGTAGGTCTCAGGCAGCACCGGGGCGGGGGTGGGGGTTGGAACTGAATAGAAAATATCACATAGGTTAAGCATTGCTTTTTGAAATTTTTTCTGAGTATGTATATGTGTGAATATTGAGTTCTGACTTAAAATACTTTATTTCTTACTGTAGATCACAGTAAAAAATGTTTGCAAACTACTGCTGTGGGACCATAGGTCATCATTTAAAAAAAAAGATTAGAAAATTTAAGCCTTAGAAAAATAAGTAATTTTTCAAGGGCACAGAGTAGTCAGTGGCAGTACCAAGACAAGATACTTGAGTTTTAGCCCCTGGTTCACTGCTTCCTTTCTCACATGATGCCACTTCCTTAAAAGGGCACTATATTGCCTGGGAATTGAGTGTTATCTTTTCACGTGATGGAAATATGCCACGGAACCTTTAGAGATGCTGACAAAACTTGAAAAGGGAAGTTGAATGTCCATCTGTTCTGAATAGGTGAAAATTCTGCCATGAAACCCCCAAAGCGTGCAGATGAAGATGTAACATTTCTCCTGTTAGTTGTATACTTGGTAGAATGAGGATGATGATATTAACTAACAGTACCAGGCTCTAAGCGTGTTTCATATGTTAACTCATGTAATTACTAATAATTTTGGCATGGCCGTGGCTGGGACATGAATTCGGCGGTTTGGAGTGAGAGGGGGCGTCCTACCAGCATGAGTTAACACTTCTCTATGCTGTCCCCAGTTCCTCATTTTGTTCTTGTCGAATTCAGGGCTATTTTTCTCATAGCCTGGCTTACCTAGGCATGGTTTCAGCTTTGCTTTTCTTTTCTTTTCTTTTCTTTTCTTTTCTTTTCTTTTCTTTTCTTTTCTTTTCTTCTTTTCTTTTCTTTTCTCTTCTTTTCTTTCTTTTTTTTTCTAGAATATATACCTTCATTATGTGGCAATTTAGGTACCTAATACTTTAACCCTTTAATCAGTGCATTGCTGGTTTGCATCAGGGGCAGGGCTGTGGATTGTCAGCATGATCAGGTGGTGATATATGTCGGTCGTTCTAGAGAATGCTGCCCCAACACTTTATATCAAGGGGCTTAACGGTCTGTCCAAGAGTAATGGGAGACACTTGGAAATAACTTGAGAATGCTTACAGACCCTTTCAGCAAGTGCCCTTTGTGTATCTTAGCAATGGTCCATGGAAGCTGAGGATGTGCAAAGTCAAGGCCTCATCAGGAGGGCGGCAGGGATGGAGATTGGTGGGAAGGAGAGGCTAATACATTCTTCTTAAAAAAAATGACAGGTAGAAGTAGGTAGGGATGAGATGAAAATCTTAACTGTGTATCATAAAATTCAAGAGAGAAGGAGCCTAAAAGGCCTGGAGGAGTGAGGTGCTTGGCCTTCAGTCAGATGGCTAGATGATAGGGAGTGGGCAGGGTGCCTAGGTTATCATTCGGTGGCCCCTTTCATTCTAAGACATGTTCACCAATGTTGTCTTCCAAAGCACCTGGTCACAGGAAGGAGTGACTGTCATTTACCCTACAGGGAATGAAATAGAGGCACCAGGAACATGTACCAGGTTTATCTTTGCATTTTCTCCAGTTTGTTTGCTTTTTCCCTCAAATGCTGCGTACCCGCAGGGCTATGTGTGTCCTATTTCATGAAATGCAGGGGTAAAGCAAAAACCTCCAAACTTTTAATAAAATGTATGCCCCAAGAGAAAGAGTTTTTTTGAGCATGGACCCCCTCCTCCAACTAGGTAAATAAATATTTTCGAATTATATACATGTACAACTATTAAACCATACATGCGTATGTTAACTCTTAGTAAAGCTTAGTTATGTGTTTTTTAGACTGTAAATATTTAGACAGTCTTAAAGTGCTTCTTGTGCCCCATGGGATCGTCGTGCACCCCTCTACTTATGGGATATACACATCTCATTTTGCAGACCACTGGTACAGAATGAAAATTGAAGAGTTTAGTGTCAAAGCTATTGGTTCTTTCATTAAATAGATTTTTTACTCTCAATATTTCTAATGTCCCTCTAGAAAATAGTTTTTGAATGTAAGTTTTGAATTAAAATGCTATCTTTGGGTGATGGACATTAAGGAGGGCATGTGACATGATGAGCACTGGGTGTTCTATGCAACTGATAAATTATTGAACACTGCATCTGAAACTAATGATGTATTATAAGTTGGCTAATTGAATTAAAAAAAAAAAAAAGGCTTTCTTTCCAGGGTGGATTATGTGAGAATGGAGGATGTACATGAATTAAGTTGAATCCTTGAGAAAGAATGCTGGTTTTGATCTAAGGAAAATGAACAACCCCCCTTTTCTTCCAGTTAAAATTTTTTTGCTTTTGTTTTTTAAAGTAAACTCTTATTCCCAGCGTGGGCCTTGAACTCACGACTTGGAGATGAAGAATCTCATATTCCATGGATGGATCCAGCTAGGTACCCTACAACTTTCCCTTTCTTGGTCTGTGTTGGTACAAAACCCTTGTTTGATGTCATTAAGACTTCCCTCCCACCATTATACTGATTAACCTCATACTCTGTATTAGGGCTTGGTAAATGTTTGCTGATTTTTAAAAAAATTCCTTCAGTCTTAACTGGAGAGCAAACTAGAAATGACAGCGGTACAATGGACAGTATACCACACTTTGCTGTGGAGCTGCTGGTAAATGTATTGGTAACACGCAATGGTTGTTGAATTGTTGTAGGCCTTCTACAGTATCACCCAAAGTTGAGCAGGACTTGTAATCAGAAGTAAAGAAAATAAATTCGTTCATTTCATTTCTGACTTTGGAAGCCCAGGACTGTGGGGATTAGTTAAGACAAAGATATACTGAGTAAATGCAGTGAAAGATTATTTTGGTAATTAGAAGAAATTTCATTTTCGTAACGAAGTAAAAAGGAATAACACTGGTCATCATTTGTGGAGAGAGTGCAGAGCAAATTAGAGAGGAATAAAACTCATTTTGGCTACACAGCAGAGCCAGACAAACTCAGGGACATGTATTCTATATATATAGATATTTCCAAATATTTTTTCAGTTGTGAGGATGCAAATCATTAGAATATTAGAGCAGCTTGCTTAGTTACTGTTACTGGAAAAACGAGTTAAACCAAGCACATGTCCTACTGAGGGTGAGTCAACAGTGTCATTTTAACATAAGGAGGGACAGTACATTAAGTGAGTTATTCCAAGTCCTGTGGTTTTCCTCCAGCTGAGCAAAGACAGCTCTTGTTTCATAAATGGGGCTTACGTGCAAAAAAAGAAGTTGCCCATTTCCTTTCTTTCTCAATTATAGCTGGTTTTCTTTTTGCCCGACACTTTTCAAAACTCCATTTTCTCCTTAGATTTATATCATTTGATTTTCTGAATTTTGATGGAATATTTATTTGTGGAAAGTATATTATTTATTATAGACCAATTGTATTTTAAAGTTTTATTTCAAATTCATCTACCATTCATAGACCAGGGTTCGTATATGGTGTCAGATGTCCTTTAAAAAAATGTTGTGAGAGATACAGAAAAGTAATCTATTTTAACATGTCATTATTTTCCCAAGTTTTTTAGTGGTATGGACGTGAAATAGGGTGGTATTTTCTGGAACATTATACCAAACTGTAATGATGAAATTTATCCTTTTGACTTTGGAAGACAAGAGTGTGGTGTTCTGAGACTTGTGGAAAAATAGTGCTGTGAGATGTTTGAGGTTTCCTTAAACGGGATCCAAAATGATTAAGGGTATGTGTCTGGATACTGTATTCCTTGGTTTGGGAAGGTGAGTTTTTGTCTTTTTTTCCGTCTCAGTTGATTTCCTTTAATTAGGAGAGAAGCAGACCAGATGAAGAAAATATTCTGTGTCTTATGGCATTCTTGGTTTACCACATTAGTTATTACATGCCTTCTCTGACTAGCAGGCCACACTTTTTCTGTTTAGAAGTTCAGTTTTCACTAAGTTAACTGCAGATGTGTTCTTTGGAGGAATTTATTTCCGATCAGTTGAATGATGGGTAGGTTGATCAAATTATGATGGGTTACTGACTTTTAATAGGGTCACTGTTCTTAAGAGTAAAATCTTGTCAACATAAGATGTGATCATTCTTATGATCTGGTTCGGAATTTCCTTTTGCTTCTTGATGCTACACTGAATTGAGAAGAAATGGTATCTAATTATAATTTTGCAAAGGAAGAACTCTGTACAATTCCACCCATTCTTTTACCTCATAGGGTAGTTTGTTTTTGTGTTTTTCCTGAGAAATAATACATAGCAGTATATTGAATCCTAGAGTTGGCAAGTTTTCAAAAGTGGGGTTCTTTTGTTGTGGAGGTAGGAGTGATACTAATGAATGTCCTTGTTAGGGCATGTGCATGAAGAGTGGTTCTGAAATACAGCGTTGGTGGCCCCTCTTATCCTTGGAACTCTGTCTTGTTTTGGTTTTTGACAAGCATGTGGCCATTAGCTGGTCTTTGGCATAAATGTGTTTTATGTACATAGCTGGTATGTGGGTGCTTATCTGCATGAGAATATTCTGTTAATGAGGTTCGCAGGTTTGGGTGGACATCAGGTTTTTTGACTGCATTTCAACAGATGTAGTGAGTGGAAGGATGCTGGACTGGTAGATAAAAGGCTTGTGTTCTGGTACAGGTTTGGCCATCTTGAATGACTTTGGGCAAGTTCCTTATTTCTTTGAGTTGCAGTTTCCTCTTCTGTAAATGGTGCTAATACCAATTTGCATGCCTTAAAGGGTTGTTGTGGGGATCAAATGAAATCATTTGTATGAAAATGTTTTGTAAACTATGAGGGTATTTTTATTGTAGCATTGCCTTTGGTCAGACTTCTCAGGGGTGAGAAAGCAAGAGTTTTGGGAGCTAAGGTTCTGATTTGTTTGGCCAGTGTTCACATTGGTCTTAGAATACTTGTAGGTTTGGGTGGGGGAACATAGCTGGAAATCAGCTAGAAATCCCTGCCCACTAGAAGCTGAGATGTTAATCCTAAGCATGTGTTGCCTCCATCTTTAGGTACAGCAGGTGTTTGTTACTCTCATTTTACTGGAAGGACACCGACCAGCCAACTAACCTCGGATGTGACCGGCTACTTTCTGAATCCACATCATTAGAATTACTCCTTAAGGTTAAGATATTGTATTGTAGGAAGGTTGCTGATTTGGGGGTATTTTCAGTGGAGTTGGAAGAGCACATACAGAAGCCCACTGTGTGCAAATTTATAAACTTGTTCTACTTAACTCAAAAATCCAGATCACATGAGGAGGAGGATACTTGATTCACTTGACATTTTTAATATAAAACTTAAAGTATTTGAGACTTTCCATGGTAACTTCTATTTAGGCTTATAGCCAAAGTGATTACAATGCCTTGGTTTTCGTATTTTCGATGAGGTAATGTGTGCTTTGGTGGGGAGGAGGAGAAATGTTATTTAATCACCAGCACTACGCTAATAACCACATTAGCTAAATCCTTTGTCCCTTTACTTGAACTCAGGGTTACTTGCTTTAATACTGGTTTTCCAAAGGACTTAATCCTGTTAATGTGAAGAGGTGAGGGTGGGAAGGACATTCGCACTGGGCTTGGAGTGGTGTAACTGGCAAAACTCCCTTTCTAAATCCCTCTTGTTCTATATGAATATCACTCCCATGTCCCTAAAGTGGAATGAAGTGTTACTGAGGAGAGTATTTTAAGAGTGATAAACAAAAGAGATGAAAATATCTCCTCTGCCAGGTCTTTGTGACCTTAGAAAGCTAGAGTAAACTATCATTTTGCAGATTTTATTTTTGTCTTCTTTTGTGGGAAATTAGGGACTTGTTTAGAGAGATAGAAAACTGGCCAGATCTTTCAACAGTTTGGCTTTAAAAACATTTTCCAAACATTTACCATATGCCTAGCATTACATAGCTGGGTTGAACCTAGGTAGGACAGACGTGGTTGTAGGTATTGCTGAGTCCCAAATCTGTCTTTTGCTGGACCCCCTTGGGCTGCCAGGCAGGAGGAGTGGCAGCAAGGGAGATGAAATGGGTGGTAGGTTAGGGCATCTGCTTTTTTTCTTTCTTTTTTTTTAATTCCTCTAGGAATTTATGACTCCTTTATGGTAGTTGGGGAAGACCAGGCTCCAGAAAGCCAATACCCCTTCTAGGATTTACCCCCCCCCCATTTTATTTTAATATATTGAGGTTTAGATTATTTTTGTAGCTCTTTCTGAGAACTCTGGACTGAAGCTGAAACAAGAGAAGTCTCTTGGCCTCTCTAGAACGAGGAAAACTTTCGTTGAAGGCAACATAAATCTTGGGTTTGCCAAATCAGGTGCTGCTGCAAATGGAGAAACGTAGATTTCCTTTCTGTTTTAAAAAACACGAACATGGAATGCTCAAGTTCTGATGTGGTCCTGTATTAAAGGAAGCAAAATTTTCTGTCTTTGCTGCTTTTCTTTGCTCATCCAGCAAGAACTGGATGAGCAAGAAAGGCTGTGCCCATTTGCAAATCAGGTTGTGGCTGTCAGTGTGTGGGGCTGTTTTTGTTAAAATGACTGTTACAATTCCATAGAAATCTAGGTAGGCTTAGAGATAAATTCTTACCTACATTCACAGTAAAGAAAGAATATGAGTAGTCGAAAGGTTTGTGAGTCAGGAGAGGAATTTTAAAGAGGCTTGATTAAACATTGAAATTATCAGCTCTTCATCAAATATCTTTAAGTGTATGTTATTACTACCTTTTTCTGTTGACCCTGGGACCCAAGTTCTGTTGGTGTGAATTGGCATTGATGTGTGTTTGAAGAGATAATTGAGAAGAAGGGAGCAATTGAAAACAAAACTAAATAAAAATTAAAGTTTGGAGCTATAGTACGTGTTTTCTTCCCTCAGTAGTTAATAAAATTTTGATATTTTCCTAGTGTTTACCTTCTTCTATTCCAGGGTTGTTGTCCCAGACATGTTCTCTGGAAATGGAAACAATATGCATTTACCATCTCCAGATTGAGACATTTTACTCACAATACTTGTTTCTGTGCTTATCTGGAATATTCTGGGTACGAGCCCAGGGTTTAGGGCCTTTTGAGCGCTTGAGTTGAAACAATTGTCAGTGGAACACAGTAAAAACTAAATAAATTAATTAAAAAAAGCCAAACAGTTCTCAGTGATGTGAGTTTTGTATTGAATATTGCCCACAGGTGAATAGGGTTTGGTTTTGGCTGAAGGTGTAGAACCTCTGTCACCCACATAATATAGAAATAACCCAAGTGTTAGGACCTTAGTTTTTGCAAGCCCTGGCTTCAGAACAGTTAGCTAGAATGGAATGGTGCTTTATGCTGGACTCAGATTTTTTGTCATACAATGACACTTTATGGTTTTCTGGTGACCTCATTCTTGGGATTAGCCTTAATTGCTACAATGAAAGTTTTTAAAAAAGGCCGTGGGGAAGGATACTCATGAGGAAATCTGGGGCTGTTCTCTGGATTTTTCCCCATTTGGTTTTGGGAAGTCTCCTTGATTTTATTTTTTTATTTATGATTTTTTAAAAATTTGATTTTATTTAAATTCAAGTAATTAACATAGAGTGTATTGTTAATTTCAGAGGTGGAGTTCAGTGATTCATCAGTTGCGCATAACACCCAGGGGCTCATTACATTATGTGCCCTCCTTAATTCCTTGATTTTATATAATGTAACAATCTTAGGTTTTGCCATTTTTATTTTTAACATAATTTTGTCCCTTATTCTTTCTTTTTGGAGTCTACCTCCAAAATAATAATAATAGAAATTGTCTACTCCATTTTAAATGTCTACTCCATTTTAAAAGTTTCCTGAACAATTTAAGCTAAAAGAACACTTTGTTTATTTTGGGTGGGTAGCAAGAAGATTATATATATTTATAAAATTCTTTTCCAGCAAGGGTACTTAAAAGCATGTATTTAAAATTAAGAGCTTTTAAAAAAATGAAGCTGTACTTAACAAAATTGTCTTTAAAAAGCTTTAAAAAGGGAGCGTTTACTAAAAGCACAGGAAATTGGGGACAGGCTGAATTTGTTTCTGATAACAGAACAGATAGATCATAGAGGAGATGATAGAAGGTAGAGGACAATAGGATATCACCTCAGATTGGCCTTTTTTGACCACTATATATAGAGAAATGAACTTCTTCATAGAGAATAATTTAACTTCTAGATTCGGTATAGCTTCTTCCCTTTTCATAGAGGATAATTTAACTTCTAAATCCAATATAGCTTCTTCCGTCTTGGGTTTTATTACACCGAGATCTTGAACCTTTTGGATATAAAAATCCTGTAATTGTTTTGGCCAGTGTCATTTTACAAAGTGTTAGATACTTAATAGAAAAGAAATACATCGGGGCTACTTTGGATCAGATCGGCGCTTAGCTTTCTATGGATGTGTATCAGTGCATCTACTCATGGGGAAAATGGTACTATATAATGAAAACATGATTTTAGCTTACCATTCACTTGAAATTTTTCTTACTGTGTTTTCTGCATTTGCCGTTTAGATGTAAATTATTTTGGTTTCTGTTCATCCCATTTAAATCAATTCTTAACCACAATAGACATGGCTTAAGATTCATGGGGAAGAGTAGGGGAGTATGTATTATCTTTATGCAAATTTTAAGGCAGGAATTTCCAAATATGTTTCAGTTTTATGAAGATTAGAAAAGTATAGTTCCACTTTCTCAACTTCTCATCCTTGTTAAAGGCCAGGAAATTTGCACCATTTTTTCCTTCTTATTTTACTTTTCTACTGCTTATACAAAATGAAATCAGAATTATTAGACACAGTCACATTTGGGTATCACTATGCTTATTAAAATTGAAGCCTTAGAAAATTCTGAACACATAAAGTGGTTGTTGACTTTGTCAAAAGGTTTTGTGTTAAAGATAGTTCAGTGAATATCTTATGAGTATTGACTATACCTGCTATGGTCCAGGCACTGTGCTAGGTCCTGGGTATACAAAGATGAGCCAATTATGATCACGGTCTTTAGAGAATTTACACAGAGGTAGGGGAGAGAGACAGGTGAGCCAGCACTTTATTAAATCTGCCTAGGAAGTAATGGGAGTACAGAGGAGGAACATCTAAATCAGATTGGAGGGTGTCTGAGGGCTTCTTAAGGAAGGTAATGTTTTTTTCTATGATTTGCAATGTAGGTGGGAGTAAGCGAGATGGATAAGAAAGGGAGGGGAAGTATTTTCCAAATGAAAGAATGTATGTATGTGTAGAGGTGATTATTAACAAATTTACCACATCTGATTTATAAATATGTTTTTATATTTTTCCATTTTATTTAACTCAAATTAAAAATTTTCTGCAGTCTTTAAGAAGACAGAAAAATGAAGGAAATAACACAGTGTATAGTATATGTCAGTAGAGCACAGCAAATATTGATGAATTTTGCTCTTTGCAATAAATAAATCCAGTAGTATAAAATAGGACAAAATCGTAACTTTTTAAATCAAAGCTTATTCTAGACTCATCAACTCAGTAGGACAAATATCTTTATAAAACAAAAATTCTAATAATGTCGAAAACACCCTTATGTTATTTATAACTTCAGTTTTTGTTGGTTATATTTTCTTTAGTCAAGATATACCTGTTGTTGAAAAGTAGTAATATTTTGCTATGAACTCTGTAGCCTATGCCTTAATCTCTATGGGTCTGATATCAGCATCTCTTAAGTGGGAAACACATTTTCTATTAGATGATATCTGTAAAGGACAGAGAAATCCTTGTAACACTGTCAGGAAAATAAAATTGGTATCTCCCTTGTTGCATTCATTTGCCTTTTAATCAAGAGGAATTTCAAGGAGGAAGACAGATGTTTCTCTACTTTGTTTTTATTTAAATATACCACTTGGGATTTGAAGCTTCTGCACTTCTGTTTGTTTGTTTGTTTTCATGGCTTGATCCCCAAAAATGGAGTAAAAAAATTAGTGGAAGTTTGTTGTTTGAAATCACAGGGTGCTATGAGAATTATTGCAAATCCCTGATGTCTCTCTGCCTGCCCTCAACTCTCTTACTTTTGGTAATAATGCAAGCAGTCATTTTAGAAAACCTTGCTTTGTTGTTTTTACTGAGCCCCTTCCAAACACCATGTGCCTGAAGCAGCAGCAGCCAGCTGTAGCCAAGTTCCTAGGGCATAAACTCAGACTTCTTCTCTCTCAAATGCTGCTACTTGAGATTTGCATAAACGTTGAAGAGAAAATTAAAAGGGCCCTGTATGCTGTCTCTTCACATATTTTAGGAACCCCACCCATTTAAGATATTAAAACGTCTTTTGAGTGAGCGGTGGATATGAACACAGATATCACACTGCAGACTGACAGAGCAGGATATGGAAAAAAAAATCATGTGAGATAGACAACAGACAGAGGCTTATTTGAAGAGGCTTCAAAGCAACAAGTAATGCCAATTTACACCGATTACGTGTTAATGTAACAAGTGAAACACATTGAAGGCTGCTCAGATTACAGCCGGCTGGGGTGCAGACTTAATTACTCGTGTTAGAGATTCCTAAAACAAAGGCAGGCTTTTAAACCAGTGATATATAACTGTCATGATACTGAAAAGCCCTAGAAAACCTAGGCAAATGCCTGGACGAAATTTTAAGGATGATTCCAATCTATCAGGATACTTTGGGCCAGTCCCTAAATGGGCTTATTCCTGAGGTGCTAGAACTGGTTAAAATCAATGACAGTTTATTCTGTTGTTTGCAGTATTTATAGACAAATGAGGCCAATAAACTTGAGTAAATACTAGGACCTTGTCTGTACTGAGTTACACAGTGCTAAGCACAAGGGTTTGGGTTGTATTTCATTTTTCCTTTTTCTTTTTTTTTACAGATTTTATTTATTTATTTGACAGAGAGACAGCGCGAGAGGGAACGCAAGCAGGGGGCTTGGGAGAGGAAAAAGCAGGCTCCCAGCAGAGGAGCCCGATGCGGGGCTCGATCCCAGGACCTTGGGATCACGCCCTGAACCGAAGTCAGACGCTTAACGATTGAGTCACCCAGGCGCCCCTGGGTTGTCTTTCTTAGAGGTTCTTTCTGGGGTGGTCCTGAAATTGACATTTAGAGGGTCTGCTAAAGTTATTTAATAAAAGCAATTTTTATTTTGTTTATATTTATCTTAGAGTCATTTGGGTAAATCATATTCTCTTTGCCCCTGTCCCTAACTTCCCTCCATTATGCTGTATGGACTGTAAGGATAGGAATTGTTTTACTTCTGTTTGATTTCCATTCTATGCCTAGTAGAGGGCCATGCTCACAATAAGTTCTTCAACAAATATAGAACTGTATTAAAATTGAAAGGCATTTTTGCTCATATATAGTGTTTATTTTACCTTTACTGTGTCACTTCTTATTCCTACAGTGCTACACCTTTTTTTTAAAAAGCGGTGACCTCTGATTTTTTTTTTTTTTTTTTTTTTTTTGTAGTTGTAGTAGTAGTTCAGTATTTCTTTCATTAGACTGTTAGTGATGGCAGCTGGGAAGAATTTATTCCACTTATTGATATTACATCTTAAATCCCCAGGGCTCTTCTATTTTTCCAGATTTCTCAGTTTGTTTAAACTGGGGTGTGATTGATTTAACAAGTTTATCATGCATTCATTTAACAAGTTTATCATGATAGCATTTATCATGCATTCATTCAACTTACCAAGAATTTAAGTACCTACTATGTGAGCTAGGCTTTTTTGAGCTCTTACTGTGTATCAGGCATTCGAGGTTGTTTAAGTGTATTAATTCAGTTAGTTCTTACAGGGCTCTGAGAGATGATTTTACAGGTGAAGAAACTAAAAGAGAAAGAGATACAGATATAGATAGTAAATGGAGGAGCTAGAATCCAAACTCAGATCCTGATTTTAGCATCTGTGCATGAAATTATATTGCCTCAAATATACAGAAAAGAAGAAATGTTTTCTATCCTCTAGGAACTTAAACATGGATAAATAGAGAAGACAGCATAGAATTAAGTGCTAAACTGTGAGTGAGTTATGAATGTCTTAAGAGTCAGGGGCTCTGAGGGTGAGGAGGGAGGTGGGCTGGGCCTCAGTCGAATGAATAGAGTGTCCATAGTGGAGGGAAAGTGGCAGCCAAGGAAGCTGAGATGTGGGTAGACATGGAGCTAAGTGCAGTGGTGATCCATGCCAGCAAGAGACTGCATTTTATTATGGTGGGAGGATCCCGGGAGTGTAAGGTGGGCTGTAATCTTGAAGGTGAGCCTGAGGGTTTAGACTGGAAAAAGAAATGGCTTGTCCCTGGAAAAAGTGCCGTCTGTGCCATTATGTGAAGGTACTGTATAGACCTCTCAGCTGGTTCTTCTGAAGCCGAACTGAGAGTAAGTTCTGAGAATTAAGAACTGAAAGCCAATGCAGATTAGAGAGTGCTGTACCAACACTTTGCAAGTGGGGCTTCTGGGAGGTTGGATGAGATTAGAATAAAATCCTTACCACTTTGGGGGAGCTGAGAAAATAGATGTCTTCAACTTAGTTTAAAAAGGGCTGACTTGAATAAGCTTATATAAAAAAGAAAAAAAGCCCCTTTACTCACTGAAACATTTTACAAATGTGACCATTTTCCTTCCTTCCTTCCTTCTTTCCTTCCTTCCTTCTTCTTTCTTTTCTTTTTCTTTTCTTTTCTTCTCTTTTCTTTTCTTTTCTTTTCTTTTCTTCTTTCTTTCTTTCTTTCTTTCCCAAAGATTCATTTATTTCAGTGAGAGAGAGAGCGAGCACAGTGGGGAGGAGCAATGGTAGAGGGAGAGAGAATCTCAAGCCGACTGCATGCTGAGTTTGGAGGCTGATGTGGGGCTTGATCCCAAGACCCTGAGATCAGACCTGAGCTGAAACCAAGAGTCAGACGCTGAACTGACTGCACCACCCAGGCGCCCCTACAGTTGTGACTGTTTTCAAACACAAATCTGATTGTGTCATTTTCCTTGCTTAAAGCTGAGCAGTACTTACCCTTGCACTTAGACCAGAAGCCGGGGTCCAACCCCTGCCTTCCTCCTATTACTTTCCCTCCTTGCTTAATAGTCTCCAAGCACGTGAACTTGGAATACCAGTCTCATTCCCATCTTAAGGCCTCTGCACTTGCTCTTTCTTCAGTTTGGGATTGCTCTTTCCCGCATCTTCATGATTCTTCTTCATTTAAATCTTAGCTCAAAGGTACCTTCTGAGAGAGGCCTTTCCTACTCATCCTATCTAAAGGAGGTCTCTATATGTCCGGCCGTTGTGATTACTCTGTCTCCCATATCTGGGTTCGGTTTCCAACAGAATCTATCACTTAGCACTGTCTAAAATGACATTATTTATTTATTCATGTATTATC
Organism: Ursus americanus; assembly: GCF_024610735.1. Taxonomy (NCBI): domain Eukaryota; kingdom Metazoa; phylum Chordata; class Mammalia; order Carnivora; family Ursidae; genus Ursus; species Ursus americanus. The sequence goes on along the minus strand of NC_142138.1, from coordinate 67,595,253 downwards.
TATCTTTCCCTAATAAAAGGTTCATGGGGACAGGAACTTTATTCTGTTAAGTATGGAATCCCTGACATTAGGGTCTGCACCTCATGGAGTAGATGCTTTGTAAATATGTTCATTTTTTTTTAATTATATGTTAGTCACCATACAGTACATCCCTGGTTTTTGATGTAAGGTTCAGTGATTCATTAGTTGCGTATAACACCCAGTGCACCATGCAATACGTGCCCTCCTTACTACCCATCACCAGCCTATCCCATTCCCCCACCCCCCTCCCCTCTGAAGCCCTCAGTTTGTTTCTCAGAGTCCATAGTCTCTCATGCTTCATTCCCCCTTCTGTATGTTCTGAATATTAGAAGCCCATTCCCTAAAATGTTGCACAGAAAATGTGTGAAAATTAAAATTGGTCTCTAAATTTTGTGTCACATTGCCAAGTTGATGGAGTGATGAAACTGGAATCTCCTGCTTCTCTTGACTTTTGCCCTTTTTTGGGGGGAGGGAGGCATGCACACGGAGACACACACACACACACACACAGTATATGAGATTGATTCCAGTCAACAGTGTTTATTGAGTGATCACTGTGGCTTAAGATGAAAACTCCTTTTGTGAGTGACTCATTTCTCTGAGTCTACTAAAACATCAGTTAAGCATCTGTTCTCTAAATGGGATATGATTGAGCATTTCGTTTTTTACTCTACAAATAGAAAGGTGCTTTCAATTTCACTGTTAAATTTAAATGTTTTACATTGGAAAAAGAGCACATTGAATTTTAAAATGAGATCTTTTCTGGTTTCACTGTAATTTTTTGAGTTATCAAAGTTTTAATTTCTCTTTGAATGGCAAAGAATTACAGTATTCCTTTAGAAGTACCCCTGAGCAAAGTCACAAGTCTCAAATTTTACTTTATTTTTCTTTTGTCTATTCAGGCAGTATATTGCTGTCTAGATTACACAAGACCTCTAGCGGATTCTGTAGTCCTAGGGGATTCCTTAACATGGGCACTCATGCTTTAGTTGTTCTCAAAGTATGGTTCCTCAGACTTGTAGCATCAGCATCACCTGGGAACATGTTAGGAATGCAAGTGCCCAGGCCCCCTCTAGACCTCCTCAATCAGAAACTCTGGCGGTGGTGTCTGGGAAGCCCTCCAGTTGATTCTGATGCACACTTTGAGCACCATGGCTTAGTAAATGTTAAAGGGTCAAGGTAGCATGATCCTACAGATTAGCCAAATGGCATTAATTATTAGCTCTGTAAGCCCACCTCCTTTTTGGTCACTGAATTTGATTGGTTCACTGAGGCTAGGCTGTAAAGTTATTTGCTTGATGGGTTGCCACATACTGACTTTGGGTTGTTTGTATTTCTCTGAACCTGTCACTGTAATGATTTGCCAGGACACTTAATAGGAACAGACTGTAATTTTTTTGCACCCATGGCTTTCTGAGTCATGGGTGCTAGGCTCTTCATGTCTTTCTGCGTAGATTTCTCCAGGTACCAGGCATGCCTTTCACATGCTTTTAATGAGGGAGGTGTCACTGTTGGATCATAGGAGACCTTCAAGAACATTTAGTTCTCCCCAGTTTAGTTTACTGGTAGGGAAATTGAGCCCCCATGAGGTTGTGCTTTACTTACAGTAGTACAGCTAGTTAGTGGTAGAGGTAAGATTTCAGGTTTCTGGACTCCACTGAGCCAGGATTCCTGCAGGGGGAGGACAGAGCTGCAGCTTAACTTGCTCTGTGCTTGCAGGACATTCCTTTCCTACTGACAGGTTTTCTTTTTTAAAGGAAAAGAAAGCAAATAGAAAAAAGTCAGGAAGTTCTCATTGAAACTAATAAAAGTATCTAAAGAGAATGAAAAAAGCAGTTTGAGAACTTTGGTATGGAGGAAATAATCTGACATTAACTGTTTTAATTATAGTTGTTGCATTGGCCTTATCATAAGGTGTGGGAAGAGGGAGCATTTGAGCCCTACAGGGAAGTGGGATATGGACAACAAGATGATCCTCTTCCTGAATCTGCCTGTTCGGGCTGCAGCTTAGTGACTGTGTGATCCCAGCAGCTGTCAGAGATGGCACTGGACTCAGCAAGAGACCTGGGTCTCAGGCCTAACACTGCCACAGCTAGTGGTGTGATGTTCCATGAGGAGGTCACCTAACCTCCTTGGCCTGCACTTTCTAGTAAATGGGTATAACAATGCCTATCCTGCCCATCTGAGAAGAAAAATGTCAGATAGTGGGAAACAGTGTATCACTGTAGTTAGGAGCACAGACTCTCTTGCAGGTTCCAGACTCCCTAAGGTTCAAATTCTGGCTCTTTAACCCACTGGTGTGGTAGTAGCAGGTCACTTAGCCTTTTTTGTGGAACACAGATAATGAAATTAACTGCTTCACAGCATTGTAGGGAACATTGTATTAGTTAGTCTGTGTAAAATGCGTAAAATAGTATCTGGGATTTAGTAAGCGCAATGTGTTAGCTGCAGTGGTTATTACTATTTTAAAAATACTATTTTAAGAGATGAGATTTCTGTAAACATGTTCTCAAATGATTCCATTGCTTGGTAATGGGTACTGGGCAAATAGCGGGTTCTTATGCAGTACTTTTTTTTTTTTAAGGAAAGCACTTCATTTTTTTTTTTTTAAGATTTTTATTTGAGAGAGAGAGCATGCGCACGCGCACACACACACACACACACACACACACACACACAACAGAGAGAGACACAAGCAGTAGGAGAGGGAGAAGCAGGCTTTCCACTGAGCAGGGAGCCCGATGCGGGACTCGATCCCAGGACTCTGGGATCATGACCTGAGCCGAAGACAGATGCTTAACCAACTGAGCCACCCAGGTGCCCATCTTATGCAGTAATTGTTAATGGAGGAATTGTTCTAGCGTCCAGCTTAGCCTGGGCTCCCCTGTGAAGCAGCTGATTTTGATGCCCTAGAATGTCAGGCCTAGAGCCTGTGATATTGAGCAGTTTATTCATAGAATGGTATGGCTAGAGAAAAGTCACAGGTGGAGACTTCTCAATTTTGCTTTCAGGTATTTGTATATGAACCGTCCTAGCAGATGGACATCTTAATAATCTTATAGAAAAAGTTCATTAACTTCATTTTTAGCTTTTGTTGTTTGACTAGGTTTCTTTCTGGCTTGCCTTTCCAGTTGTTGTAAGGATTCTTGGTAAGGATTTTGGTAATGAAAATTCTAATTCTAAAAGCTAAATAATCAAGTTATCCAGCAAGTGAGTGGTAGACTTTAGGAGTCTTTCTCCTCTTGTGGCTGAAATCCATGAAAATTTCTACTATTGCTGTTTATCTCTGAGTAGTCTGTTTTTGGAAGGGATTATGGTGTGAGGTGCCTTTTCACTGCCTTGTAAAAGGACTGGAGTTTCAGAATTTGAGAATTGTTGTTCTATCTGCATATATAAAATTAGCTTTTTATTTTCTTTACTTTCACCCTCCCCCCCCTACAATCTGTATTCATGGTCTACTCCCCCATCTTTGTGTGAATCCCTTAAGGCTAGAGGTTATGCTGTATTGATTTCTTATGTATTCCATTTCTCCTTTTCCTCTGGATCCTAATATTGTGCCAGGCATATACTAGGCTCTCAATTACAGTTTGTTCAATGAATATCGTTGATGTTTCTGATTAGTTATTAAAGTGGCCTGTTCTGAAACCTCACTTGAAGGCTTAAGTAATTCATTTGTATCATGGTGACCTCGTATTTACCCAGGCCTTCCTAAATATTCACTGATGAATCCTTATATTATTTATCTGAAGTATTCAAATTTCAAGATGCTTATGGCATGTCATGTTTGTTAAGAGCTTTAGTTTTCTTGTTGCAGCAAATGTTGAGAAATCGTTCTTTTTGATGGCTGAGTGATATGCAACATGGACAGGACTGGAGAAGATAATGCTAAGTGAAATAAGTAAAGCAGAGAAAGAAAATTATCATATGGTTTCACTCATCTATGGAATATAAGAAGTAGGAAGATCGGTAGGAGAAGAAAGGGAAGAAGAAAGGGGGGGGTAGGCAGAAGGGGGAATGAACCATGAGAGACTATGGACTCTGGGAAACAAACTGAGGGCTTCAGGGTGGTGGGGGAATGGGATAGGCTGGTGATGGGTAGTAAGGAGGGCACGTATTGCATGGTGCACTGGGTGTTACACGCAAGTAATGAATCATGGAACTTTACACCAAAAACTATGGATGTACTGTATGGTGACTAACATAATAACAAAATATTATTTTTAAAAAAAGAGCTTTAGTTTTCTTGAGTATCGTTAGAAGATAGGGATGCAATTGCTGGGAAGCTAGAGGCACAGAGAATTAAGAGCATCATTCAAGATTGTAAAGTAGTTATGGAAGGAAGAGACTCCTAGGATGAGCTTCCATGCTTCTATGACCCCAGAAGCCAAAGGACAAATACAAAACAAAACAAACAAACCAAAAAACCTGATGAAAGCTCTAAAGGGAAACCCAGATCAGGTTGGATATGAGAACGGATGTTGACCTGAATTGGGTAACATTTCTTTGCTGTCTGATTAGTGACTTATTTCTAATGTGCATTTGTTTTTATTTTTAGCATTGCAGTGTCGGGATGGCTATGAGCCCTGTGTAAATGAAGGAGTGTGTGTTACCTACCACAATGGCACAGGATACTGCAAGTAAGCTTTTCTCTGTTTGTTTGTTTTTTTCCTTTTTATACATTTTATTTTTCCTCAGTGGAACCCTGGACAAGATTTGGTTCTACTAATTCTATTTTCAGTACTTCTGTGAAATGTTACTGGATCTTTAACTTTTCTGCTGTAGTCTTTGTGGGGGATAAGGATGGAAGGATGTAGATGTCAGATAAATGGTTAACAAGAACTTCTTATTATCTTATCACTATCTTTTTCATTATGAAAAAGACTTTTCAGTGAGTGGCTAGTTAATGTATGTTGAGTACATTCTTAGAATCACTCCTCAACATGTTAGTTACGATCTTGTTTTTAAGTCAAACCACAATAGATACTAACTTTAGTTCTGCCTAGCATAAGTGAATATTACAACATGAAACTATTTTTCTAGTTTAAAAAAGTCTAGTTCCTAAAAGAGACCGTGAGAAAGATGCAGATGCACCTGTAGGGATGGGATGGGGAGCAGGCACTGTGGAAATGTCATTATATGGGTTTACAAGACAAAGGGTATGGACAGGATTCGGGAGTATAGGCTGGTTCTTAAGAGCATTTTTTCTTTTTCTCCAACACCTAGTTTAGCTATACTTTTTGTTTCTTTGAGGAGGCCTGTGAGATTATCTCATAAATAGCTCCTCTTTGTGTCCTGTGGACCACATTTTTTTCCTTCTGGCTCTAGCTCAATGGAAAAAAATTTTTTTAAGATTTTATTTATTTATTTGTCAGAGCACACGTGCACAAGCAGAGGGAGAGGCAGGCAGAGGGAGAAGCTCAGAAGGGAGTCCCAAGTGGTACTCTGTCCCAAGGACGCTAGGAGCATGACTTGAGCCAAAGGCAGACACTTAACTGACTGAGCCACCCAGGTGTCCCTCAATTGAAAATTTTTGACAGAAATATGTATCCTTTGTACTTATATCATGGAAAATAAGATTGATCATATAACTTTTCTTTAACACTTGCATAGGGTATACTTGTTCTCTGCTTTGGTAGTAGTACTTGCTTAATAAGCATTTTAAATGAGTTTATGCAACATGCTTTTCTTTCTTTTCTGGATATTTAATTGAATAACATAAATATAATAATGATATTGGTTCCAGTCAAGTCCATTCTGACACCAGGATCTAAGTGCCTTTTTTTTTAAAAAAGATTTATTTATTTATTTATCGGAGAGAGAGAGAGAGCGTGCAAGCCTGCACGCACAAGCAGGGGGAGCAGCAGGCAGAGGAAGAAGCAGGCTCCCTGCTGAGCAGGACCCTGAGATCATGACCTGAGCTGAAGGCAGACACTTAACCTACTGAGCCACCCTGGCGTCCCAGGATCTAAGTTCTTTAATGTCATAAGTGAGGATTCTTGCAAGTCGGGGAAGATGCTCTTGAGCAAAGTGACAATATTTTAGGCTATGATGACAGTAGAGTTGTTTTTTAGTTAAAGATTTTTATTTATCTGAGAGAGAGAATGAGAGAGAAAGCACAAACAGGGGAAGAAGGGCAGAGGGAAAGGGAGAGGCAGGCTCAGCAGGGAGCCCGAGGTGGGGTCTTGGGGACTCAGGGGATGCAGTGGACCCGGGGGACACAACCTGGGGCTCGATTCCAGGACCCTGGGCTCATGACCTGAGCTGAAACAGCCGCTTAACCAACTGAGCCACCCCGGCACCCAAGATGACAGTAAAGTTTCACCGTAGGTTGTTTGGATTGGAATAAAGATAATACTGGAAATGAAATGTTTTTTGTGACTGATAATGAGCCGCTCATGTAGTTTTTCTAACTGGAAAATAAAAAACAAAAACATGTGATGTAGTCTTCTCTCCGAATGGTAACACAGCTGGAGATAATAAAGGGGAGGAACTATTGAGTTAGAACTGGCTACCAAAATCTTCAGTCCCTTTTTGGCACCTGCTGTCATAGATCCTTGCTTTATTCTATCATTCAGCTCTCTGTGGTAGTTAACCCATTAAATTATGATCATTTGTGGATGTGTTTGTTTCTCCTACTGGATTTTGAGGTCCTTGTCTTATGTGTTTTTGTATAGTTAGTGCTTAATATAGTGCCTGGTATGTAGCTAGAGCTTAACAATGCGTTTCTTGAACCAAAAGGTGCTCGACAGATTTCCTCATTCACATGTTTTTTAATCTATGTCTTAAATAAGAAGGTACTGTCCTCTCCTCTGAGAATTTTATTTGCTTCACACAGCATCTAGGATGGTAGTACTATACCGAGAAGCACTTTAGTTCTATTTGGACATAATTCAACGTGGTGACTTACGTAGGGGGAATTTCAAGTAGGTTCTAATTGTTGGCCTACATATTTGTGGTCTGCTGTGGGAAGAGAGACTAGTCTCTGAGCACTTCCCAGGAGAGGACACCAAGGGTCACTTTTGGGAGAAAAGGGATTTGTGGGCTGTTAGTCTCAAACTCTCCAACCAAGGTGAGAGAGACAAAGTTGCCCCTGATTTCTAGAAGAAGCACTGCTAGGGAAGAGGGAATTCACTTTGTGGTTAACAAAAACGGAGCTGCCCCAAATCTGTCCATGGATGCTTATTAATTGTTGATGGGATAGGTTGCTTATGGATATAGTTCTGGGCAAGCCCCTCAGATGTCTTCCAACCCTTTGTGAGGGAAACAAGCCCTCTGAGAAAGGAAAGTAAGGAAAAAAGTGGGCAAGACTGTCCTTTTGGGAGACCCATATGAACAACAAAACTTGTAAAAAGAGAGTATTTCTCTGTGTCGGTAAAAGCAATATTAGCATCTTTAGGAGTGGCAGTGTCAACATAAGTGGACACAGGAAAAGCAAGAAAAATATCAGGGAGGCCAACTCAGTCATCCCTACAATGCCACAGGATGTAAAGCAAAATTTTAAGCAAAAATAACACCTGCTTAGCAGATCTTTAAGTATATCTTCACGAACTTTGCTTTTTTCCTTGGAGAAAAAAGGTAATTCAGCTTGTTCAGTAAATATTATTTTCCCAAAATGGTAAATGGATATTAGAACACTTAGAAGGTCTATAAAAATTACATCAGACATGCAGGGCATATGATTATCTTTTTGTTCATGAGATTGCTTAGTAGATTAAGAAAAGAAAGTTGAAGCCAAATTCTTTTTACAGGGGGTTGGGGGTGGGTATTAGTGGAAAATGTTTTAAAGTAGAAGGTATCTGACTATCTGCTTAAGGAGCATAATGCTACTGATTCAGCTAAAATATAATGGTTGTTTATAGAAATTATAGAAATCCTTGATAAGATCACATTGACAGATGAGGATAAGTACTTTTAAAGGTTAGTTTTGTACCCAGCTCAACTGTTTTTTCTCACTGTTAGGAGCCTAAATATTCTATCAGTCTATGATTAGACTGGGATGCCAGACAAGGAAAACCTGTGTAATCTTGCATAAAACTCAATTATTGTTCCTAAATAGTTGTTGTCAGATCTTAATAAAGCCCTCTCGCTACAGAGAGATAAGACATTTTATTCTCTCCCTTGGGAGAGAGGGAGGTGTAAATATATAATTAAGTTTGGCTGTCATTAATCACTTTCAAGTTGTTTGTCTCAGGCTTTCAAAAATAAAACATTCCAAATCCCAATGTGATTGAAAATCATGGGTAACTCAAGTTCACTAGAATGTTGGGGGAGGGTAAGGTTTTGATTTGTAAAATTCACAAGATGTGCGTTTTTTAAGAAAAAGATTTTTATTTATTTATTTATTTGACAGAGAGAGAGAGAGAGAGAGAGAGCTAGAGAGCGAGAGAGGGAACACAAGCAGGGGCAGTGGGAGAGGGAGAAGAAGGCTTCCTGCTGAGTAGGGAGCCTGATGTGGGGCTCGATCCCAGGATCATGACCTGAGCCGAGGGCAGACGCTTAACGACTGAGCCACCCAGGCGCCCCAAAGTGTGCATTTTTAAGGATATATTTATCGTAGTTATTTAAAGTTCTTATCTATCAGTTCTTAACTTCTGGGTTGTCTTTGGGTATGTCGGTATCAACAGCTCTTTCTGTTGACTCTGGGTACAATTTCCCTTTACTTCTCATTTATGGTAGTTTTGTTATTTGCTGGACATTGTGAGTGATGCATTTTAGTGTTTACCTTCCACTCAAGAATGGTGAGTTTTGTTCTTACAGGCAGTTACATCACTGGAAGATCACCTTGATCCTATGAAGGCTTGGTTTTACGCTTTGCTCTGGCGGGTCTGTTTTGCCTTGAGTCTGACAGTATTGTGTCTTAGTCCTGGGATGTGGTCCTTACTCCCAAGTATGACCCCTCAAGGGGATCAATGGGAAGTGTGAGGTGCTTGTCAAGCCTGGTGTTTCCCAAACCCCTCTAATTTAGTAGGACCCGAATTCAAGCTTCTGACTTCCTAGAACCATGCTCAGCCTTTCAGCCAGCCTTCCAGCTCTTGCTTTCCTTTGGGTTCCTAAATACTTTGTTCATGCACAGCCAGGAATCATTTAAGGTTTTGTGTGGAGTCATATACGTATTTTAGGGCTACCTGCTCTGTGGTTCTGTCTTTTCCAGGATTTCTCCTCCTCCAGATTCTAGCTGCTTTGACAGTTCCAGATACCTTTGACTCTTCAGCCCAGTAAGACTTCCATTTTCTGCTTGCATTCTGTTCCTCATGTGCTGTATGGACTGAGGAATACCTTCAGGGAAAGAGCTATAGAAATGTAGGTTTCATATAGTTTGGTTTTCTGTTTTTGAGGCTCATATCCCAGTTTCTGCCTGCTTTGGTTACTCTTTGGTACCTTTAATATATTGTCTACAGTGTCTAATTATTGTAAGCAAGAGAGTTGATCTGATATAATTACTCTGCCATTATTTTTAATGATAAAAATTATCATTATAAAGGACTCTTCCAAAAAATTCTACATGCCACTTAGGAGGTAACTATAGCACAGTGTTTATTAAACACTGGAAAGTCACCAGGAGTTACTTAGGTACCTGTGAATGGGGGATTGCATTTGAGAGTCTCTGCTTTTTGCCAAAGTACCTAAGTAGGAACTACATTTTGAAGTAATCATTATCAAAGTAAATTATTTTTACTTTATGTTATCAAAGTAAACAAAGTAAACCATTATAAATATAAAATGTTATAAAGTATAACTTTGTTTCACAATTTACCAAAAATTGGTCTACTAACTGTAAGAAACATTCAACATTAACAACCAACAACTTTCCTGGCCAGGATTAGGAGTAATGTTGGTGGTCCAGGCCTCCTAAAGCCATTCAAGAAAACTGTAGCCATTGCCTTCTTTGTCCTCTTGATATGTTTCTATATAATCAGAAGAGAACAGAGACACCTGGAATCTTCCAGAGCCTGGCTTAGAGTAGAGGATGCACTATCAATATTTGTGTTGTAGTGGTGCTCTCCTAGAAAGGCATTTTTAAAAGTTAAGGCTGACTCAGTGTTTTCCCCTTTCACCTACCTTGTTAGTGCGTTCAGTGCTGTTCAGGGCAATATCAGATCAAAGAGATCCACTGGGAAAAATGTCAGCTGTTAAATCACTTTCTCTTTCTTTGCTGAAACTGGCTGTGCCAAGAAGATTCCTTCAAGTAGAGTGTCCTATTTCGCAGAAAGCATCATATATACAGTTCTTCTGGCAGATGCTAGCAGAAGCCTGGCCACTTTTCCGTAGTTCTTTTATCTTTACCGTAAAATGAAGAATATTGTCTTTTGCTCATTAAATACCTTTCACAGAGTAATGTTTCTTTTTTTTTTAAATAATGTGGTAGTTAAGAAGCTGTTAATTCAGGAATTAACTTATTGTATGCTCTTTATGTATACCACATATAACAGACAACTGAAGTCTGTGGTAGGAGTTGCAAGTAATTGATAGTGTTACCCCATTATTTCACACTCTTTGGGAAGTCATAAAATAATTATCAAATCATTAACCTGGGCTTTTTAAAGAGGTTCACAGTAAGTCTTACTAGACTAATGCAAAGTGAATTGTGAAATGACTGTAATGTCAGTGCAGAAACTGTTAGTGACTGGTAGGGCTGGGACCAGGGTGAGGTGAGTGAAGCTTTCAGCTCAGGTGTAAAATTTTAGAGGGTGTCAGAAAACCCAGTTAGCAAGATAAATAATATTTTAAGAGTCTCATGCTCTGCTGCCTGAGCTAGCCAGGCAGTTATACTTTAATGCAGTAGTTCAGAATGTCAGAATTAATGCAAAAAAACTGTGATAAAAATACCCAAATTTTAAATAAAGAGATCAGTATTACTGACTTTTCCTTTTGCCTCAGGCTTTGGTATGGTTCATTGTGGTACTGGTGTGTGGATTAAGGTATCTGAAAGAGCCCTGTCTGGTGACATGGAGAGGGCATAGGTTTTTATGCCAGATAGACTGCAGTTTGAATCCTAATTCTTGTTAGCAATCAGACCTTTGGCAAGTTAAAGAATATTATGCTAGCCAGTGTTTATTGAGCACTTATTATATGCCAGGCTCTGTGCTTAATTAACCTTTTTATATGTGTCATTGTAGTCCTCATGTAAGTTACATGTCTTAATATCCCTGTTTTACTGATGAGTATATGTGGAAACTCAAGGAAGTTAAAAAATTTTCTGAAGATCACATAACTTTTATTTTTTTAATTTTTAAAAGTTTTTTTAAAAGTTAACATATAATGTTATATTAGCTTCGGGTGTACAATATAGCGATTCAACACTTCCATATGTTACCCTGTACTCATCATGACAAGTACACGTCTTAATCCCCATCATCTATTGAACCAATCTCCTCCTCCCCTCTGGTAACCATCAATTCGTTCTCTATAATTAAGAGTCTGTTTCTTTAGGGGGCGCCTGGGTGGCGCAGTCCTTAAGCATCTGCCTTTGGCTCAGGGCGTGATCCCAGTGTTCTGGGATGGAGCCCCACATCAGGCTCCTCCCCTAGGAGCCTGCTTCTTCCTCTCCCACTCCCCCTGCCTGTGTTCCCTCTCTCGCTGGCTGTCTCTGTCAAATAAATAAATAAAATCTTTAAAAAAAAAAAAAGAGTCTGTTTCTTTAAAAAAAAAGTTTATTTCTTGATTTCTCTCTCTCTCTTTTCCTATGCTCATTTGTTGTTCCTTAAATTCCACATATGGGTGAAATCATATGGTATTTGTCTTTCTCTGACTGACTTATTTCACTTAGCATTGTCCTCTCTAGCTTCATCCAAGTCATTGCAAGTGGTAACATTTCCTTCTTTCTGATGACTGAATAATATTCCGTTGTATATAATACCCCATCTTCTTTATGCATTTATCAGTTGATGGGACACTTGGGCTGCTTCCATTTCTTGGCTACTGTAATTAATGCTGTTTTAAACATAGAGGTGCATGTATCCCTTTGAATTGGTGTTTTGTATTCGTTGGGTAAATACCCAGGAGTGCGATTGCTGGATCATAAAGTAGTTCTATTTTTAACCTTTTGAGAAATCTTCATATTGTTTTCCATAGTGGCTGCACCAGTTTGCATTCCCACCAGTAGTGCAGGAGGATTCCCTTTTCTCCACATTCTTGCCAACACTTGTTGTTTCTCGTGTTTTTGGTTTTGGTTTTTTTTTTTTAGCCATTCTGACAGGTGTAAGGTGATATTTCCTTGTAGTTTTGATTTGTATTTTCCTGATGGTGAGTGTTGATGAGCATCTTTTCATGTGTCTTTTGGCCATCTGTATGTCTTCTTTGGAGAAATGTCTGTTCATGTCTTCTGCCCATTTTTTAATGGATTATTTGGTTTTTGGGTGTTGAGTTTTGTAAGTTCTTTATGTATTTTGGATATTAAGCCTTTTTGAATATGTCATTTGCAGACATCTCCCATTTGGTAGGTCGCCTTTAGCTTTGTTGATTTTTTCCTTACCTGTGCAGAAGATTTTATTTTGATATAGTCCCAGTAGTTTATTTTTGCTTTTGTTTGCCTTGTCCCGGGAGACTGTCTAGAAAAAAGTTGCATTTGTGTGATGTCCAATGTCAAAGAGTTTACTACCTGTATTCTCTTCTAGGATTTTTATGGTTTCAGGTCTCACATTTAAGTTTTTAGTCCATTTTAAATTTACTTTTGTGTATGGCATAAGAAAGTGGTCCAGTTTCTTTCTTTTGCATGTTGCTGTCCAGTTTTCCCATCACCATTTGTTGAAGAGACTGTCTTTATCCCATTGGGTATTCTTTCCTGCTTTGTCAAAGATTAAATGACCATATAATTATGGGTTCATTTCTGGTCTTTCTGTTCTGTTCCATTGATCTATGTGTCTATTTTTGTGCCAGTACCATACTGTTTTGATTACTACAGCTTTGTAATATAACTTGAAGTCAGAAATTGTGATGCCTCCAGTTTTGCTTTTCTTATTTTATTTTATTTTATTTTATTTGAGAGATAGCAAGAGCAGGGGGAGGGGCAAAGGGAGAGGGAGAAGCCGACTCCCTGCTGAGCAGGGAACCCAATGTGAGCTGGATCCCAGGACCCCGAGATCATGACCTGAGCCAAACACAGATGCTTAACCCACTGAGCCACCCAGGCACTCCTTTGCTTTTCTTTTTCAAGATTGCTTTGGCTATACAGGGTCTTCTGTCACGTTATAAAAATTTTAGAATTGTTTGTTCTAGTTCTGTAAAAAATGCTGTTGGTATTTTGATAGGGATCACATTAAATGTATAGCTTGCTTTGGGTAGTATAGACATTTTAACAATATTTGTTTTTCCAATCCATGAGCATGGAATGGCTTTCCATTTCTTTGTGTCGGTCTTCAATTTCTTTCATCAGTGTTTTATAGTTTTTAGAGTATAGATCTTTTAACTCTTTGGTAAGATTTATTCATAAGTATTTTATTATTTTTGGTGCAACTGTAAATGGGATTGTTTTCTTAATTTCTCTTTCTGCTCATTATTGGTGTTTGAAATGCAACAGATGTCTATACATTGATTTAATATCCTGTGACTTTACTGAATTTATCAGTTCTGGCAGTTTTTTGGTGGAGTCTTTCGGGTTTTCTATATATACCCGAAAACTAGTATCATGTCATCTGCAAATAGTGAAAGTTGTACTTCTTCCTTACCGATTTGGATGCCTTTTCTTTCCTTTTGTTTTCTGATTGCTGTGGCTAGGACTTCCAGTACTATGTTGAATAAAAATGGTGAGAGTGGACACCCTTGTCTTGTTCCCAACCTTAAGGAAAGAAAGTTTCTTAGTTTTTCCCCTTTAAGGATGATGTCAGCTGTGGGTTTTTCATAAATGGCCTTTATTATATTGAGGTATGTTCCCTCTAAACCTACACTGTTGAGGGTTTTTTATCATGAATGGATGTTGTATTTTGTCAAACGCTTTTCCTGCATCTATTGAAGTGATCATATGGTTCTTATCCTTTCTCTTATTGATATGATGCATCACGTTGGTTGATTCGCAGATATCGAACCACGCTTGCAAACCAGGAATAAATCCCAATTGATTTTGGTGAATGGTTTTATTAATGTATTGTTGGATTCTGCTTACTAGTATTTTGTTGAGAATTTTTGCATCTGTGTTCATCAGGGATATTGGCCCATATGATCACATACCTTTTAAGTAGCTGAACTGATACATGCTCTTGGAAAATGTGCTGTCACTCTAAGTCTCAGTTTGCCTATCAGTAAAATGGGACAAAATTACTTATTTTATTTTAATTTTTAAAAAATTTTATTTGTTTATTTGTCAGAGAGAGTGAGAGAGCGAATGCAAGGAGGGGGAGTGGAGGCGAGGGAGAAGCAGGCTCCTCTCCATGCAAGGAGCCCAATGTGGGACTTGATCCCAGGATCCTGGGATCATGACTTGAGCTGAAGACAGATGCTTAACTGACTGAGCCACCCAGGCATCCCCAAAATTACCTATTTTAAAGTGGGTAGTTCAAACAGGACTTTCTGAAAAGGAAATATAGGACATTGAAAGACTGAAAGTGACTCTTTAGATTAGGAATGTGATTATAACTCTACATAGTTTCTGATTTTAAACAGAGACAGTATTGTTAAGTAGACCTGGGCAGCTGACATATCTGAGTATTGAACCTGCTTGTAGCTCTGTGAGTGGACATGGGCCACGCTTGGCTAATGGTGCATTTCTGAGAAGTGGCCTTTGACTTGAAAGCTCAGTGCAGTTACTGCAGATGAAATATAAGAAGGCAGTGAAGGTGGGGATGGAGATTGCTATCTATTAAAATGCTCTTTGGTAGAGAAAACTAAATTGAAAAACTTGAAACTTCTCTCTTCTTTTTCCTAATGGAAAATGAACAAGTCCAGACAGGTTTTATGCAGCTGTGAAATTGAGACAGGTCAAATTCAACAACTTCTGATAAATTTTGCTGCCAGCCCAAAAGTCACACGTTGTTAAACATAGTGCCTTACATTTGCATAGTGAGTTACAGATGTACGGATATATGTCCCGTGAGGCTTTCCTTATTTAGGACATGAGATCTGGACACTTCAACAGTACCATTCCTAAGTGATTCTTCTTATTAACACTATGTGTTTGAAAAATACTTTAACAAATATATTAGGTCTCTCTGAGGAATTTTTTATAAAGTAAGTCTTAATTATCAGCTTCTTATACAACAATGGGATTCCCATACTCTTTTCAACTAATCTTTATTCTTCAGGTTGGAACCTTTATAAACTTCAGTGTTCGGTAAAGAAGTAGGAGAAGGTGATTCTTAAACTCTGCCTGGATCCTTTTTGCCTGTCTTGGGTCATTGCCAATAAGTTAAATCAACTAATTTTGTCCTGCAAACCTGGCATGAATAGATGTGGGTTTAGCTAGGCTTCTTTCAACACAGTCCCCAAGTTAACCGTAATCCTCTGTAAAGTTTCTTTCTTATTGTTCCATTGTGGCATGTCAGCACCATCAATTTCACGTAGGAATTCTTTTCTCCCCTTTTTTCTTGTGACTAAGCAGGATGAGAAATATTTTTCTTCCAGGATCTGGAGTAGCTTAATTAAGTACTTCACTTTAAATTTTGGCTGTCTATCTTTCATCAAGGCCAGCAAGATTGAATACAGAGGGGTGGGGATATCAGAATGTGATAAAAATGTAATTATCTAAAAATTTCTGAATACTTTTTTTTTCGTTAAGCTACCATAAATATGTGGGCATGAAGGAGGTTTTCTTTAAGTGCTCTTCTAAATGTCCCATAACTAGGAATTTTGTAGCTAGGAATAAAGTTTGGTGTCTCCTCCATCCCTACAGTCTCGGGTATATGTGTGTGTGTGTGTGTGTGTGTGTGTGTGTGTGTGTGTGTGTGTGTGAGATGTGAGTTTTTTTGTTTTTGTGTTTGTCTTAGTTGTGTTTTACTTTACATTTCGATGTAAGGTAAATTACAATTTCTCTGGGGTTCCCCAAAGTTTTTTATATTCTATTTACCTATTATCAGTAATTTTTGCTAGCACTTCATACTGTATGTCCAAAAATGTCTTACTGACTTTTATACTGATGCTTTCAGGCTTCCCTTATTAATGCAATTACCTTCTGTTTAAAATGGTCCTCTCCTAAGCAAACTATTACTTCAATCTTTATCAAAAGGCTTTTATGAAAGAAAAGTGAAAGCAAAGACTAATAAAGGCATTATTTCAGTGACAGGTGCTATTACTCAGTGAACCCATCCAACTGGAACATCATATCCAGTTTTTTTTCTTCGCGTAAGTATGAGGAGAAGGTAGGTGGTAATGAGAAAATAACCTGATTAGGACTTGTGTAGGATAGTGGCATTTAGGGTACTGAAGCTCTACAGATTCAGGCCACTTTCCTATACTTGCTCTGTCTATAATCCTGTATCCTGAACACTGAAAGTCAGGTGGACTGAAGCACTGAGTGATTCTTCCTCTTGGTCTTAGTCAGCTCAGGCTGCTATAACAAACTACCACAGACTGGGTGGCTTAAACGGGAGACATTTATTTCTCATAGTTCTGGAGGCTGAGAAGTCTAAGATCAAGGTCCTGGCAGATTCAGTTCCCTGTGAGATGGCCACCTTCTCACTGTATATATTTTCACATGGTAGGGAGAGAAAGCTCTAATCCGATCACAAGGACCCTACCCTCATGATTTTATCTACCTAATTACCTCCCAAAGGCCCCACCTCCAGATATCATCATATTGGGGATTAGAATTTCACTGTATGAATTTGGGGGGGGGATGCATACCTTCAGTCCATAGCACTCTTCAAACAAAAGTTTAATTTTCATCAAACTAGTATTTATTGAGCTGGCTACACTGACTGAGCACTGTGCTAGGTATTGTGAATAGACATAAAGGACCAAGAGGCCTGTGCTCTCTGACTTACTTATTTATGAGTATAAAATACCTTGGGAGTGTCTGCTAATGAATGTCATGTTTCTCTCACATAAAACACGGTGGCAGTCCTCTGACATCTTGCCATCTTGTTAGGGAGATGAAGCATACATATATGTATAAAATATAGTAGTCTGTAACTACCCGATGTGTCAGCACAGATGATAAGAACTATGGTGATTCAGACAAGGGAACAACTACTGCAGGACAGAAGACTAAAATCAGGATTTTTAGTGGCTCACTTAGATTATAAATCTGAGAATATTGACGGAGATGGGTAGTAGAAGGATGGAAGTAGAGAGACTGAGGGGACCAGAAGGGCTGTTGTTTCCTGGAATAATCATTACCAGTATCTTCATCACTTTGTTTTTAATGACATAGTTTTAAAACTTTTCTACATCTTGGTTGCTCTCGTCTGTCTATACTTTAATATGTGTGAGGTGTTACTAAACTAGTATGTGGATTCATCTGGTTTCATGGTGATAGATAACTGATTTTAAAAATATCATTCCTTTAACACATGTTGGCTTGAATGCTTGAAGATAGAATGTCTAGAATGAGGAGTAGAGGGGAAGACTAGGGGACAGGAAAGGAGGGCAGCTGGGAGCAATCACCTCTCCTACTCCTAGAACTTTTTGGTTTTGACTTGATTTTTATGCTGCTTTCAGAAGTAGCCAGGTAAGCTCGTCAACACCTTTTGCAAGGGAATTCAGAATCCAAGAGTGTCTGAGGCAAGGAAAAGAATGGGTTAAGATAGCAGAATGATTGGGGGCGCCTGGGTGGCACCCTGGTTAAGCGTCTGCCTTTGGCTCAGGGCGTGATCCCGGCATTATGGGATCGAGCCCCACATCCGGCTCTTCTGCTATGAGCTTGCTTTTTTCTCTCCCACTCCCCCTGCTTGTGTTCCCTCTCTCTCTGGCTGTCTGTATCTCTGTCGAATAAATAAATAAATAAAATCTTAAAAAAAAAGATAGCAGAATGATTGAAAAACAGACACTGAGAATAGGATCAGTTGTCATCTATGGCATAGTTCATTCTCCTTGCTGAGAATTTAGGTATCCCGTCCTCTGACCTCTTCTGTCCAGCATATCATTGGCCTGATCTAGTTCGTTGCAGGGATCCAGAGTAAGCAAGTATCTGTTAGCCAAATCTTTGGTTAGCCCAGATTACCTCATGTCCTTTACTGCTTGTTTCCTTTGATTATATAGTACATATCCAAACCCTCACTTATCCAGAATAAAGCAGGGCTGCCTATTCTGTGTGGAAAACGTTTGGCAATGGTTATGATTCTCTTGGCTAGACCGTGGTAGGGCCTTAGCCATTTAACTGCCTGTCCCTTTAAGATTTTGAAATGCCTGTTCTTGTGTAAGCCAGGCACATCTCCTTGATGAATTATTTTACTGGGCCCCTTCTGAAACTTCAGTCATCCTGAAAAATACCTCAGGAACCTCTTTGACTTTAATTCTCTGTCTTAGTCCTATTTGTATATAATATTTGTGGTATCTGATTCTCTGCCTCATATCGCTAAAACTCATGGCCTTGCATTTCTGGGTCACTCTTAAAAAAATGGAGGCAACTTGATTACTAATGAAAAGTTGACTCATTTCCTTCCAGGCAAAGGCTGACACTGAGTATCAAGAGTTCATAATTAGTCTCCTCAGAAGCGATCTCTTTAATTGTAGGGCATCACTTATTCTTTCTTAAATTTTATAAGAATTAATGAGAGCATCAAGAGTGGAAGAAATGATTAAGATAGGCATTTATGCTGTGTTGAGGGGATATATAAAAATGGTATCTGGAAAAAGGTCCCACATGAATTTCAGTGGTTTATTCCCTGCAAGTTTAAATTTGGAGCAGATCTTCCCAGACCATTGTTTTATACGCGCATCATTTTTAGCCTTGTGAAATTTATCAGCAGGTCAGATTCCATAAAGAGATTTGCGGTGTCTACCACCGTTCTGGTCTGAAGAAAACAGGCTGTCATGGTTTGGCCAGTTTGTTTTGGAGAAGATGGTAAGACCTTTCTTTCCCTTTTAGGTTCAGGATTCTTATTTATTCTCCATATCTTGTTTAAATGTATTGTTCTTTGCCTCTCTGTACTTCCTGTGAGGGGTTAGCTGAAGTGTGAGTTGTGCAGCAGTTCATTTACACCAGTGAGCACCGAACTGTCTGTGCATTTAGAACAGTGATTGGTAGGCAGTGTGGAGGACATAAGAGACACAAGGCACAAATTTTGTGCCAGGAGCCTGTCTCGGAGTGGGTCAATGGTCAAGACACACACACAAGCACTGACTCCAAGCGTTAACATTAGCAAGTATAGTTATCCTTGGGCAGTATTGCTGAGGGAGTTCAAAGCCAAAATTGTAGAGTTATCATACTTAGGAGGTTAAAAGGACTTCGACAAGCACTTTGCCTACTCACTCGGTTTATATGTGAGGAGCCCAGGGCTTACTCTGGCCAAGTGGCCTCCCCTGGATTACATAACTGATTAGAATGTAGACTGGGACTAAAAATTGTTCCTGAGACCCCTCGAGGCAATCTAAAGATTCAGCACTATTTCCTCTCATTCTTGGTACCAACCCTCAAGGAACTAATGTGGGTGAACACGTATATGTGTATGTGTGTATAGATGCATCCGTATCTCTAAATAGAGCTATGTATGTATCTATCTAACGATATATAAAGAGACAAAAATGGAATAAAAAAAATCTTAGTGCTTTGTGAGGCAATTTAAAGTCCAAGAATTTGAACTCTAGCTATACATTTTATTTTTTAACATTCCATGAAATGATACAGTGTGCAAATTCTTTTCAGTGCCTCATAAGGGAGGTCTATCCTATATTAGTATCCCAGGGGCCATGGAACATACAAAATGGAATCATACAATTTTAGAGCTAAAGGGAATATTAGAGTTTTTTGGCCTAGGATGTTTTAATGCATGAGGAGGCTGAAGCTCAGAGAATTAAAGTGGGCTGGTACAAGGTTAATTTCTAGTGGCTATCAAAAAGATCTGGGGACATGCTCAAGTCTTCGGTAAGAGATTTGTAAAACAATATACTAGTTACATTTTTATTCTTATTCAGATAAAAAATAAACTCATGACTTTATATGTATATATGTAATACCTATATTTTAGAAAATATATTTGTTCAAGTATGCTCTAAATACATCTCACCTGCCACTAGGCAAGGGTTTTTTAAGCAGAATGATACAGGAGAATGTAGCCACGTCAGGTATGGCTTTACTTTGACTCAGTTTAGTAGGTAAAGTGCCTCCTCAGAGTTAGTGTGAAAACATGGGTTGGGCTGTGATTTATATTATGGTATCTACCATAGTGCTGTTTTTTATTTAGATTTGGGAGATTTTATTTAGAACTTCAACTTGGTTGCTAAGTACAGGTCCAGCCTGGGCCATTTCAGGGTTCATAGTGTCTGTTTTACTTACTGCTCCATCTTTTTGGGGTAATGCATTTGTCTTCACTTTGAGTAAACTTGAGTGTACACTTTCAGGATGCTTGTTTGAGACTCAGTTTCTCTGGTTTGGAGGGCTATAATCACTGTAATATCTAAGTTTTTTTTTTTTTTTTTGATCCCTTGGGCCATGGTCCTCTTAAGGTAAGTAGTGGTTTTTGTCATAAGTCACCATATGAGGGTTATACACCATAATTTTTTCCCATGATGTCCATTATTTTTATTATCTTTGGTTCTAATTATGCAGAGATGCGGCCGTTGACAGTGATGATTTTTTGACCATTCGATTGCCTCTCTGAAATTAAACATACTTCATTACAAGTGCTACTAAAGTTGCCTGACTTCTAGTAAACAAAAAGTTACCTATATTTCAAGCATATGTTTTGAAAGTGTTTTCGCCTACGTATACTTTAATGCTGCCATGGGCTTAGAGCAGGGATCAGTAAACTAGTAAATGTTTTAGGCTTTGCTGGCCAAGAGGCACATTGAGGATATTAGACAGGTACTTGTATACCCCTTTAAAATGCAACCATTACAAATATGTCAAAGCCAGCTCCTGGGGTGGAGATCCAAAAACAGCTGGTCTTCACCCAGGGCAATATTTGCGGACCTTTGCCTTAGAGCCTAATAGCCACTGGAAACATCTTTCAAGTGCGTATGGTATAAACTGGAAGAATCATTCTTTGTGGTAGGTTTTTTTTTTGTTTTTTTTTTGTTTTTGTTTTTAGCATACAAATGAAGTTCTTGAAGCAGATGTTGCTGAAGTTAGAACAAAGAATTTTGTCTGAGTCCTCCTGTGTTAGTTTTTGGTCGATGCTGCTTTTCTAGTTGAGATGATCTATACTGGAGGTCTACACAAAAGTAAGATTCTGTTAAATTAATGAGTGGTATTAATAAAATAAATGAAAACATTACATTTTTTTGACAAGAACTGTTCTATTAATGCCATAAAAGTAGTAAATGCTGATGTCATTAACTTTGTGAAAGTTATCCTTTGTGTGGAAAGATTTTGGGTGATTATTGTGATGGTGATGGTTTTAATAAATGTTCTCAAAAGCTTATAATCTAGAAGAAAGCATAAATAAAGCAAATCTAATCCCAGCAGTATAGTTAGTGTAGAGTATGCTTCCAAGGATAGGCACCAGTAGGCTAAGACGCACATGCGCTGCTAGTATCTTCCATATGAGGAGGGTTTTTGGGCTTTGCTGTTGTTTTTGTTGTTACAAGGCTGCAAGAATATGTAAAATAATGATAGTGTTGTATCTTTACAAGAAATAATCTGTATGGTATCTAGATGTGTGTCAAATAAACTTTCTCATTAGACCACTATTTAGTTTTGCAGGATTTTCACTTTGTTCCTGTGGAGGCATAGACTTGGATTTTATACAGCAGATCAGATACAGAGGAAGGAATTTCCAAAGCTGAGGAACACATTATTTTCAAGACACTTGAATTTGAATATGTAGTTGACCCTTGAACAACACAGGGCTTTGGGGCGGTGACGCCTGCACAGTTGAAAATCCCCATAACTTTTGACTCCCCAACAAACTATGATTGCCTACTATTAACCAGAAGCCTTAGTGATAACGTAAACAGTCAACTAACACATATTTTGTATATGTATTATATGCTGTATTCTTAAAGTAAGTTGGAGAAGAGATTATGTTATTAAGAAAATCATAAGAGAAAATACATTTATGGTACTGTACTGTATCGAAAGAAATCTGCTTGTATGTAAATGGACCTGCCAAGTTCAAACTCCTGTTGTTCAAGGATCAACTGTGTACTAATACAGGCATCATTTGTGGGAAACTTTTCTATTCTGTTCAACATTTATGAGCATTGTGAAGTGCCAGATCATAGGCTAAGAATTACTTTATTTGTATATGCTTTCTCAGTGTTTTTCAGTCTTTTTATCATTATCACTCTTGCCCCAAAGAAGTCTTTTAGACATCTTTCCCTAATTCCCCCATGCTCCCAAAGCAGTTTTAATATCACAGATATACCGCACTTTTTTTAAATCTACTCTGGCTCTTTGGAAGGCCATAAACCATGGTAATATCTAAGAATGACCCCTAAGAACCATTTTTTTACCCCTTGGGCCATGATCTTATCTTAAGGGAAGTTTTTTTCTTGAAGTAGGGTTAGTCACTGTTAATTTCTTTCCCCGTGATGTCCATTATTTTTTATTATCTGTGGTTCTAATTAAGGAAATTTAAGTTGGGTTTTGTAGTGTTTCAGGGCATTCTGAAATTATATTTAATTTCCAATTATCCATGGGAGAATTTTTGCATACGTGCATGTGTGAGTCTCCCCCTCCCCCCTTTTTTGGGGAGAATGATTTATTTAGAACCTATAAAGGAGTATTTTTTATCCTCTTCAAGTTTAAAGAAATGCAGATTTTTCTCCAGCCTTCTCTTACATTCAGGTTTGGTTTGATAGGATTTGGGTGCAATTATCATCATTTATTTTTTGGGGGGAAGGGGAAAGGAGAGAGAGAGAGAATCTCACGCGGACTTCACGCCCAACGTGGAGCCCAATGCGGGGCCCAAACCGACAACCCTGAGATCATGACCTGAGATGAAATCAAGAGTTGGATGCTCACCCAACTGAGCCACCCTGGTGCCCCTGGGTACAATTATTTTTGAACTAGGAATCTTTTCAGACCAAACCATAAGCTTTTGGAGCTGTTTCACTTTCAGACATTTTTTTGGACTTTAGAACTTTGAAGGCAGTCATCCACTCGTGCTGGGGAACAGAAAGCAGGCACCCATACTCATTTTTCTTCTCTGAAATCTTGTTTAATTTTTACTGTTCAATCTCTTAAGAATCTAGCAGTTCATGCTACTGAGGCTACTTCGTAGGATGTTCTATTCCTCAGGATTCCAGGCTTCTGGTGGTTCGTATAACCAATGTTTTATCAAAGATTAATAAAAGATTAATAGAAGTACAAGAGAAAAAAAGGTGCTTGTGTGTGTGTATGTGCTTGCACGCTCATGCGTGTACACACACATGCGTGTTTTAGGTAACTTCATATTTGGGGGGAAAATGTGATTTAAAAAATCTCCATGTGGGGTTGACTAGTCCATTTTGAATGATTTAGGGGTGAGTGAGGGTTAAGAAGTCCTCTCTGTACTAGGAATCTTAATTAGGTTTGATAATCCTTTGGATAAATAGTTCAACCTGATGGTTCCCAAACTTTGAGCCTTTTTAGGATTCCATGGACCCTTGCATTTTCCTTTGTACTTCCATTAAGAATGTGAGCACTGCATAATTGAAAGCTTTCTACGTACTAATTACTTTTTTTTTTATAATGATTTTTTATTATATTATGTTAGTCACCATACAGTACATCCCCGGTTTTCGATGTAAGGCTCGATGATTCATTAGTTGTGTTATATCTACGTACTAATTACTGTGTTAGTGTGGTGATGAACAGTTCTTAGTCTGTTGGGAAGACAAATAATCAAAATAAAGGATAATGAGTGCCAAACTCCACTAAAAAAATAGCCACTATATAATACCTTTATATGTTCATAATCCTAATAATATCTGCAGTCCATTTAAATAAGGACACAGGACATTCTTTAGTAGTCTAGAGAATGCTCTGTAAGTGTTTGCAGACTCCTTGCAGTGCTAGTACAGTGAAAAGCTTGGGAAAAACTGGCTTCAGTCATTCATTTTTGCCTATTATTGTGGAGGGTGCTTTTTGTAAACTCAGATGTTTAGAGTATGTGTGCCATGCTGTAATCAGAAGTAGACATTTTCTCAGGGTTAGTGCAGTAGAATATGGCAAGGCACTGAATAAGTGCTGGAAGACAGAGGGAAGACCACCTTCTATTATAGCAGCAACGCAAGTCTTTCAGCACTGTTTGTGTGCCCTTGCCCAGTCTTTCAAGTGATGATTGAAGAGCCTGGGTGCTTGGTTCAGCTTTTGAGTTCTGATAAATGAGCCCGGACTGTAAACTGGAAGATAAGGGTGTTTGCAAATTCTTGTGTAAATAAAGCATGGTTTCCCATTGCAGTGGTTACTGATTTCATAGTCTCTGATGAAGATGAATGATGCTCTGAATTAACAGCTTTAAAACTAGTACCACTGCAGCTTCTTTTTTTTTGGTTTGGATTCATTAAAATACATGTGTGTTTATTGCTTTATTTGAATGGAGAAGGGGGTGAAAAACCTGCACACATAGAAACCAAGTGAGGTGGAGTTTCAGAAGATAATTCCCAGCCACACAGTTCCCTGTAAAATTCTTTTCCTGTGGGAAACTTTTAATTTGGAAGCTTTCAGCCTAATGTGGGAACCAAGATTAACATTTTCTGAAATACTTCTACAAGAAAAGCAGAAATGTACTGTTCAGGAAGCTGAATTTACATAGTAGAAAAATGGGCTGTCCTGCAGTATTTGGTAGTCTTTGTTTATTAGTTGTGGTAAAAACTTGTGTGTGCGTGTGCATGAGTTTGTGTGTGTGTGTGTGTGTGTTTGTGTGTGTGTGTGTGTGAGAGAGAGAGAGAGTATTGATTGTATATTTGTCTTTATTTCCTTTACATCAAACCAGCAAAGCCCTAGAAAGTGTGTTTTACCACAAACCAGCCCAGTACTGGGCCCTAAGCATACACAGATACTTTTTTTTTTTTTTTTTAGCTCTTTTTGTTTTCTCTTCTTGCTGAGTAAGCTGTAGTATTTCCTTTTCTTTCTTTCTTTCTTTTTGGGGGAAGGGAGTGATTGTGGGTGTAGGAATGGCAAGAAGTCAACATGACGGAGCTTCTTCCCTTTTCTTCCCCACTTTACCAGGAAGTTAACTAGGAGTCTTCCTGTGTTGTTTTTTAATACCAAGTCAGTAATTAGCATAACCCAGTTAGTTATCTTTACACAGAGTTATAGAATGAAAAAGTTGA
Source organism: Ursus americanus (assembly GCF_024610735.1). Taxonomy (NCBI): domain Eukaryota; kingdom Metazoa; phylum Chordata; class Mammalia; order Carnivora; family Ursidae; genus Ursus; species Ursus americanus. The sequence goes on along the minus strand of NC_142138.1, from coordinate 67,569,945 downwards.
CAGTCTGATGAGATATCAAACTGGAGGCATGGAGTAGGGGGACAATGAGGTTAGACTAGTGGGATGGTCCTCTTGAATGCCACCCTCGGTGTATGTAGGCTTGATTTGGTAGGCTCTGGGGCATCTAGAAGTATGTAGCTGGAGCCTTGGCAATTAAATGCTATAGAGGAACTTTCACTGGTTACAGTTAGCCTTGGCTGTTAGCAATTATTTTTATCTACTTTAACATGGGGAGTAGGGGAGGGGGCAGGAAACTGAACTGGCATTATGGTCACAGGAAAGAACAGACTGATTTGGGGACTTTTCAAACTGCAGACCTTTGTTACTGACCAATGCTTTATTTGGTTTCTGGGTTTTGTTATTTTTTTCCTCCTGCCTTTACCTCATTTACCTTAAGGACAGCTTCCCCCCTCTAGAGCTCAGCTAAGGCAGGCTGCCAGTGTGGATTGGGGGGCCGAGAGGTCCAGAGCAAGAAGAAAGTGGGTTGAAAGCAGAGTTCTGTTTAGAGAATTTTCTGCTGGAAACTAGCCCAGAGGGAGTAAAGAGGCGCTTTAATTGTGGGGCCGACGCAACCCACATGAGACATTTTTTTTCCCCTCCGTTCCACATTCTGTATAGTTTTTTAAAAAATCATGATTTTGAAATAGCTGTTTTGTGAAGCACGCATCTCTTTTTCTTCTTCTTATGTGCGGTGGGGTTTTGCTTTGTTGTTTTATTTTCTTAATGACCAAATCCTCACTAAAAAAAGCTAAAGGCAGAGCTGCAGCAAAGCCCTGGATGCAATTTGGGCTCACCCTGCTGATACAGAACATTCGGTGGAGAAAACAAGGAGAGAGAACACTGGCTTTTATTTGGAAAAGGGTGCTTATTTCCTGCTCAGGCTTCAGTCATCTTGGAGCTGACACAAGCTGCTACAGTGTTTTAAGCTTTTCTCTAGACGCGTGGCTATTCACTTAGGAAACTTGAAAGAACAACATTTTCTTTTTTTTTTTTTTTTTAAGATTTTGTTTATTTATTTGACAGAGATAGAGACAGCCAGCAAGAGAGGGAACACAAGCAGGGGGAGTGGGAGAGGAAGAAGCAGGCTCATAGCAGAGGAGCCTGATGTGGGGCTTGATCCCATAACGCCGGGATCACGCCCTGAGCCGAAGGCAGACGCTTAACCACTGTGCCACCCAGGGGCCCCAGAACATTTTCTGTCCTGTATTACTGGGGAGACTGGTGCTGAGCTGCAGCCATTGTCAGATAGGTTGGAATTGCTATTCAAATCCCAGCTTCCTTGAAATCTGTAAAGTGGCTACATGTAAATGTATCCAGGCTGCTGGTGACATGTGAGAGTTGGGGTCTGTTTCTCATCTGTTTTACGGGGGGGGGGGGGGCAGTATGGGCGTCCTTCCAGTTCGAATGCTTTCTAGTTCCAGGAGGAGGAATCCCTTGTTTTTCTCTTCCTTCCTTCTCTCCCCCCTGCCCCATTCCCCATGTGTGTTTGAACAGTGACAATGAAAGAGTGGACTTCTTCATGTCAGAAATGGCAGACTTTTTCAGAAGAAAGGCATGTATGTATCTGTGTATGGGCCTGCTAAATATTCAGATTAGTTCATGGAATTATTTTACGGGGAAAAGCCCCCCAAAACTTTTCCTGTATTCACAGCCTCCTCTGTTAACTGTATTCTTTCTGAGTTCCAAAACTAGAGAAGGGGGACAGAACAGAAGGAAGTCACTGAGAGAACTACTAAAATAAGTGAAAAATTCCCTTCAGAAGGGAGGCATTCAGACAGTTTGGGGAACAAAAGGCAGCTGTTAGATTTATTTGTTTATTTTTTTTTTTTAAGAAATTTTTTAACGCATACCTCTAGTTCAAGATACAGGCTATTTTCCAAAAATTATACTTGAGGTAATAACTTACTAGAACTACAGATTTCTGAGAGAATTTGGATGATTAGCCCCTGTTTCCAGCCTCTGACCAAACTCAACTTGAGCCATCTCAAGAAGGGAGCTATGGAAGTTCTTCTTTTCAGGCCGAGAGTCTTAATTTCCACTCAGACTAACATGGTATATGGTATACTTGTATTACATTTGAACAGGGATTTGCAAATTTGAAAGGTCTCCTGCCTTAGGAAATAGGGGTCCTTTATTTCTGTCTCATTTACCCATTTATCCCCTTTCTTCCCATGTCCGTAATTCTCCTTAGCCTCCTGGGGCATGAGGATAATCTTATACCTCAGAATGATTCTTCGGGTTGATTTGGCCCATGTTCTACCAGGCAGAGCACAGTGTGGGTTTGGTAGGGGATTTGGAAACGTATTTGGATCGAGAGACCGACTTTATCTATCACATGAAATTTAACCTTTTTTGGAACCAGTTGCTTAGGAGCTCATGGTATTCAAGGTACCTGTACCAAGTATCTAAAGACATGCCCTTCTGTACAAGATATGAAATGGGAGTCTGAGAGAAACTCAGGAAAGACATAACGTAACAGTGGCTTAAAGTAGTGCCATACTGGTAGAGAGATGGGTGAGATGGTTTGGAGAGGGCTTAATGGAAGACATAGATTTTGAGCAGTTCTTTGGAGCAAGGATGGAAGAAAGGAGCATAAATTAGAGACATATCAGGTGGAAAAGTTTTAGAAGATTTTTATATAGGGAACAGTAGACAAGAGTACGAAAGTAATCTGGAGTGTTTTACTAAGGAGTAAGGGAGTTGATGATAGAAGTGGGGCAGACAAGTAGGCCATAGATTCTAAGAAACTTGGATATGAAGGGCTGGATGCTAATGCTGGTTTCTGAGCAGAGAAGTGACACGATCAAAACTATGCTTGAAAAGGATTTTCTGTAAGTAGTATGCTTAGTTTTAGCGATGGATTTCCTGGCTATCCTTATGGAGAGATGTAAATTAGGATGCTGGTGCAGCCAAGATGGTAGAGCTGACTGAATAGATGGCAGTGTTGGGGCAAGACCTAGTAGAATATGTTCAGTTAAGTACTGTTTTATGTTTTGATAAAAGATCTAGGTAAAGATAGAGATATAGTTGTAGATGGTGCAAAACTGGGGGAAATTGCTAGATTCACAGACGGCAAATTTGGGGCAGGTCAGTTAGCTTTGGTGTTCTTATCAGTAAAATAGGGGTTCAGACTAGTTGATTTCTGAGATATGGTGCAGTGCTGAAATTCTGTGATAATAGAAATAAAGTGTAAAAGTTATCTCAGTCAAAGAAACTTGGGGTAAAGATTCAGCATGGTGACAGTTCCAATTATTGCGTTTAAAAACGTGTTGTAGGGGTGCCTGGGTGGCTCAGCCGCTAAGCGTCTGCCTTCAGCTCAGGGCATGATCCTGGCTTTCTGGGATCGAGCCCCGCATCAGGCTCCTCTGCTGGGAGCCTGCTTCTTCCTCTCCCACTACCCCTGCTTGTGTTCCCTCTCTGGATGGCTGTCTCTCTCTCTGTCAAATAAATAAATTAAAAAAAAAGTGTAAAGTATAGGATGCAAGAAATATAGCATGAGTAGTTCGTGTGAAAAAAAAAGATCTGGCATTTTAACTGTATGTTCAGTAGCTCATAATAGTATTTTGTGGCTTCTAAAAAAGTGAACACAGCTTTATGCTGCAATAGTAAAAATACATTGTCCAGATAGTCCAAGCTCTGTGCTGTGCTGGTAAGATCATGTGTGTTTTTTTCCCCCTCATTTGTGGCCCTTTGTTGTTTTGTTTTTTAAGATTTTATTTATTTATGAGAGAGAGAGGGGGAACATGAGCCGGGGTTGGGGGGAGAGCAGAGGGAGAGGGAGAAGCAGTCTTCTTGCTGAACAGGGAACCCTGAGATCATGACCTGAGCCGAAGGCAGATGCTTAACGGACTGAGCCACCCAGTGCCCTTGGGGACCTATGTTTTAAAGAGGTGTTTGATGAACTAGAATCATCTCGTAGGAGGAGGCAGGATGGCCCAGTGTTTGGGGTACATGGGCTTTGGAGTCATATGTGGGTTTGAACTCTGCCTCTGCTATCTCTTAGCTGTGAAATCTTAATCCTTCTAAGCTTCAAGGTCCTCATATGCAGAATATGGATCATAATATACCAGTACTGTTATAGGGAATAATAAAAGAGATAATAGCTGTAAAATGCGTGGCAAATACATAATACACAGTAAGTGCTTTAAAAATGTTGGTCACTGTTATTACTATTATTAACTTAAGCATAGAAGAGCCACCTAAAATGGTGAGGAGATCTGGAAATAATTTTATACTAAGAAATAGTCCAAAGTACTGAATCCTGTAAAAAAGACCAAAGGGTCAATATAACTATATTTAAGTTCTTAAAGGACTACATGTTAGAGAAGCAGAGGCTCATTTTTTGTTCTAGAGAATGGTGAAAGCCACTAAGTGAAAATTTTAGGGAGGCAAAAAAATTTTTAGATGAGATATAATTCACATAGTATTAGATTTACCGTTTTAAAGTGTGCAGTTCAGTGGTGTTTAGTATATTCCAGATATGTGTAACCATCAACAGTATCTAGTTTCAAAATGTGTTTTATTATCCCCACCCTCAAGAAGCTCTCTGTGGTTTCTGTTTTCCCCTCCTCCCAGCCCCTGGCAACAATAATCTCTTTTCTAACTCTGTGGATTTGCCTATTCTGGACGTTTCCTAAAAATGAAATCATACACCATGTGGTGTTTTGTGTCCGGCTTCTTTCAGTTAGCATTATGTTTTCAAGGTTCATCCATGTCATAGCATGTATCAGATCACCATTCCTTTTCATGGCCAAATAATATTTTATTGTATGGATATACCACATTTTATGTATCCACTTATCCATTTTTTTTATCCATTTTTAAATTGTATTTATCCATTTATCAGCTTATGGACATTTGGGTTGTTTCTACTTTTTGCTATTATGACTAATACTACTATGAATATTCTTTACAAATTCTTGTGTGGACTTACATTTTTAGCTATCTTGGGTATATACCAAGGAGGAGAGGCAGAATTTAAGACATCAGAAAGAAAAAGCTTTCTTTTTTTTCCTTTTTCATTTGTTTATTTTTTAATTTAAATTCAATTAATTAACATATATTATTGATTTCAGAGGTAGAGGTCAGTGATTCATCCGTCTTATGTAATACCCAGTGCTCATTACATCCCATGCCCTCCCTAATATCCATCACCCAGCTACCCCATCCCCCTAGTTACCCCATTCCCCCAGCTCCCTCCCCTCTAGCAACCCTCAGTTTGTTTCTTATGATTAAGAGTCAAAAAGAGCTTTCTGATAATGCAGTCCACCCACACTGAAAACTGTTCTGTTGTTGAAGTAGTGAGCCGTTAATTTTATTTTACTTAACAAATGCATGGTGCCAGATACCATTCTAAGCACTTTACAATTATTTAAAAACCCTATGAGGTAAGCACTATTATTAAATCCATTTTACAACAAGGAAGTTTAATAACTTGCTCAGGGTCACACATCAAGTAAATGTGGAGCTGTAATTGAAATCCATGTGCTCTGGTTCTAGAATCTGTACTCTTAATAGCAAGAACAATAATAACTTCAAGCATTTATTCAATTCTTACTACTACTCAGGCACCATGCTTAACTGCTTACATTCAAGTAGAGACTGGCAATCATCTTCTAAGGATATCTTAGAAAGAATTATCTCATTGGGTAGAGATTACCTTAGGGTGCGTTGAGTCCCAAGATTCTGTTATTCCAAGGATAATATCTGGCCTGAGGCTTTTAAGATGATCAGAATTGATATCAAAAAGGAAACTGTAAATATGAATGGGGAGTGTTGTAGGAATTCACTTAATAAGACTTGTCAGAATATGATAATGTTACATATAACTTAAAAGCAGTAACCAAAAGTGGCTTTTGAGATTGTGAATGGAGACCTTAGAAAAATGGAAGAATTAAAGTTTCATGTGAAAATGATCCTACTTTTCAAATGTTCAGTTTCAAGTACTGCAGAGTATATTAGGGTAGGTAGATGACGTTTAGTAAACGGAACATATGGAGCTGGAGCTGTTCATGTGGGTACATGAACGTAGTTCTTCAAAACCAAATCAACAGCAACAACAGTAAGAAATGCATATGAGAGGAAAGAGCAGTGCATCCCAAACTTAAAGTTTCCTCATAATTGATGGGGAAGAAGGAGAAGAGGAATCAGCAATCTAGACTAAGAATTTACCAAGCTTTGAGGTAGAGGGAGTCCTAGAAACCAAATGTAAAAAGATTAAAATGATAGGAGGTGTGGTCAGAGACACCTCCTATAAGGACAGAGAATTTCTTTAAATATTTTTAGGTTTGTTCTTAATTAATCAACTTATTTAGAGAAGGGGTGGGGAGGGGTAGAGGCAGAGAGAGAGAGAATCTCAAGCAGGCTTCACGCCCAGCTTGGAGGAGCCCAACTCGAGGCTCTCTCTCACAGCCCTGAGATCATGACCTGAGCCGAAATCAAGAGTCAGCTGAGCCACCCAGGTGCTCCAGGAAAGAGAATTTCTTTATGATGAAATTTCAGACTCAACTTGACAAAGGGAAAGTCATTGCTCTGAGAGCATAATTTCTGGGTGATAATTAGAATGAAAGTTTTGTTGTAAAGGGACAAGTAAGAACTAGATGGAAGAGAAAGGGAAACTATCTGTAAAATTAGGCCGCAGTTACAGGAGTTTGGTTGTGATGGAAGAAGAATTTGGAAAGGGAAATAGGGCTTAGCGAAAAATGTTCACTAAAACATTTTAAAAGAGATTTGTTAATTTAAGAGATTTGCTAGGTTAAAAGAGATTTGTACATGTTTTAAGGTAAAGGAACAGGCTGATTGATGTCTAGCCCTCTAGAACATTTTAAATAAGAAACTGAGTATTATTATATTAACAGTAGGTCTAGTTTCACATAGAAATAAGATCTAGTTCTATTTATGAACTTTGGGAGAGTAAGTCAGTTGTACGTTATATTATCTTACCTAGAGTAAAAACCTCAAGCTTTCTTCATGGTGGTCTACAGACTCCTCATGATCTGCCTCACAGTACGGCTCTCATCCATTTATCTGCTACTCTTTTTCTTAATCCTTTTGGGAGAGCCACAGAGGTCTCCTTGCTATTCCCAAACATGCCAGGACTGTTTCCTATTTTAGGTCCATTGCATTTGCTGTTCCCTCCTCCTTGAACACACTTCCCCTGCATGGCTAGTCCTTCACCTCATTTACGTGTTGACTGAAATGTGCCTTCTCAGGGAGGCCTTCTCTGATTTTCCTATTTAAAATCAAAATATTTCATTTAACTACATCCTACTGTTCCCACTTCCATCCCTTCCCATCCCCCATTTCCTGTTTTATTATTTTTTTCATAGCACTTAACTCTACCAAACAAATTATGTATTTTACTTACTAATCTTATTTTTTGTCTTCTGTGACTAGAATTTAAACTCTACAAGTTCAAGGACTTTCCTAGCACTAGAACAATATCTGGCACATAATAGGCACTTACTAAATGTTTGTTTCATGAATGAATGAGTGCAATATTCTTTGAAGAAACTGAAATGAGAACATTTTTCTTTGTCATCATTAACATCATTATTAATAAGCATGTTGGATGCTCTATATAGCATTGGGCATCATATATTTTCTTATCGAGTTGTTGGCAAACTTTCTTTTTCTTTTATTTATTTATTTTCTTTTATTTATTTATTTGAGAGAGAGAGAGCGCGCGAGAGATAGAGCACAAGTGGGGGGAGGGGTAGAGGGAGAGAGAAAAGGAGACTCCCTGCTGAGCAGGGAGCTCAAGGTGGGACTCGATCCCAGGACCTTGGGATTGTGACCTGAGCCAAAGGCAGATGCTTAACCGACTGAGCCACCCAGGCACCCGTCAAACTTTTCTATAAAGCACCATATAGTAAATATTTTTCAGGCTAAATGGTCTCATCACAACTACTTAACCCAGTAATGTGTAGGTAGCCATAGACAATCCATAAATGAATGAGTGTGACTGTGTTCCAGTATGACTATTTATGGACACTGAAATTGAATTTTACATAATTTTCAAATGTCACAGAATATTATCTTTTTTTTTCTGGCATTTTTCTAACCATTCAAAAATGTGAAAACTACTCTTAGCTCATGGGCCATACAAAAATAGGCAGTGGACCATAGTAGGTCTACAAGCTGTATTTGCCCACCTCTGCTTTTACTGGTTTCTTTTTTTTTTTTTAAGATTTTATTTATTTATTTACTTGACAGAGATAGAGACTCCAGCGAGAGAGGGAACACAAGCAGGGGGAGTGGGAGAGGAAGAAGCAGGCTTCCAGAGGAGGAGCCTGGTGTGGGGCTCGTTCCCAGAACGCCGAGATCACACCCTGAGCTGAAGGCAGACGCTTAATGACTGAGCCCCGCAGGTGGCTTTTACTGGTTTCTTAAACATACCTTAGTTGAAACTTATTTTCCTGTACTTGGTAGGGAACAACAATGAAGATTAAACCCTAGTGACGTATAATTCAGGAATATTCTTCTTTGGCTCCAGAAAGCTTCATATTGTTTCATTTCTGTTTTCCTGGGAACCTTATGTTTTCTTTACATGTTTATGATACTAACATTTAAATAAACTTGCATTCTCTGAGCAGATGCCATCTGATAGTGTTGGGGAGGTGGTGGTAGTGTAATAGTCCAGGAGCAAAGCTGGGAAAAGCCCACCCAGGTTGAAAAGTTTGCCATTATTTATAAGGTGAATAATTTCCGTATGGGTGAATCTAGAGTTGTCAGCCAGGCTTAACGCCCATAGGACTGCCACTGTGAGTGAGAATTGTGTTGCAGTTTTTAACATCATCCATAACAGACTTCTTACATAACTTACAAATGCTTTTAATAATATAGCTCCGGGATAATTTTGGCTATGCTACATTGACAGTTTTTGTTCTTCTCCTTTAAAAAAATCAGAAAATAACCTATTATCAAATCAAGCTGTGATTTGAATAAAGCATCATATTTTCCTCAGTAAGTTTAAAGAGAGAAAAAATGTTTTTCATTTGCAAAACTTTTTAACATACGGCTCTTCACATACTTGATTTTGTTCAGTTCTTACAACAATGTAGGTAGCTTTATTAACTATTTAAAATGTGAGAGAACTAACAGTGAAGTTACGTAACACGTCTAAGGTCACAGCACCAGGACTCACTCCAAACAGACCTTCTGACCGTAGGAGATGCAGACGCCTCACAGAAGCTTCAGCCAGTCTTTGGTTTTAGTGCTGTGCCCCCTCCTTACTGCCTCTCCATTTCTAGCTTCACCTGCTCATGAAGATGCTCAGAACTCGAGCTGCTCCTGGCTCTGCCATGCTTACTGTATTCAGGTCTAGGAAGAGGGGAGGAGTATGTCACCAGTTACATCACTACCACTGGAGCTACCTACCAGCTCTGTTTCCTCCTCCAGCCATGTTAACTACTGCACAATTCTTCTGGGCGTGTTCTTAGTTACTTAATATCTGGTCCCCCTCCTTTTCTCAATAACTGGGACCTCTGAAGACCTCACCTTGCCAACCAGTGCCTTATGAAACATCTTGGATATGATTCGGCAAAGATAGGAAGGAGGAAAACACAACCCCGGTGCTTTAAGTCTGGGCGATAGGGAGAATCAGGACATAAAATCTGCACATAGGGAGGGGTGATGGGAGCTGGTTTTGAGGGGGGGAGTTTTATTGGTTTAAGTGTGTCATCTTTGAGGTAATGATGGAGCAGCCTTATAGACCTAGTTTTCTATCCTCCAAAACGTAAAATGGAGAAATAGGTTTAACCAAATATCTGAGGCGACAGCCACGTGGTAAAATTTATAGTTAGAATCAAAGTCTTTGTGTTACGTTTGAATGCTTCTTAGAGGTCTCATTTAAATAACCTCTATATTAGGAAAATGGGACTATCCATGCCTTTTTTTTTTTTTTAATGCTGTTTAGAGAATGTAGGATTGTTGTAAATACTACACACAATTTGGGATGGTTGCATATCTTATGAATCAATGGGTGCATATAAAAAGATTCCTCAACACACCACATGGAGAATGTTATAGAATGTTATTCTTGAATTGTTTTCTCTTCTTCACTTTGGCATTTGCATGGTACCTTAGATATTTTTGTGTTATTTTCATTATATTTTGTGCTTTTTTATTTGGTTAAAAAAAGCTGCCTGCTATTTATATCTGAACAGATTTAAGTTTTTAAAAAAGCTCCTTTGAATCCTTCCCCTTTCCTGTACCGCCTTTTTCTTTCTCCATCGTAGAGAAATGTATCCCCTGAACATAACCCAGAAATCTAGATACAGGCCAGTTGATGTCTCAGTAGAAACAAGAAAAGAACTTACTATTTCTCAGTGCTTAATTGAGAGAAAGCGCATGATATTTTCTATATTCTAAATTGGAGAGGAGAAGTGGGTCAGTCCATGCATTATCATGTGAATGTCTTAATCCTAACAAATTACTTAGTCAAAATGAGAAAGGTAATGAATTTAAACAGACAAGTATCAACAATGCTGCACAAAAAAGTGCTGGTACACCATACCAGCCTATACCTACATGAGAAAAGCTGTGGTTGCATTTTCCCTTGATAAAAATTATGCTGACCGGCCATGGCAGACCATGCTGGGTCACCCACCTGGTATTCTGTCACCTACCAAGACTTGAAAGGACAGGAGAGTGTGTGGTTAAGTTCTCTAAGCACTTCTTTTTTTTTTTTTTTTAAGTTTTTGTTTATTTGAGAGAGAGAGAGTAGGAGCAGGGGGAGGGGCCAAGGGAGAGGGAAAGGGAGAAGCAGACACCCCGCTGAGCATAGAGCCTGATGCTGGTCTCCTCCCAAGAGAGATCATGACCTGAGCCGAAGTCAGACTCTTAACCAACTGAGCCACCCAGGCACCCCAGCCTTAGTATTTATTTATTTATTTATTTATTTATTTATTTATTTATTTATATATTATATTATATTATATTATATTAGTCACCATACAGCACATCCCTGGTTTTTGATGTGAAGTTCGATGATTCATTAGTTGCGTATAACACCCAGTGCACCATGCAATCCGTGCCCTCCTTACTACCCATCACCAGCCTATCCCATTCCCCCACCCCCCTCCCCTCTGAAGCCCTCAGATTGTTTCTTAGAGTCCATAGTCTTTTGTGCTTCTGAACAAAGGCAGTTTTATAGGTTGCACCTTTAGGTCTCTCAGTTCACAGTCTAGTGTTTTCTTGAATGCACTGCGTTATCTTTTAATTTTTGGACTTACAAGAAGTCGGGTGTTTTCATGGACTCCTCCTCTCTTTTCCAGATGTCAGGAGGGTTTCTTGGGAGAATATTGTCAACATCGAGACCCCTGTGAGAAGAACCGCTGCCAAAATGGTGGGACGTGTGTGGCCCAGGCCATGTTGGGGAAAGCCACATGCCGATGTGCCCTGGGGTTCACTTGAGATGATTGCCAGTACTCGACCACTCATCCCTGCTTTGTTTCTCACCCCTGCCTGAATGGAGGCACCTGCCACGTGCGTAGCCGGGATGACTATGAGTACACCTGCCAAGTTGGTTTCCCAGGTAACAAATGTGACTCTGGGCTATATTTTCCTATTCTCAGCAGATACCTTTCCTTAGCATCTCTTAGATCTTGACATGTAGTTCTTAAGGATCCTCTAACTCTGGTGTATGTTTAACATTATGATAAGGAACTAGAGTGTTCCAGACAACTATCTTTAACTTCCTTTTGAGATTTCTAAGAGGAGAGAAAGAGAAAGGCAGAAATATTTGACTGCCTAAAGTATATATGTCAAGATTGGGGATCAGAACTTTATTTCACCATCCCTAGAAGAAAAGCTGTCTGTGCTATTGATTACTTGCTGCTTGAAATCTCTCCCTAGACATTCAGGGCCCTGGTTTTCTGGTTTTCTGTACTCTGACTATTCCTTTAGCTTCTGCATTGCCTTGTCCTCATCCATGAAATTTTTGTGTTCCTTGGAACTCTGTTTTGAGCCCTCTTTTGAGCCTTATCACAGCTCCCCCAGCTATCTCCAGTGGCTTCAGCTGTCATTATCTTCATCAGTTGCTGGTGACTCTTCTAGTCATCCATTTCACTCCCCCCCTACCCTACATTCAGGCTCATATTTCTAACTATGTGCTGCATATTATCCTTGGAAACTTGACAAGTACCTCACATTCAACATGTTGATATAAATGGGGTGGTAGTGATGTATAGTCCATGTATTTCAAACTAGATCCCCCTTCTCCCTTACCCCACTTAGAGTCAGGCCCCTAACCTAGCCCCTGAAGCACCTCTCACCTGTTACTCTTCTCCATTTCCTCTCCTGCTCTGCAGTTGAGGTCTATCCTGTCCACGTTGGTGACAGGTCAGCCCTCACCTGGGCTTCTGCAGTTGTTTCCTAACTGGTTTCCTTGCTGTTACTTTCTCCCCATCTTGTTCATCTGTCCCATTGCCACATCTTTGATCGTGGATGCCAGTCATCTCACAAACTCACCTGCTTACAATGTCTAATGACTTTTTATCATCTGTAGAGTCGACTGCAAACCCTTTTACATGGCTTCCATAGCCTGTCATGGTCTCGGCCTTACATCTTTTTATAGCTTTACTTCCCACAAGCATCTAGCTCTAGTCACACCAACATTCTCACCATTTCCTGAAAATGTCATATTTCCTGTTGCCTCCATGCTGTTGCACACCCCTTTGCCTGGAATGCCCTCTTCTACAATTGGTGATTGCCCAATGTTATTTAAAATTCTGTCTTAGTGACTTTTTTGTGTGTGATTCCTTTAAGCAGTCTCTATGTTCTATTATCTTATGTATCACATTTTACTGTAATAGTTTTTTATATGTCTCTCATCTGACTAGATTGTGAGTTCTTCAAAGGTGGGTCTGAGCTTTATTCAAAATGAACCATAGATGTTTATTAAGTTAGATGAGGAAAGCAGAACCATTCAATATCTTGTTGCCCGCTACACTAGCAATTCTGTAAATCTGATGAACAAAAATTAAAAATGTACTCAGTAAACTAGACTGGATTGGTTAGTTTGGAACACTTGTTTTATTGATTTTTCATTAAAAGATGGTGGTGGTGGTAGAGGATAGTTAGAATGGTCCATTATCTTCATCACGACCATGACAGAATTGTGATTCATTGAAGAGATTTGGTGGTTAAAAGAATAATTTTTTCGTGATTGTCAGTTTTGAATTGTTTTGTTCCACAGGCGAAGGGAAGGCATAGCCATTTAAAACATTTTAATCCTGACTAGTGAAAATGGCAATAATGTCTTCTTAATAATTAAGATGTTACTCTGAAATGATCTCCATATTAAAACTTCTTCCTTTGCCCTTAAAAGGATCTCTTCTTGGTGTTTTGCAGGGCTCTGATTATTTTCACACATCTCCCACTTTTGTCTGTCTTTAGGAATTACAAGAGTTAAGTTTACCATTTTGGTTTTGTGGTAGCCCTTATACCCCACCTAGTCAGACCTTCTTGGGTTTATCTCCACTCATAGTTGAAGAAGCAGAGGTGGGAAGTTAGTGCCTGTACGTAGCACAGGTTCAGGGACCTTTCTGTTTCAGTTGTAGGCAAATACTCTATATACACAGTTGCCAGAAGGAACCATTTTTATCTCTTCCCTATTGTAGGTAAGTTCCTCTCAGAGGAATGAAGAAAAAATAGGAAGAAGAATTTTAGTTCCTTCTTTTTCTCTCTGCTTAACATCTTGAGATACATGTGCTGTGCCCAGTTTTTTTTTTTTTGTTTCTTTTTTTTTAAGATTTTATTTATTTATTTGAGAGTGGGAGAGAGAGAGCTCGCGTGCACACGCATAAGTGGGGGAAGGGGCAGAGGGAGAAGCAGACTCCCTGCTGACCAGGGAGCTGGACATGGGGCTTGATCCCAGGACCTCAGGATCATGACCTGAGCTGAAAGCAGATGCTTAACTGACTGAGCCACACAGGCGCCCCTGCTGTGCCCAAATTTTTAGTGTACCTTTCCCCTTTGATGTGACATTCCTTGATAGAGAACACTTCTGCGTGCTCATGTGTCACCTCCTTCTTCCTTTTAGAAAAGCTGTCATGGCTTTCATTTGTTTTTCTATGGGGGTCAGATATTTGGATGTTTACCTAGACAACCAATTGGAATACTAACAAGTTCAGGGGGTTCTTGTAATCTTAGGTAAAAACAAAAAGCTTAAGCTAATGAAAACAAAAATCCATATGAATACCAGATTTACTAATAGCATGGGAATTTTTCTTTTTTCTCTGTCTTTCTGCCTCAAAGACGTGCCTTAGGATCCAGCACATCAGAGTCTTCTGGCTTCCTCTTATATTTTCCTACTTCAGAGTCCACAAGACGTACCTTTCTAGACCTTTATTCTCATAATAGCTTCTAGTTTTTTTCATAGATAAGTAGCCAGAGATTCTTCATCCTCTTCAAACACATCAAGCAGTATTTATAGCAAGACCACAATTAATAAAATGTTTCCCAGAATACGTGTGTGGGTTGTGTTTAAAGAAAATAAAAGTAGCATTGACTTGTTTCTATCATATAAGAGGTCTGTTAGTGATTGTATATTGTGGAAAAGGTCAATGCATTTTATTCACTCAGAAGACATGCTTTGAGAGTCTACTACAGGGATCCAGCCCCTGCCCATGTTATGGGTGATATAAATGGAAACAGCAAATTTGGGCTGTGTATATACATGTGCAGATATGTGTGTGAGAGAGAATGATTTAGGGAGCTGAGAAGGGCAATAAGGTAACTTATGAGTAGAGTTGTCAAGTGGAAGTTCACTAGGTAAACAAAAAGGAAGATGGCATTCCAAGGAGAGGCGCAGCTTATGCAAAGACAAGGTGTGAGACAGTAGGGAGATCCAGACCCTTCTTTGCCCCTGAAGGGATGGCTGGAATCCTGCAAGGATGGGCTTCATATGACTAGCCTACAGTCCCTGCAATGTGCTCCACTAAGTCTTTGTATTTGCCCGAGGGTGCCAGGCAGTGACTATATCAGGTGATCTTTTTTTTTTTTTTTTAAGAATTTATTTATTTATTTGACAGAGAGAGACAGCCAGTGAGAGAGGAAACACAGCAGGGGGAGTGGGAGAGGAAGAAGCAGGCTCCTAGTGGAGGAGCCTGATGTGGGGCTCGAACCCAGAACGCTGGGATCACGCCCTGAGCCGAAGGCAGATGCTTAACCACTGCGCTACCCAGGTGCCCTTATATCAGGTGATCTTGAGAAGGCTCTGATTTGGGCCTCCTGTGAAGTTCAGTGAGTTTAGGGAGTCTCCACACAGTAGAGCTGTTGGATGGGTGGGAGACGTGGAATGTTGAGGCTGAGGCTGGCTCCCACTTCAGTGGGGAGCATTGAGTTCTGTTCTCCTTCCATAGGTAAGCTGTGCCAGTGGACTGATGCCTGCCTGTCTCATCCCTGTGCAAATGGAAGTACCTATACCACTGTGGCCAACCAGTTCTCCTGCAAATGCCTCACAGGCTTCACAGGACAGAAGTGTGAGACTGATGTCAATGAGTGTGACATTCCAGGACAGTGCCAGCATGGTGGCACCTGCCTCAACCTACCAGGTTCCTATCAGTGCCAGTGCCCCCAAGGCTTCACAGGCCAGCACTGTAACAGCCCCTACTTGCCTGTGCACCCTCCCCCTGTGTCAATGGTGGCACCTGCCGGCAGACTGGTGACTTCACGTTTGAATGCAACTGCCTTCCAGGTAAGGAGAACCCCTAGTGTCTTGGGGTTGGGGGAAAACACCTTCAGTGCAGAAGGAAGGTGGTGGGAGTGGCTCAGTTGCTCCTTTAGGAAATATCCTTCTGAGCAGGAAGAAGGGGAAGTAAGGATTTTGTGTGGGGTGGGTTGCTGGTGAGGGAAGAGTTGTATGAGCTAATAGGGTCCATAAACTGAGTAGGGGGTAATTTAACATGTCAGAGTTTATGATGATGAGTGGCTAGGAAATTGTTTATTGTCCTTTTTGGAGGAACAGCAAGAAATAAGAGAAACAGCTCTGAGAAAGAGACAGATAGGCCTATGGAATGGAAGGGAACACAATGAGAATTAGCCGTTGAAAAATATGTGTGATTAGTAAAGTGCTGTAAACTGAATTGACAATAATAGTAGGTGATCAACTTTCCTATATGCTTTCACCTCTGAAGGTATAATAGATTATTTTCCTACCTACCTAAATGCACCCTCGTACTCTTTTGTAACGTTCCCTGGGCTCCTGGCCCTCTCCATGTACCCTCTCTGACTTTGAGTAACCTTGCTCTGACATGAAGCTAGAGAATTTTGGAACTGGGGTAATGCTGTGTTACTCAATGGGTACTTCTTGATGCATGCTGATAGATAAGGTATGTCACATCCAGACATAACTACAAGATAGAAGCCAAGAAAAGAACAATTCATGGGAGCTTGGGGCCCAGGATTCTGTAGAGATGGAGAAAGGAACAAGCCCAGCCAATTTGCTAACCCCTTGTAAAAATGACGAGGAGGTTGAAAACCGAGAATTTTGATTGGGAACAGAACACAAGCAGCTGGAGCAGATGAATTACTAAGCAACAAAGATTCCATTTTTTTTTTTTTAAGATTTTATTTATTTATTTGACAGAGACAGAGACAGCCAGCGAGAGAGGGAACACAAGCAGGGGGAGTGGGAGAGGAAGAAGCAGGCTCACAGCAGAGGAGCCTGATGTGGGGCTCGATCCCAGCACGCCGGGATCACGCCCTGAGCCGAAGGCAGACGCTCAACCGCTCAACCGCTGTGCCACCCAGGTGCCCCCAAAGATTCCGCTTTTATACAAATATCCTTAGTTCAAAAACAAAAGAAGGAAAACTGTAGGGGGGAATAAAGTGCTAAGTAAGCAGAAGTGCCTCAGAAAGCAGTTGTTCTAGCTGCTCTTTCAGAAAATGAGAATCTTAGATTCTGGTGTCATGGATGTGTTTCACATATAACGGGACTGTGTGTTTTATTTCTGGGGGTTAAAGGTCGTACGTTGGTTCTTGGTATAAAACCCAATGGTAATTAATTCATTTCATTCAGTAAAAATTTATCGACTGCCACTTGTTTTCTGGGCACTGTGCTATGTGCTTGGAAAAGAGTGATACAGGATGCGGCCACATAATAAAAAACTTCATTCCATTTTACTGTAAGCCGCAAGAATAAGCTCTTAATTGTATTGCTTTCGGTTTCTCTTTCAATGAAGACTAGGTAATGCTATCATTGTAGACGCTAAGTAAATTTTATTGACTGAGTATTATTGTCATCCACATTATCTTGTAGAAGAAATAACTAAAAGATATCTTTCTTCACTCCCATATTTGTTGGCCATATGCTAAGAGTTAAAGAAGGAGGCAAATGTAAACAATTTAATTTTACACGTATTCTAATAATCTAATAGTCTAAGTGGCTAATAATTGAGATTAGCATGATTTATTATTGAAAGCTAAATGTGTTTTTTCATTTCAAGAAAATTATTTTTAATAGTTGCCCAGAACAAGAGGTTGATTTGGCAGAGAAATACGGTCGGGAAGTCAGAGAAGTCAATAAAGGAAGTTTTTAGCTAAGAGAGAGTGATTGTTCACTCCCATAGTCTCTGCATTGTTATCCATTAACCACGATAAGAACCTTAGGGAATTCTGAGAGTGTGTCCAGGAAAGGATCTGTCAAACCAGAATAGTATCTCCTCCTTGAGAGAGGAAATAACCAGGGATTCCACAGCTGAGAGGCTGCCAGGGCTCGTGGGATGAAGTAAGGAGATCTTGGCTGTCTTTTACGCTCTGCTTGTAATTTAAAGCAAGACATTTGTTTACTCACTAATGAAGTGGGCCTGTGTGTGTGTGTGTGTGTGTGTGTGTGTGTGTGTGTCTGTGTCGGGGTTCGGGATGGGGATGTGGGGTGGGGGAGAAGATTTGGCAAAGAGAAAACTAACACTTATCCAATGCCTTTTATGAGTTAGGCCCTGTGCCAGGTACTTCTGCCTCCATTAGCTCAATTATACAAAAACCTTGGGGAAAGGTATGATTTTTCTAGTTTTCCCAGGTGAAATAGCTCAAGTTTGGAGATGTTAAGTGATTTACCCATAGTTCAAGTTTGGAGATGTTAAGTTTTACCCAAAGTCGCACAGCTAAGATGTGGTTAGGCTGAGGCCTGAAAACCAGAGACGTTATTTCTAAAGCCTCTACGTCTTACTGCATCGTACTGCACTGCTTGTCTATCCCTGAAGGTACTTTGAAAATGTGTGACACTTTTTGTTAAATGCTTTGACATGTTTGGATTAAAAAAAAAAAAGTAGAAGATACTTCTAATTATGATCAAATACTCTTTGTTACCTATCAGCCTATGTATGGCACCATGCAGACATTTA
This sequence comes from Ursus americanus, assembly GCF_024610735.1. Lineage (NCBI taxonomy): Eukaryota > Metazoa > Chordata > Mammalia > Carnivora > Ursidae > Ursus > Ursus americanus. Next base: position 67,551,598 of record NC_142138.1, on the reverse strand, counting down.
AGATACTTAAGTAGACTAGTTCTTGCCTTTTGGGGTCGCATGATCTAAAACAGATGACATCAGCTTAGACAATGTATACAAAGAAATTTAAAGAGAATTCAAAACAATAGACGATGCAGTATGTATTTACACAGTTTGTAAGAGTTTATGCTCATTGTTTTTATGTCCCAGGTGGAGTTTGGAAAGTATTAACTTTATTTCCATATAGGGAAATAGTGCCTGGAGATTATTTTTTCTGAGAAAGTCCTTTTCATAATGCAATACCATTCTCCTTGCCCCTCCTTCCATTGTGCTGCACACTATTCAAGAGACTAAAATGTTACTTAAAATAATAATCACTATCTCCATGTAAATAACACCCTTATTTGAAGAGAATCATAGTTTCAGTTCTAAAAATGGAGAAACCAAGTCAGCAGGAGGGACAAAGGCTTGTTATGGTATTAAGCAACTCCCCTGTGTGCTTCCTGCCACATTTCAAGTCGTTGCACTTTTAATTGAGGCCTACCCTAATCACCCTATTTCAAATAGTAACCATCTCCCTCCCCCCTTAATTATTGGCCCTGGT